>NW_006921590.1:676624-683325 GCF_000298275.1 Orycteropus afer afer | reverse complement strand
CTGGAGAAGGATGTCATGCTTGGTAGGGTGGAGGGTCGACGAAAGAGGGGGAGGCCTTCAACGAGATGAATTGATATGGTGGCTGCAATGATGAGCTCAAGTATAGCAGGGATTGTGGGGCTGGCGCGGGATTGGGCAGTGTTTCGTTCTGCTGTGCATGGGGTTGCTATGAGTGGGAAACGACTTGACAGCACTTAACAACAACAACAATAACAACTGCTCTGACAAGAAAATACCACAAATGGGAGGCCTTAACAAACAGGAGTTTATTCTTACAATTTGGAAGCTTTAAGTCTGAGTTCAAAGTGCCAGGCTCTAGGGGCTGGGTGAAAACCCCTGAACCTAGGGCTTCAGTTATGCCTTCTGCTCCTGGCCCACTGAAGCTAGAGGCTTTTCTTCACTCAGACAGCTGCTGCCTGCTGAGACTAACAAGCCCAATGTTGACAAGTAAAAAGGCACAGACCCAATGTTACCAAACCACATGGCAGGCCACTAATTCAAGTCCATTAAAAGTCCTAATATTGGTAGAGCATGGCAGGCTGCTGCACAGCAACTCAGCTACAGGCAGGGTTCAAGTGTGTCATAAGCTAGAGACCGTTCCCCAAGGCTTCTCCTTATATACAGGAAGCAGACCCTAAGGTGCTACTCAGCTGCTTCCTGTAGATTCCAGCATGAAGTTGATTACCAGTTTCATTTTGGGGAATACTACATTCAGCTGGCCAGCCACTCAACCAGGCCCAGCCAAGTTGACACACAAACTGAACTGCCACAGGTATATTCCCTTTTGCCTAGAAATACATGATCATTTAGAATGTCTATCCATCTTTTTACCTGTAGATTGATGCTTATTATCACTGATAATGCAGTATCATATGTGTAAAAGGTTTGTTTATCTTTATTTTCTGTACCTTTTGTGCATCTCTCTATATCTTCCTTTTCCTTAATGTTACTGTGTTGGCCACTTCCTTTTGATATATTGCTTTACCTTTCACCCAAATCCATGCTTGTCTCTACCAATTAGCAGTGTTCTCTCCTCTCCCTTCCCATTACTGGTAACCAAAAAAATTTCCTTCCATATATAAACCTTTCCTTGACATTTTACAGTAGTGAACACATAACAATATTTGTCCTGTGATTGACTTATTTCATACAGTATAATGTCTTCCAAGTTCATTCACATCATGCAGTGTTTTGCAGATGCTACATTATTGTTCAGTGTTGCATAGTATTTCATTATGTACCACAGTCTGGTTATCCATTTTTCTGTTGATGGGCACTTAGGTTATTTCCTTCTTTTTGATATTGTGAATAGTGCTGTGATGAACATGATTGTGCATATGTCTGTTCGTGTTCTGGCTCTCACTTCTTTAGGATATATACCTAGTAATGGGATTGCTGGATTAAATAGTATTTCTAATCTCAACTTTTTAAGGAATTGCCATATTGATTTCCACAGTGGTTGTTTCATTTTATAGTCCCACGAGCAGTGTATAAGAGTCCCAATCTCCCCATATCCTTGCCAGCATTTGTTATTTTCTGTTGTTGAACTTTGCTATCAGTGCTGGGGTGAAATGATATCTCACTATTGTTTTGATTTGCTTCTTTCTAATGGCTAAGGAAGGAGCTCTGGTAGCATAGTGCCTAAGGCATTTGACTGCTAACCAGAAGGCTGGTCGTTCAAACCCACCAGCCACTCCTCGGAAGGAAGATGGGACAATCTACTTCTGTAGTGATACTGCCTCAGAAACCCAACGAGGGGTCGCTATGAATCGGGTCAACTCGATGGCACACAACAACAACAACAACAACAAATGGCTAAGGATCGTGAATATTCCTTCATGTGTTTGTTGACCAACTGAACATGTTCTTTGGTGAAGTGTCTATTCATGTCTTCTGCCCATTTTTTATTTGGATTGTTTGTCTTTTTGTTGTTGAGGTGTTGTACTTTCCTATAAATTTTAGAGATAAATCCCCTGTCAGATATGTCACTGCCAAATATATTTTCCCGATCTGTAGTATCTGTTTTTACTCTTTTGGAGAAGTCTTTTGAAACACAAAAAAAAATTAATTTTAGAAAGTTCCAATTTTCTAGTTTATCTTTTGCTAATTGTACATTTTGAGTTATGCTTGATAGTCTATTTATGCCATAAATTAAGGCCCCTAAGTTGGAGCTCTGGTAGCATAGTCCCTAAGGCACTTGACTGCTAACCAGAAGGCTGGCAGTTCAACCCCACCAGCCACTCCTCAGAAGGAAGGTTGGGCAGTCTACTTCTGTAGACATACCGCCTCAGAAACCCAAGGATAGGTCGTTATGAGTCAGGTCCAACTCGATGGCACATAACAACAACAGTTTGCCCTTATTTTTTCCTTGAGGAACTTTATAGTTTTAGATTTCACATTAAGTCTCTGATTGATCTGGAGTTAGCTTTTGTTTATGGTGTGATGTGTGCATCTTGTTTCATTTTTCTGCAAATAGATAACAAGTGTTGACAACACTATTTGTGAAAGAGACAATTTCTCCCCCAATTAATGGATTTCAGCTGTGGTACTTAAGGTTATATGTCAACTTGACTGGACCTGGTTGAGTGGCTGGGCAGCTGGATGTAGTTATTCCCTGTGGTGAGATTTGTAATTAATTCCGTGGTGGAATCTACTGGAGTAGCTGAGTACCTGATTTAGGGATGTGGGCTGCTTCCAGTATATAAGAAGCAACTTTGAGGAAGGTCACCAGCTTTTTGTCCCGCTTGAATCCTGCATGTAGTCAAGTCATTGTTCAACAGCCTGCCATGCTCTGCCAATATTGGGACTTCTTCTGGACTTGAATCAGTGGCCTGCGGTGTTGTTTCGTAACATTGGGACTGTACCTTTTTACTAGTCAACCTTGGATTTGTCAGCCTCACCAGCCAGCAGCTGCCTGAGTGAAGAAAAGCTTCTAGCTTCAGTGGGCTGGGGGCAAGAGGCAGAGCTGAAGCTCAAGGTCAAGGGGTTTTCACCCAGCTGCTAGAGCCTGGCACTTTGAACTCGGACTTCTAGGCTCCAAAACAGTAAAAGGATAAACTCCTGTTTGTTAAAACCACCCCATTTGTGGTATATTCCTGTCAGAGCAGCACTAGGTAACCGAAACTTCAGCCCTTTGTCAAAGATCAGTGGACCATATGTGGTGGTTAAGTTTGTGTGTCAACTTGCCTGGGCCTGCCTGAGTGGCTGGGCAGCTGGTGGTAGTTATTTCCCATGATGAGACTAGCAATCAGCTCCATGGTGGGACCTACCACAAGCAGCTGAGGGATGTGGTCTGCTTCCTGCATATAAGAAACGGCTTTGGGAATGCTGTCTAGCTATGGCACGCTTGGACCCTGCATGTAGCCATGTCATTTTTCAGCAGCCTGCCATGTTCTGCTGCCCTTGGGACTTACAGTGGACTTGAATCAATGGCCTGCTGTGTGGTTTGGTGACATTGGAACTGTACCATTTTATTTGTCGACCTTGGGCAAGAGGCAAAGCTGAAGCCCAAGGTCAAGGAGCTTTCACCCAGCGTCTAGAGCCTGGCACTTTGAACTTGGACTTAAAGCCTCCAAACAGGGAGAGAATAAACTCCTGTTTCTTTAAGCCATCCCATTGTAGTATATTCTTATCAGAGCACCACTAGGTAACCAGAACACCATAGCTTGATGGATCTATTCCTGGGTTCTCAATTCTGTTCCACTGGTCTATGTGTCTTTTGTTGCACAAACACCAGGCTTCTTTGACTACTGTTGTTGTATAGTAGGTTTTGAGATCCAGGAGCGTGAGATGTCCTACTTTGTTCTTCTTCAGTAGTGTTTGCTTATCTGAGGTCTCTTTCCTTTGGATATAAAATTGGTGATAGTTTTTTCCATATATAATAATAAATAATAAATATAATAAATGTTGATGGAACCTGGATTGGGTTTGCATTGAATGTATAGATTGTTTTGGGTAGTATTGATATTTTCACAATTGTTCTAGTTAAGGTTTTATGCCAACTTGGCTGAGTCTGGATGAGTGGCTGGGCAGCTGATGGTATTTATTCTCTATGATGAGACTGGCAATCAGCTCCATGGTGGGATCTACCACAAGCAGCTCAGTAGCTGTTTTAAGGATGTGGTCTGCTTCCCGTATATAAGGAAAAGCTTTGAGAATGGTCCCTAGCTTTTGGCATGCTTGGACCCTGCAGCAGCCTGCCATGCTCTGACAATCTTAGGGCTTTTAACAGACTTGAATCAATAGCCTGACGTGTTGTTTGGATACATTGTGACTGTGCCTTTTCACCTGTCAATCTTGGGTTTGTCAGTCTCAGCAACTGGCAGCTGTCTGAATGAAGAAAAGCCTCTAGCTTCAGTGGGCTGGGAGGTGGAGGCAGAGCTGAAGCCCAAGGTTGAGGGGCTTTCACCATCCCCTAGAGCCTGGCACTTTGAACTCAGACTCATAGCCTCCAAACTGGAAGAGAATAAACTCTTCTTTGTTAAAGCTATCCCATTTGTGGTATAGACCTGTTGGAATGGCACTAGGTAACCAAAACAACAATGTTAAATCTTCCTATCCATGAGCATGGTGTGTTTTTCCACTTATGTATCTCTCTCTCTCTTTAATTGTGATTTGGGTGAAAATTTATGAAGTAAATTCACTTTCCATACAACAGTTCACATACACTGTGTCTCATGATATTGACTACAACTTACCCCAATGCAACAGCTTCCCCTCTTCCCTCTAATAGTTACCTCTTCCCTGTGTCCATCCCTCCATGCACTCCTGCCCCCTGAGCTGTCTCCCTGTGCACAAACATCCCTTCTTTCTCCCATGATTTTTCTCTCCAAGGAGTGTTACCTCAGGTAAATGTTCAACTCTTAATACCTGTCTTTTGTTTGGCTGGAAGCCACAGGTATGGATTCAATTCCAGACTCGAAAGGCAGCTAGTGGCCGTAGTCTCAAGGGTTCCATCAGGCTCTATCAGATGAGAAAACTTGGCCCAATTTTTTTTTTCCCCAAAATGATTTGAGTTTTTTTCCACCTTGTTCTCCCTCTCTATCCAGGGTCTCCTACATAGATCCCCCTCCAAGTGGTTGACAGTGGTAGCTGGCCACCATCTAGTTCTTCTGGTCTCATAGTCCTATAGGCTGTGGATCACATGGTGTACTAGTCTCTAGGACTAATTGTTTTAATGAATCTTTGGTTTTCTTCATTCGCTTTGCGCTGGATGAGGAGAGACCCATCGTTGCATCTACATGGCTACTTGCAAGCTTTTAAGATCCCAGTCACTACTTGCCTAAGTAGGAGGTGGAACAATGTTTTGTGCAGTATGTTATGCCAATTGAGCTTGATGTCCCCTGTGACGATAGTCCCGAGCCCACAGGTTCAACTACTTGGTCACTCTGGGTAGTTGACTGTGACCAAGAAGTGACTACAACATTGTCCCTTGTCAGCTCTACTATACACCTAGGAATTCTTACAGATCATACAAATATACTTATATGACTATCGTCTGCCAACCCTATACATGGCCTTGGGTACACTTCCTGCTTCATAGACATACCTAATAGTTCAGCCTGTCCACCCATATCCACCCATATGCCCATGTTTGCCTTCACTGACAATGCAGTACTGTATTTGCAAAAGGGTTCATATTTGATGTATGTACCTCCCATGTGCCTCTCTATGCTTTCTCTTCCTCAATGCCACCATGTTGATCACTCACATTTGGTATATTGCCCTTCTCTTCACGCACATAAATACTTATCTCTACCTGTCTAACAATGTTGCCTACCCTACCCTCCCACCACTGATGACCAACAAAGAAAATTTCCTTCCATAGATAAACCTTTCCTTGACTTTTACAATAACAGACTAATACAAGAGTTGACCTTCTGTGACTGACTTATTTCACTCAGCGTAATGTCCTCCAAGTTCATCTAGGTTATGTGGTTTTTTTCAGATTCTATGTTATTCTTTAGGATTGCACAGTATTCCATTGTGTGTATATACCATAGTTTGGTTATCCATTCCTTAGTTGATGGACACCTAGGTTGTTTTCATCTTTTGGCTATTGTAAACAGTGCTGAGATGAACATGGGTGTGTATATGTCTGTTCTTATCATAGCTCTCCTTCTTTAGGATATATACCTAGTAATGGAATGGCTGAGTCAAATGGTGTTCCTAATTCCAACTTTTTAAGGAATTGCCATATTGCTTTCCACAGTGGTTATACCATTTCACAGTCCTACCAACACTGTACGAGAGTCCCAATATCTCCACATTCTTGACAGCATTTATTTTGTGTCTTGTTGAACTTTGCTACTAGTGCTGGAGCAAGATGGTACCTCATTGTTTTGATTTGAATTTCTCTAATGGCTAATGATTGTGAGCATTTCTTCCTATGTTTGTTGGCTGCCTGAATATCCTTCCTGCTGAAGTGTCTATTCATGTCTTCTGCCCATTTTTTAATTGGATTGTCTTTTTATTATTGAGGTGGTAGAGCTTTCTTTCTTTCTTTCTTTTTTAAATTGTGATTTATGTGAAAATTTACACAGCAAATACACTTTCCGTAAAACAGTTCATATACATTTCGTCTCATGACATTGACCACAATTTACCAAATTCAACATTTCCCTTCCTACTTCCTCCCGATAGTTACCTCTTCCCTGTGTCCATCCCTCCATGCACTCCTGCCCCCTGACCTGTCTCCCTAT
>NW_006921590.1:675564-676048 GCF_000298275.1 Orycteropus afer afer | reverse complement strand
AACAATGTTTTGTGTAGTATGTTATGCCAATTGAGCTTGATGTCTTCTGCGACTGTGGTCCTGAGCCCACAGGTTCAAGTACTTGGTCCCTCTGGGTAGCTGGCTGTGACCAAGCAGTGACTACAACCTTGCCCTTGTCAGCTCCACTATACACCCGGGAATGCAGATCATACACATAAAGTTGTAGGACAATTGTCTGCCAAACCTATACGTGTTCTTGGGTACACTCCCCACTTCATAGATATACCTAATAGTTCAGCCTGTCTACCCATATATCCACCCATATACCCATGTTTGTCTTCACTGACCATGCCATACTATATGTGCAAAAGGGTTCATCTTTTTTGACTGTACTTCCCACGTACCTCTCTGTTTTCTCTTCCTCAATGCCACTATATTGATTACTCACATTTAGTACATTGCCCTTCTCTTCACCCAAATCAAAACTTATCTCTCTCTATCTAAGAGTATTCCCTCCCCTCCC
>NW_006921590.1:671390-673589 GCF_000298275.1 Orycteropus afer afer | reverse complement strand
GTGAAACCGTCTGGGCCAGGACTTTTTTTAGTTGGTAATTTTTTGATGACCTGTTCAATTTCTTCTTTTGTGATGGACCTGTTCAACTTATCCACATCAGCCTGTGTTAGTTTAGGTAAGTGGTGTGCTTCTAGAAATGTGGCCATTTTCTCCAGATTTTCAAATTTGTTGGAGTACAGTTCTTGATAGTAACCTGATATTATCCTTTTTATTTCAGTTGGTTATGTTGTGATGTCACCCATTTTGCTTCTTATTCATGTTATTTGTATTCTCTCCCTCTTTTTCTTTGTTAAATTTGCCAGTGGTTTGTCAATTTTATTGATCTTTTCACAAAACCAACTTCTGGTTCTGTTGATTTTTTTCTATTGCCCTTCTATTTTCTGTTTCATTGATTTCTGCTCGAATCTTGATTATTTCCTTTCTTCTGGTGACTGTGGGTTTTTCTTGCTGTTCTTTTTCTAATTGTTGGGGATGTTGGTTTGAAGTGTTGATTTTGGCTCTTTCTTCTTTTTGATGCGTGCATGTATTGCTATAAATTGACCTCTGATCACTGCTTTTGTGTGTCCCAAAGATTTTGGTATGTTATGTTTTCATTCTTGTTTGATTCAAGGAATTTTTTAATTTTTATTTTGATTTCTTCTTTTAACCAGTCTTTCTCAAGGAGAGTGTTGTTCAGTATCCATGTGTTTACTCTTTTCCTGTTGATCTTCCTATTGTTGATTTCTAATTCGATAGCATTATGATCTGAGAAGATGCTTTGCAGTATTTCAATATTTTAAAATTTATTAAGGCTTGCTTTATGGCCTAACATATGGTCTATCAAGGAAAAAGTTTCATGTGTATTGGAGAAGAAAGTATATTGTGCTGCTGTTGGGTGAATTGCTCTATAGATGTCTATAAGGTCAAATTGGTGGATTGTATTGCTTACCTTTTCTGCATCTTTGCTGAGTTTCTTTCCAGTTGTTCTATCTTTCAAAGAAAGTGGTGTATTAAAGTCTCTCACTATGACTGTGGAGTCACCTGTTTGGCTTTTCAACTCTTAAAGTCAGATTTATGTGTTTTAGGCCTCTTTCATTAGGTCCATAGATATTTATTATGGTTATAACTTCATGTTTAACTGATCCTTTAATCATTATATAATGTCCTTCCTTGTCTCATGTGGTGTTTTTTGTCTTAAAGTCAATTTGATCAGAAATTAATATTGCCACTCCTCCTCTCTTACAGTTGCCATTTGCTTGATACATCTTTTTCCAACCTTTGATTTTTAGTCTATTTTCGTCTTTATTTCTAAAGTGTGTCTCTTGTAGGCAGCATATTGATGGGTTTTGTTTTCTTATCCAATCTGCAACTCTCCGTTTCTTGAGTTGTGTATTTAATCCATTAACATGCAGTGTAATTATTGACAAGTATGAATTGGTTGCTGTCATTTTGGTATGTGTTTTTTCATGGTGTCTCTTCTTTCTTTGTTCCATATTATTTTCTGTGCTGAGCTCATTATGTTTATAAATCCTGTTATCATTTCCTTTGTTGCTGTTATTTTAGAATATGCTGAGTATTTGTGCTTTTCCTCTTTTTTATTGTAATATGAAGGTTTATCATTTTTCTTTGAGGTTACCCTATGATTTATAATTTTATCCCCCAGTTTAAAACAGTCCATTCTATCTTGCAACTCTCTTAACTTACTCACCATTAGAAGTTCTGTAACTACACAGTCTTTTCCCTCTTTTTGTTTGTAGTTGTCCTCACTTGCCAATTGCTATCTCTGGTTCCCTGTCTACAACCTTGTAATCTCATTTTACTTTGGATATGTTCATAGCTGTGGTTTCTGGGTTATGTCATCTTGTATATTAATGGTCAGTTATTATTTGCTATTTTTGGTTCTTTGTTCAAAGGACTCCCTTTAGCATCTCTTGTCAGGTTGGTCTGGTTTTAAGAAATTCCCTTAGTTTCTGCTTATCTGGAAATCTCCTAATTTCACCATCATATTTGAGGGACAATTTTGCCAGGTAGATAATTGTTGGTTGAAAATTTTTCTCTTTCAGGGTTTTATATATACCATCCCATTGCCTTCTCTCTTGCATGGTCTCTGCTGAGAAATCAGAGCTTATTCTTACTGGCTGTCTTTTGTAGGTAACTTTTTGTTTTCCCATGCTGCTTTCAGGATTCTGTCTTTGTCCTTAGTTTTGGTGAGTTTGATGA
>NW_006921590.1:667545-670785 GCF_000298275.1 Orycteropus afer afer | reverse complement strand
CGTGGTATTGTATTAAGATCTCTGTTAACTATTTGTGAAGAGCAGCCAAGGGTGACTCAGGGTCTTCTTGGTGGCGTTTTATTGTTGGCCCGTTGGTGAAGAAGGAGGTGCTGGCTCTTGCTCAGTAAGTGAATTTGCAGGAGGTGTGAGTGTACTTGTATCTTATGGGGACTGTTGCTGTCTCCCACTCAGTTAGATAAAAATTACAGTTGAATAACCATCGAAAAACTAAAAGCACATGGACAAAAAATATACCATGTAATCACACAGGAATAGTAACCCAAAAAAGAAAAAGGGGAGAAAAGAAGAAGAAAACAAGAAAACTTGCAATATCTGTGGATAGGGCACTAAGAGAAAAAAGGTAGAGAAGGAGAATAATGAAGAAAAAATGGGAGAAATGAAAAGAAAAAAAAAATTAAATTTTTAACCCAGAACTGGGAAAAGAAAAGAAAAAAAAAAGGTGTAAACTAGGACCTGGGAGGGGAAGAATAATAAAAAGGATGAAAGTATTAATAATAATAGTACTTTTAAAACAGACAAATACAAGCAAACTAAACACCAGAAAAAAGAAAGAGAAAAAGAAGAAAATATAAAAATTAAAAAAAGCAAAAACAAAAACAGTGGAGGACAGGGCAGGGCACTCAGGCTTCATCCAAACACATAGACGGGGATGGAGTTCCTGTGGGCCCAGAAAGTGGGTGGGAGTGGGGGGTGGCTGCACCTCCATTCACCAAACAGGTGTGGGGTATAATAGTAACAAGAGGAATGTCGCACCTTTTCAGTTGCACAGGTCTGGAGAGTTTTTGGGGTTTCTGGAAAGCAGAACCTCTTCTTAAACCCCTGGAATCTGGTACAGCACTGCCTCTTTAAGTTGTCTCTAGCTGCTGGTTATGTATTGATTTGTTTTGTCTTGGTTTTATGGTTTAATATTTTGAAAAGGCGAAGTTGGTGTATTTTATTTTATTATTGATTCAGGTATGTTGGGTCGCCCTGATGTTTTTTTGTGTGTGATGGTGGAATCACTGTGTGGAATGTGGATATGTGTTTCTGTTTGTCGTAAAGAGGGTTTAGAGTTCGAAGCGGGAAGCTTTATGGTAAGTGACAGAATATGGTTTCTTCTATTGTATGAATGAAGTTATTGATGGAGAAGGTGGGAGCAGAAGAAGGAAATCTTGGTGTTGCTAGGGTCAGTTTCTAGGGCTTTGCACAGGCTGTTGTTGATTACGTAGTTATTTTCAAGACCATGGCTCAATCTCAGGAAAGATTTCTGTTGTTAGGCAGTGGCCATTTTCTGTGAGGCTCAGGCACATTCAAAGTCCTTGCTTCCAAGGCCCCTTGGGGCCAAAAAGCCGATCCAAGGCAAATTCCCAGGACCACATTCAGCCACGGCTTCCTCTCTCTCCCTGCCCCATCTGCCTGCTGTGCTGGCTCAATCCCCACAGACTGCTAATGGCTCAGGAGTTTGTCTTTGATACCGCCCACCTGCAGCGCCAGAGAAGTGCGCAATTTCAGCTGTGTTGGAGTTGTGGAAGTACCTGCTAGTAAACTGTGGTCCCGATACCAGTGACAAAAATAAGCACAATGTCTCCCAGGCTGACCCAAGCCCACTCAGTGACTCACTGAGAGGGGAGCGAACTCACCCTCCTTGGGCAACAGTGAGCTCTCTGCTTGAGTTTCAGTGGTGCTGTATGCAACCGTCAGCACTTAGGCCCAAGTTACCAATAAAATCAGGTGCTGAAGGTAGATCCTTGGTGCTGTTTGCTGGGATGTTGGTGTGGTCACTGGTATGCTGATATAGGGTGTCTTCTTTCTTGGCTCACGGGGATCTCAGGTGGCCGCCCTTGCCTGCCAGTCAGTGACTGCCCCAGGGAAGTTTCCAGTGGCCTCTCTTGGCTGCTCATCCGTCCTCCACCAGGTAGCTCTTTCTTAAACAATAATTCCCCTGTGCCTTTCCTCTAATTCTGCTCTGCTGTGTTTGGTGCACTCTGATTCAGTGAGCTGTTCAGAGCACCAAAATCCCTAAACTGTTGTACCTAGTTTTTCAAGCACTTAGCTGCTAGAGGGAAATAGCATAGTGCTTACTGACGAGACTCCATTTTGAATCCTCCCGGTGTTGGAGTTTTCTATAAATTCTAGAGATAAGTTCTTTGTCAGATACATCTTTGCTCAATATTTTTTTTTTTCCAATCTGTAGGTTCTCTTTTGGCTCTTTTGGAGAAGTGTTTGGAAGCACATAATAATTTAATTTTTAGAAGGTCCCATTCATCTAGTTTCTCTTCTGTTGTTTGTGCATTTTGGGCTATGCTTGATACTCTATTTATGCCATATGTTAAGGCCTCTAAATTTGCCCCTAGTTTTTCCTTGAGAAACTTTATACTTTTAGGTTTGACATTTAAATCTTTGATCCATCTAGAGTTAATTTTTGAAGTACAGATCTTGTTTCATTTTTCTGCAAATGGATATCCAGTTTTGGCAGCACTATTTATTAAACATACATTCTCTTCCCCCATTTAATGGACTTAAGCCCTTTGTCAAAGACCAACTGACCATAGGTCGATGGATCTATTTCTGGGTTCTCAATTCTATTCCATTGGTCTATGTATCTGTCATTGTACCAATACCAGACAGTTTTGACTACTGTGGCTGTACAGTAGGTTTTGAGATCCAGCAGTCTGAGACCTCCTACTTTGTTCTCCTTCTTCAATAGTGCTTTGCTTATCTGAGGTCTCTTTCCTTTCCATATAAAGTTAGTGATCGGTTTTTCCGTATCTCTAAACAATGTTGATGGATTCTGGATTGGGATTGCATTGAATGTATAGATTGCTTTGGGTAGAATTGACATTTTCACAATGTTCAATCTTCCTATCCATGAGCATGGGATGTTCTTCCATTTATGTAGCTCTCTTATGGTTTCTTGAAGTAGTTTTATATAGTTTTCTTTGTAGAGGTCTTTTGTGTCTCTGGTAAGATTTATTCCCAAATACTTTATTTTTTATTTTTTTTATTATAAATGGTATTGATTTCTTTATTTCATTTTCAGCAGTCTCTTTGCTGGTTGTAGAAGACTACAACTGATTTTTGGATGTTGATCTTATATCCTGCCACGATGCTAAATCTCTCAATTAGTTCCAGTAGATTTTTGATTGAGTCTCTTGGGTTTTCTAGGTACAGGATCATATCATCAGCAAATAGGGATAGTTTGACTTCTTCCTTACCAATTTGGATGCCTTTGATTTCCCT
>NW_006921590.1:648609-666845 GCF_000298275.1 Orycteropus afer afer | reverse complement strand
GTGGTGTGTTTCTAGAAATCTGTCCATTTCTTCCAGATTTTCAAATTTGTTGGAGTACAGTTCTTCATAGTATCCTGATATTATCCTTTTTATTTCAGTTTGTTCTGTGGTAATGTCACCCATTTCTTTTCTTATTCTTGTTATTTATATTCTCTCCCTCTTTTCCTTTCTTAAATTTGCCAGTGGTTTGTCAATTTTTTTGGTCTTTTCAAAACGCCAACTTCTGGTCATGTTGATTTTTTTCTATTGTCCTTCTATTTTTTGTTTCATTGATTTCTGCTCAAATCTTAATTATTTACTTTCTTCTGGTGACTGTAGGCTTTTCTTGCTGTTCTTTTTCTAATTGTTGGAGATGTTGGTTTGAAGTGTTGATTTTGGCTCATTCTTCTTTTTGGATGTGTGCTTTTATTGCTATAAACTGACCTCTGATCACTGCTTTTGCTGTCTCCCAAAGATTTTGGTATGCTGTGTTTTCATTCTCATTGGATTCAAGGAATTTTTTAATTTCAATTTTTATTTCTTCTCCTACCCAGTCTTTTTCAAGGGCGGTGCTGTTCAGTTTCCATGTGTTTACTCTTTTTCTGTTGATCTTCCTATTGTTGATTTCTAATTTGATAGCATTATGATCTGAGAAGATGCTTTGCAGTATTTCAATGTTTTGAAATTAATGAAAGCTGGCTTTATGGCCTAACATATGGTCTGTCATGGAAAATGTTCCATGTGCACTGGAAAAGAATGTGTATTGTTCTATGGTTGGGTGAAGCGCTCTGTAGATGTCTATATGGTCAAGTTAGTGGACTGTATTGTTTAGCTCTTCTGCATCTTTCTTGAGTTACTTTCCAGTTGTTCTATCCTGCATTGAAAGTAGTGTATTAAAGTCTCCTGCTGTAACTATGGAGTCATCTATTTGGCTTTTCAATGCTTTTAAAGTCTGATTTTTCTCTTATGGTTTCTTCAAGTAGAGTTTTGTAGTTTTCTTTGTATAGGTCTTTTGTGTCCCTAATGAGATTTATTATCAAGTATTTTATTTTTTTTGGTATCTGTTGTAAATAGTAGGAGCTCTGGTGGTGTAATGCCTAAGGCATTTGACTGCTAACCCGAAGGCTATCAGTTCAAACCCACCAGCCACTCCTCAGAAGGAAGGTTGGGCAATCTACTTCCATAGTGATACCACTTCGGAAACCCAAGGAGGAGTCACTATAAGTTGGATCCAACTTGACAGCAGTGCATTTGGTTTTGGTTGGTATTGTAAATAGTATTGATTTTCTTATTTCCTTCCTCAGAGATGTCTTTGCTGATGTAGAGGAATTCAACTCATTTTTGTATGTTGATCTTGTATCCTGCCACTGTGCTAAATCTCTCAATTAGTTCCAGTAGTTTTCTTTCTGAGTCTTATGGGTTTTCTAGGTATAAGATCATATCATCAACAAATGGGGATAGTTTGACTTCTTCCTTACCAATTTGGATGCCTTTGATTTCCCTTTCTTGCCTTATTGCCCTGGCTAGGACATCCAATACAATGTTGAAAAGAAGTGGAATAGAAGTAGATAGAGGGCATCCCTGTCTGGTTGCCATTTGTGAAGAGAATGGTTTCAGTCTCTCTCCATTTAGAATAATGTTGGCTGTTGGTTTTGTATATATGCTCTTTGTTATGTTGAGGAATTTCCTTTCTGTTCCTATTTTCCTTAGAGTTTTTTTTGTCAGGAATGGGTGTTGGATTTTATCAAATGCTTTTTCTGTACCAATTGATATAGATCATGTTGTCCTTCTCCTTTATTTTTCTTATATGATGGGTTACATTGATTGTTTGCCTAATATTCAACCATCCTTGTATAACTGGTATGAACCTCACTTGGTTATGATGTATGATTTTTTTGATATTATGTTAGAATGGGTTCGCTATAGAAACAAAACCAGTAAAGCTTATAGAGAGAGAGAAAGGGAAATTTATCTTAGGAAAATGGTTCACACACTTATAGAAGCTGGCAAGTCCAAAGTCCTTGGATCAAACATCAAGCTATAGGCTTTTCCTGACTCACACAGCTGCAGGGGCTGAAGAGCTCAAGGTTGGCAGGCAATACACTGGCTGTTGACTTCAACGAATGATGAATCTAAGATCTCCAGGCCGAATGGTGGATTGTTTACTCAGGGATAGTTGTAGGCAGCACAACAGAATCCCGATCCACAGAAGAGTGTCTCTTTTCCCAGGATGTCCATAAATATACTGGAAGCAGGCCACACCCCTAGGAAAACTCCCTTTCAGTGGATTGGCTACTCAAAACATATACATCTGATCCCATCATTGAAACAACCCACATCACGATTGCTTAAACCACACAGAATTGTGGTTCAGCCATGTTGACACACAGCTCCAACTATCACAGATATTTTGTTGGAGTTCATTGGTTAGGATTTTGTTGAAGATTTTTGTGTCTGTATTCAGGAGGGATACTGATCTATGCTTTTCCTTTTAAATGACATCTTTGCCTGGTTTGGGTATCAAGGTTATGCTTTCTTCTTAAAATGAATTTGGGAAGAATCCATCCTTTTCTCTGTTCTGGAATAGTTTGAGTAGGTTTGGCGTCAGTTCTCTGAACGTTAGAATGTGACAGTGAAAACTGGCCAGGGCTTTTATTTGTTGGTAATATTTTCATGACCTGTTCAATTTCTTCTTTTGTTATTCTGTTCAAATTTTCCACCTCAATCCATGTTAGTTAGTTAAGTAGTATGTTTCTAGAAATATGTCCATTTCTTTAGATTTTCAAATTTGTTGAAATATGTTTCTTCATAGTATACTGATACTATTCTTTTTGTTTCCGTTGGTTCTGTTGTGACATTGCACATTTCATTTCTTATTCATGGTATTTGTATCCTCCCCTCTTTTCCTTTGTTAAATTTCCCAGTGATTTGTTGGTTTTATTAATCTCTTTAAAGAACAAACTTCTACTTTTGATGTTTTCAATTATCTTTCTATTTCCTGTTTCATTGATTTCTCCTCCAATCTTCATTGTGTTTTCTTCTGATCACTAGAAGCTTTTTTTTGCTGCTTTTTTTTTTTTTTTTTTTTCTAATTGCTGGAGATGTTGGGTTAAATTGTTGATGTTGGCTCTTTCTTCTTTTTTGATGTGTGCATTTATTGCTATAAATTCCCCTCTGATCACTGCTTTTGCTGTGTCCCAAAGATTTTGTTGTGCTGTGTTTTCATTCTTGTTTGATTCAAGGGATTTTTTAATTTCCTTTTTTATTTTTTCTATTACCCAATTGTTTTTGAGATGGTTGTTATTCAGTTTCCATACATTTTCTATTTTTCCATTTGTCTTAGTAGTATTGATTTGTCATTATATAGCATTGTGATCTGAAAAGATATTTTGCAGTATTTCAATATTTTTAAATTTATTGAGACTTGCTTTGTGACATAACATGTAGTCTATCCTTCAGAATATTCCATGTGTGCTGGAAAAAAATGTATATTGTGCTCTGGTTATGTGAAGTACTCAGTAGATGTCTGTAAGGTCAAATTGATGATTGTATTGTTTAATTTTTCTACATCTTTCTTGAGTTTCTTTCCAGCTATGCTATCTATTATTGAAAGTGGTATATTAAAGTCTCCTACTATTACTGTGGAATCATCTATTTGTCTTTTTAATTCAGTTAAAGTCTGATTTATGTATTTTAGGGCTCTCTCATTGGGTCCGTAAATATTTATCATGGTTATATCTTCATGTTCAATTGATCCTTTAATCATTCTGTCTTATGAATGGAGCTCTGGTGGCATAGTGCCTAAGGGATTTGACTGCTAACCAGAGGACTGGTGGTTCAAACCCATCAGCCACTCCTCGGAAGGAAGATTGAGCAATCTACATCCGTAGTGATACTGCCTTGGAAACCCAAGGAGGGGTCACTATGAGTCAGATCCAACTCGGCCCAGTGAGTTTTTGAGTTTCTCTCTTACGGTGGTTTTTGTCTTAAAGTCTATTTTATCAGAAATTAATATTGCCACTCCTGCTCTTTTATGGTTGTCGTTTGCTTGACATATCTTTTTCCAACCTTTGATTTTTAGTCTATTTTTGTCTTTGTCTCTAAAGTGTGTCTCTTGGTGACAGCTTATTCTTGGGTTATGTTTCCTTATCCAGTCTGCAACTCTCCATCTCTTGAGTGGCACATTCAATCCATTTACATTCCATGTAATTGTCAACAAGCATGAATTTGTTGCTGTCATATTGTTACATTTTTTTGTGTGATATTGCCAGTTTCTTTGTTCCATATAATTTTCTGTGCTGAGCTCATTTTGTTTATGAATCATGTTATCACTTCCTTCAAGCATATTTGTGCTTGTCTTTTTTATTTCCATGTGAAGGTTTATTATTTTTCTTTGAGGTTACCCTGTAATTTATAATTTTCTCCCCAAGTTTAGAACAGTCTGTTCTGTCCTGCAATTGTCTTCACTTCCTCACCATTTAGAAGTTCTGTACCTACACTATTATTATTCCCTTTTTCTGGTTTGTAGTTGTCTTAATTTACCAATTGATGTTTCTAGTTACCTGTTTACTCTCTTGTAAGCTCATTTTACTTTGGATACTTCTATATATTTGTTGGTATCTAGGTATGTCATCATGTGTGTTAATCATCGGTTGTTGTTTACTGTTGTTAGTTCTCTATCCAAAGGACTCCATTCAGCATTTCTTGTATGGTTGGTCTGGTTTTAACAAATTTCCTTAATTTCTGCTTATCTGGAAATATTTTAATTTCACTATCATATTTGAGGCACAGTTTTGCTGTGTGTATAATTTGTGGTTAGAAATTTTTTCTTTCAGAGTTTTATATATATCATTTCATTGTCATCTCATCTGCATGGTTTTGGCTGAGAAATGAGAGCTTAGTCTTATTGGTTGGCTTTTGTAGGTAACTTTTTGTTTTTCCCGTGCTGTTTTCAGGATTCTTTCCTTGTCTTTGGTTTCGGTGAGCTTGATAATGATATGTATTGGTGATTTTCTTTTGGGGCCTATCCTGTTTGGGGTTCATTGAACTTATTGAATGGATATATTCTCATATTCATTATATTAGGGAAATCCTCTTCCAACAAATCTTGGATAATTTTCTCTGTGGTTCTATTTGTCTCTTCATGTTCTGAAATTCTGATTATACATGTTATTTCTGTTGATGGTATCCCACATTAATCTTAGGCCTTCTTCATTTTGTTTTGATATTTTTTTCTGTTTGATCCCTTAACAAAGTATATTGATGTATTTGTCTTCAATCTCACTATTTCTGTCTTCCAATGATTCTACTCCTTTACCTGTTCAATATGTTATCTGTTTCTGAAATTTTAGTGTTCATTTTCTGGATTTCTATTTATAGATTTTGTATTGCTTCTAATTTTTCATATATTTTGTCATTTTGTTCTTGTATTGCTTTCCTAAATTGTTCTAAAGTTTTTTTCTGTGCTTTTCCTAATTTTGTCAATGTTTGCCTTGCTCTCTCAATCTGTTGAAGGTATCTAAATATAATTCTTTTGAATTCCTTATCAGGGAGTTCCAATGCTGTTTCTTCCTCAGGGTTGCTTTCTGGTTCTGTATCCTGCTCCCTTGTTTCTACTACTTTATCGTGGTAATTTATGTGGACTGTGATTGCTGTCTCTGAGACATTGTAATGTTGTATTTCTATTTAATTGGTGATTGTATATTGGTGTGATTTGCCCAAGATTTTTTTCCCTTTGTTTTGTTTTTATTGTAGTGTCTAAGGCATTTGAGTACTAAAGAGAAGGCTAGTGATTCAAACTATCAGCCACCCCCCAGAAGGAAGATTTGGCTATCTACTTTCATAAAGATACTGCCTCAGAAACCCAAGGAATGGTCGCTATGAATTGGATCCAACTCAACAGCAGTGAGTTTGTTTTTTGTTTGTTTTTTATATCTGAGAAAGCAGGGTATGATGTTCCTCTATTTGCTAATTGGCAGCACTTAGGGACCCACCACCTGCCTTCTGGCAGGTATGATAGAGTAAGAGTGTGTGCACAGATCTGTCTGTTAGTTTTCCTTAAAGAGCAGTTAAGGGTGAGTCAGGCTGGTATTGGCTGTTATCTACCATTGGTCATTTGGTACAGAAGCAAGTGGTGGCCCTCACTCAGTAGGTGGGGATGCAGGAATTGGGGATATGATTGGGTCATACGGGTGCTGTCTCCCAGTCAGACAAAAAAAAAAAAAAAAATGAAAAAAATAAAAACAAGAAGACAAGAAACAGACTGCATAAGTAAACAGGAACAATCGGATAAAGAAAACAAGGAAAGACAATAAATGGGACAAAATATTTAAAGAAATACTTCAGAAAACATGAAAGAAATATAAACAGAAAAAGAGACCCCCCAAAAAAAAAAAAAAAAAAAAAAACAACCCACAATATCTGAGGAGAGAGGAATAAGAGAAAAGAGCAAGAGTAAAAGTGTAATGAAGAAAAAATGAGAAAAATGCAAACAGAGAAACAAGATCTGGGAAGAACAAAAAGAAAGAAAACAAAAATATGGGAATCAGGAAGAGGAAAGATAGGGAAAAAAAATAAGAAAGAAAACCTGGAACCCAGGAAGAGAAAAAGAAAGAGAAAATAAAAATATAGAAAATAATAATTTAAAAACAGTCAAACAAGAACAAAACTGGGGAGGTGGTGCAGGGCACCCAGGCTCTGTCAGGGCACATAGACTGGGATGGAATTCCTGCTGGTCCATAAGAAGGGTTGAGGTGGGCAATGGCCACACTTTTGTTCACTAAGAGGGTATGGGATATAAGAATACAAGTGGGAATGTTGTACCTTTCTAGTTGTCAGCCTCCAGTGTAGTTTCCTGTGCTATCCTTGGCAAGTAGAGCCTATTCTTCAGTAGCTGGTACCAGAACAGTGCCTCTTGCATATATCCAAAATGGCCATACTGCTTGTGAATATTCAAAATGTCTGCGCCCTCAGGAGAGCCAAAAGTCCACAGCTCACTTTCTCTCCTTATTTTCTGTTTTGGTTTCTAGTCATCAGCCACCAGTGTAGTTGTCTACACGCCCATTGGTGAGCAGGGCTGATTCTTAGGTTATTGCCCAGATCCTAAGGCCACTTGTAAATATTCAAACTGGCCATGCCATCAGGCAGCCAACAGTCCACATCTCTGTCTCCTTATTCACTGTTTTCTTTCAGTTTCTTCTACTGTTATTGTTGTTATTATATGCCATCAAGTTGGACCTGACTCCTAGTGACCCCTCCTTGGGTTTCAAGGCAGTATCACTATGGAAGTAGATTGCCCAACCTTCCTTCTGAGGAGTGGCTAGGCAGTGTTTTGTTCTGTTGTAGATAGGGTTGCTATGAGTCAGAACTGACTCAATGGCAACTAACAACAATCATGAAGTTAAAACAAAATAAAACTGTTTCTGTTAAGTTGATTCTGGCTCATAGTGACCTATATGATAGAGTAGAACAGCCCATATAGGGTTTCCAAGGCTCTAATCTTTACAGAAGAATCTCTGGTGGCACAATGATTAAGTTCTTGGATACTAATGGAAAGGTCAGCAGTTTGAACCAACCAGCAGCTTTGTGGGAGAAAGATGTGGCACTATGCCATAATGTGCCACATCTCTCTCCCAGAGTATGGCTGGTGGGTTCTAATGGCCAACCTTTCGGTTAGTAGTTGTGGTAGTTAAAGTTATATGTCAACTTGGCTAGGCCTGGTTGAGTGGCTGGGCAGCTGGATGTAGTATTCCCCATGATGACAATGGTAATCAACCCCATGGTGGACTCTACTGGGAGCAGCTGAGTAGCTGCCTTTGAATATGTGGTCTGCTTTCCATATATAACTAATAGCTTTAGGAATGGTCTCTGGCTTATGGCACGCTTGAAACTACATGTAGCTGAGTTGTTGTTCAGCAGCATGCCATGCTCTGCCGACCTTGGGACTTTCACTAGATTTGAATTAATGGCCTGTCGTGTGATTTGGTAACATTGAGACTGTGCCATTTTATTTGTCGACCATAGACTTGTTAGCCTCAGCAGGGAGTAGCTGCCTGAGTGAGAGATGCCTCTAGCTTCAGTGGGCCAGGCGCAAGAGGCAGAGCTGAAGCCCAAGGTTGAGGGGCTTTCACCCAACCCCTAGAGCCTGGCACTTTGAACTCAGACTTCTAGTTCTCCTGAACTGTAAGAGAATAAACTCCTGTTTGATAAGACTATCCCATTTGTGGTATATTTCCTGGCAGAGTGGTACTAAGTAACCAGAACCGTAGTCAAGTACTTAACCACTGTGCCACCAGGGCTCCTTTCAAGCATGAAATAATCATAGTAAAAAATATGAGTGTGAGTGTGTGTGTGTGTATGTGTGTATGCCTCTGCTTCCATGGTCCCTCCTCCCTCCCACTCTTTTATTTCATGGTCAGCTTATTTTATGTTTGTTTTTACTTGCATATATCATAAGTGATCAGCACAATAGTTTCCACAAACTGAATGCATGTGTATAACCAGCACTCAGTTAAGAAACAGAAGATTATCAACATCAAAACAGATTCTACCCTCCCCATGTGTGTAGTTAAAGTTGTGTGTCAACTTGGCTGGGCCTAGTTGAGCGGCTGGGCAGCTGGATGTATATTCCCCATAATGAGACTGGTAATCAACTCCATGGTGGAGTCTACTGGGAGTAGCTGAGTGGCTGCCTTAGGGATGTGTTCTGCTTCCTGTACATAAGGAGAAGTCCTGGGGAATGCTCTCTAGCTTATAGCACATTTGAACCCTGCATGTAGACATGTCATTGTTCAGCAGCGTGCCATGCTCTGCCAACTTTGGGACTTTCAATGGACTTAAATGAATGGCTTGCCATGTGATTTGGTAACATTGGGACTGTGCCCTTTTTAACTTGTCAACCTTGGACTTGTTAGTCTCAGCAGCCAGCAGCTGTCTGAGTGAAGAAAAGCTTCTAGCTCCAGTGAGCCACAAGCAGGAGGCAGAGCTAAACCCAAGGCTGAAGGGCTTTCACCCAGCCCCTAGAGCCTGGCACTTTGAACTCGGACTTAAAGCCTCCAAACTGTAAGAGAATAAACTCCTGTTTTTTCAAGCCATCCCACTTGTATCTTCTGTTAGAGTGGCCCTAGGTAACCAGAATACCATGTTCCCTTTTAGTCACTATGTAAACCCCAGCCACCCACCCAAGGGTAACTAGATCTTTAATCTTAACAACGCAGAACTGTTTTGCCTAATGTGCACTTTACATAATGCATATTGGCTTGGCTTTTAAGAGGATGTGTGAGAGAAGCACAACTATTTTACTTGCATTTGAAACTCTAAGATACCTATTATTCTTCTGAAAACTATGCATATGGCTGTATTATCCAAATTTTAAAGATCAGTTTCAGAAGTCATACAAATTCTCTTTGTATCCTCTCTTGATGTTTCACATACTTTACAACAGGAAACACAGCGACAGTCGTAAACTAAATGTCCTTAAGAAAGTGGTGGTCGCATTCTGAAAGCAATAGCTGAGTTCCAAAGAAAGACTGGTTATAAAGATTCATTTAAGGTTTGGTAACATTCACTCATTGTCTGTTTCTTCCTATAATGAGTGACAGGGGCAGCTGATGCCAGATTTCATTGAGAGACCACCCAGAGTCAGAAGTTGGCAATATACCATAGTTTATACAAAAGCACAGCATATGGAATATATTAAACTCATGCCCACCAACTGATATGACACCTCCTTTGGCTTCTGAATATAATTTTAAAGTACTTGGGGATTTCTTACATTGGAGACTTTATGCTCACCTTTCTTTCCTCTTCCCTGCCTCTGAATCTTTCATGCCAGTGAAGATCAACCATTTTTGTTATGATGCTACACAGGTGTGTGCTTCAGGGTTTATAGAGATTACCACTGTGGCCCTAGAAGTTGCAATCAAAGCCTGTGGGAGTCTAATATCAAACCTACTTCTTTGGTGAATGCTCAGCAGAGTCTATAAAAATGTACTTTGGGCTTTAAATACTGTGCAAGGGGTGTTCTCTGATTAACCCTCAGTATGGGTGTCAGGGGTGTGGCCTTGAAAAATGTCCCTGGCCTTTTTTCTATTGTGCTTGTCTAAAGCATGAATTACTGTCTTTCCCCAATGTATAGAGTGCTTTTTTATGTCTCCAGGCTGCAAAAGGCTTACACCAACGACTTATGGTAACAGTTTTGCTCTTCACATCTTACCTTTTTTTCCTGCATAGGGATAAGGATCTGGGAGGTATTTCTGGCTTGGGTTGTTTTCCCTCCCTCAGTCAGAACAAGGAAGGCTTTCTCAGGATTCTTCTTCATTTCCCTGGTGTGGTTCCTGGAGAAAAAGCTTGTGCTGCAAACTCCATTATATCTGCAGCTCCTAGGGGATTCACACTCTTACACTAGCCCACATTTGGTCTTTAGAAATTCACTAAGAATGTTTAGTGGAGGCTGCTTCCAGTATATAGGGCATCCAGAGAGTTTCCCCAAGTAAAGAAAGATGCGGGTCCTGTTTATCCCAATAGGCACCTCTTCTGCCTGATTTTAGGTTAGTGGGTTGGCCTGTGAACTCAGAGTTTCAAATGGGTTCAAGAAAAGTCATTAATTTTCAGTCTCCTCAACATTTTCAATGTTGTAAGTGTGAAAGGGATGCTATTTCTAGCTTTCTACATCTCTGAGTTGAAACTGGAATCCTTGATTATTTTAGTTTTTAATTTCAAAACCCCAAAGTTGCTTAAATGAGACAGTATTGTAGGGCTAGTTAGGAAAAAAATGAAGGTGTTTTGCGACCCTAAGTAGCAATTTCTCTATTTCTCCAATCTTTCAGACCCAGAAAACAAACAGGAAAGATGGGAACCAGAGGGGCAACTCTCCATGAATTTGATTGAACATTGATAAAACGAGGATGGGACAGGTCTCGGAAGACCGGTGGTAGTAATGGAAAATGATTCATCTTGAGAAGGTTTTCTTGTAGCTCTTAACTTATGCATGGGGAGTCATCATGATACGGAAAATAAAATAAAAGCCAGAAGTCTGTAGACTAATGGAGGTTCTTCCCAACTTTAATTGGGCACACCCTGCTGTCTTTACTCTAGACTTTGCCATAACCAATAGTGCTAAAAGGGCAAGAAGAACACATCTTCTGACTTCCTCTAACCACACAAGAGGAAGACAGAATCACCATCAGAAAGCCCAAGGCCTTTTCCTTGCAAGGCCAGACATGCTGCCTCGCTCCAGCCCTTTCACCAACCCTGACACCAACCGTTCCTCCCGCAGCACTTACCACCTTTCTGCTGCATTCGATTATTCACTGCAGTGGCCACACAGAACTCACAGATTATGGGGTTTATTAGGGAAGCATCAGGCTACAATTCAAGTTCAGGAACAATACTCAGCCTCTCTCGGCCCACTGTCTCTCAGCCAACGGTCTCTGTCATTCTCTCTCCCAACAGTGCATGTCTCTCAGTGTCTCTGTCTTATTAATGCACATCTCTTGGTGTCTCTTTCTCAGCAATGCATGTCTCTCAGGAGCATGTTTCTCTCAGCAGCATGTCTTTCCCAGCCAGTAGTCAGAAACTTCTGCCTTTAGAAGGCCTCCTTTTGAGCCTGGCAGAGTGGCCAAACTAGCCAATCATAACATCAGAATTCTAAACACCTGAGAGAGAGCAAACCTCCCAGAACATTGCTTTGTGCCACTCCCAACAGAAATACCCCAGGTGGATAACTTTTATAATCAGGAGCTCCTCAGTTGCTCACAGCAAATTCCACCACTGAGTTTACAAAGACTTATGGCTAGAAAAGCCATACCAGATAATTTACTACACCGCAAATAGCTTCCACCTAATACTACAGAAATAGTTTTCATTTAAGATTTTTAATATTTTTCACCAACTCCCTTTTCTGCTATTGAGTTAGGTTATTACAAAGGTTAATTTACATAGTCTGACAAATTAAAATAACTTTCAAGTTAATAATTATGTACAGCAATCCATATTCATGAACAATATTTCCCATACACTTCAAAAAAGGAAGTGCACCTAAAATATTAAAGTTAATAGAACATGGTGTTTCTAGTGAGTGAGAATTTCCAAGGCCCTCTCTACCTTAACAGAAAAGGTAGAGACCAATAACTCTAAGTACAGAATTTCAAGTCAGGTGACATGTGTTTGAGTCTCAAACTTCTGTTTTCTAGCTATGTGGCCTTGAATAAGTTATTATTTAAATTTTATAGACCCTTGTTTCGTCATCTATAAAATGAATAAAATAATAGTACCTACCTCCTATGAATTTTATGAAGATTCAATGATTTAGTACATGTAAAATACATAACAGAGCAACTGGCCCACAATAAATGTTCAGTAAACACCATATGCTACTATTTTATTGAAAGGTTTAACTGAAATTAAGAATACAGGAGACTAAATTAATATGCAATAGTGAAAGTCAGAAACTATTTTAAGACCCTACTGAAAGGAACCATCTGAGATGTCAAGAGGAGCCTCATTGAGTTAAGCCCATACACAGATCTTCCTACCTGGCCCACAGCAAGCTGATTGTCCCAGGAACCTCATATCTTCTTAATCTATTTACTCTGTTCTGGTTAGATTTAGCCTTAGTTATCACTTTTCAGTTAATTATGGAAGAAAAGAAAGAGGAACAAGGGAGTTGTTTCAGTACCTGGCAAAGAAGTGGAAACCTACTTCAGAAGAAAGAGAACCTTGCTCTGCTCTGTGATGTGAACAAGAATGAATAAGAACGTGAACATGAAGCAAGAAAGTGGTATATGTCCTTTTGCTTTTCCTGTTTGTATGTAATGACAATAATAAAATTAATAAACCTTTTTAATCGCACTTACAGTTCTCCAAACTGTCATGGATGTTATTTCTTTTACCTTCTCCAGTATATATAGCTATCTCAACTCACTGCCATCAAGTAGGATTCGACTCATAAAGACCTCTCCTTGGGTTTCCGAGGCAGTATCTCTATGGAAATAGATTGCCCAACTTTCCTTCCAAGGAATGTCTGGTGAGCTTGAACCACCAGCCTTCTGATTAGCAGTCAAATGCCTTAGGCATTACACTACCTAGGCGGGGATTAATTCCCCCTTTTGTCGTATGGGAACATAGAGATTCAGAGAGACTAAATGTCTTGCCCCAAGTCAGTGACAGCCATTATTGTTATGTCCTTTCAGGAATTAATCCTCAGTGGACAATGGAAAGAATGTCTCTATCTGAATTAAAAGTAATGGTGAAATATTATTCAATGAAATTCTTCTGAAGTATCTTATAGGATGTCTATAATATTTCTCCTATATTGACCTATTACTATTTTACTCATTGTTTATTTCAAACAAAAATATAATCCTTAGTGCAGTTTGATGTTTCTTTTAGTGCAATGAATTACTTCATATGACACTTTTAGCCATAAAAACTCAAAACTCACTGCTGTCAAGTAAGATCTGACTCATAGTGACCCCTACTAGGGTTTCCGAGGCAGCATCGCTATGGAAGTAGATTGCCCAACCTTCCTTCTGAGGAGTGACTGGTGGGATTGAGCTGCCAGCCTTCTGATAAGCAGTCAAATGCGTTAAGTAACTGTGCCACCAGAACTCCCACTTTTAGCCATAGCCCTCCATTATGTGATATACTGTAAATTCTAGCATCTATGCCTGTGCTTATGGTCCCATTTTGGAGTGAGTTGTCTGTTATGTTAATGAGGCAGGGTTACCATGGGATATACCTTGAATAGCTGCCTTACTAGAGGGTGGGACTCAAGTGAATGCTCTGGCAGAGTTCTCTCTCTTGCTCTGGATCCTGCATCTGGTTTGTCAGTATCTGACCTCGGATTTTTGGGACTTGAGCCAGCAGCCTGATTGAACGGCTTCTGCAGCCTTGTAAGTTAGCAGCCTGTGATTGGACCTGCTGATTTGGCTTCGTCAGCCTCTGCAACAACATGAGTGAGGAGAATTTTCTAGACTGATGTCTGACCTACAGATTTAGGACTTCCCAATCTCCACAATAGTGTGAACCATTTCCATGGTAGTTTCTGAGTTCTGGGAGATGTTGCAGTGAATTGATTTTTTTTTTTTTTTTTTTTGAGGATGAGAGGGAGAGTACTGAGGGGAGGTAAAATAGTTGATGTTAGAGATGATGGGGAGGTAAAATAGTTGATGTTAGAGATGATAGAGTGGTATGGAAATTTGAAAAAGTTGGACATTTGGGATATCTTTAACCTCTATCTCATAGACACCAGCCTTGTCCTGATCCTTCTAAAAGAACTTAGCCATGCATTTCTCTTCTTTCCTGTCTTGCTTATCTAGTTCTGCTATAACTGCCATGCCACAAGTAGATGGCTTTAACAAACAGGAATTTATTATCTTATAGTTTAGGGGGCTAGAAGTCCCAATTCACAGTGCCAACTCTAGTGGCTGGGTGAAGGCTCCTCAACCTTGGGCTTCAGCTCTGCCTCTTATTCTAGGCCCAATGGAGGTGAAGGTGTACTTATTTCAGGCAACTTCTGGCTGATGAGGCTAACAAAACCAAAGTCAGCAGGTAAAATGGCATAATCCCAAGATCAGCAGGCAAAAAAGCAGACAACTGGTTCAAGTCCAAGAATGAACTGGAGATGAAGACTCAGCCACATGCAGGATCTAAATGTACCAAAAAGCTGGAGAACTTTCTCAAAGATTCTCCTTATTACTGAAAGTAATAAGGCAGCTCTTTAGCTGCTCATAGCAGGTTACATCATGGATTTGATTACCCATCTCATGCTGGAGAATAACTACATCCAGCTGCCCAGCCAAGTTGACACACAACCTTAACTACCATACTTCCATTCTCCTGTTTGCAAACTCTGATCACCACCTCCCCTCCCCACTTCATTTGGAGGACACCCAGGCTATAAATACTCAAGCTGACAATGTGTGCTGGGCCTTACAGACACTGCTTTCTCTCTGCTTGGCTGTAGGAGTGCATTCCTTACTTGTGAATCTGTCTGCAGCAGTGGTGAACACATTTCCTACATGTGAGACCCTGGCTCTTAAATCCATGTCTGTATTAGACATAAAAGTACATGTGTGATGTTTTCCTACTGCTTACACAGCCGACAAAGAATGTCTTTTATGTTAACATATCTCTCAGTCTTATTTAAGGAGTTGGATACAGTCTCAGCTGCTAGAAAAATCTGCTTTTAAAATAAGCTTCTTTTACTTCAGCCTGTATTTAGTTATTTCATAAAGCTTCTTTTAATTGTTCTCTAGTTTGTTGCCTCTCTGTCTCTGTCTTTTGTACTCTCAGTGTGGATTTTTGTTTATTCATTTAGTTTTTTTTCTTGATTATAAAATCTGTTCATTATTATAGAGAATTTGGGAAAAAAATGTAAACTGATTTAAAGAAGACAATAAATATCTATCACAATTTCACATCAGAGAAACTTACTTTCATTCACATTTTTTTTCTATATGCAATTAAAAAAATACCAATTTGGGATTATACTGTGTAATTCTGTCTCATTTTTCTCATTTGCATTATGAGCGCTCGCACTAAATTATTTCCAACTGCACTACTTTAAACACTCTATTAAATTCCCTTGAATAGACATACATAATCCATCTCTGGTTTTGATTAATAAGAAGAGAAAAATACTATAAACTGTAGTAGTGAGCAATGATGGGCAATTTACTTCAGAGGAGCTGAACTTTAAAATAGTTAAGTAAAAAAGTCAGTTTCCATTAGTAATACCTGGAAGACAGTCTCATTCTATTTACTCTAAGCTGATTACATGGATTGGCCATTGCACTCAGATTCATGTTGAAGATCTCAGGCTTAATAAAGAAATAATACTACTTGAAATGGTGTATGATGAAGTATAGCTAGTTTTTTATTATTTTATTTAATTTAAATGTGTGGCAAACAAGCATAATATATGTTAGGGAGTTCTCCTTTTGATTTTTGATAGTAATTCTGAACTAATAAGAAAGATGGTTATTAAAATAATGGAAGGATTAGAGTAATTAATGGGTGATATACCACCAGCTGAGTTGCAAAAAATATACATATAGATATAAATGTGTGTGTGTATATGTATTTTGATATATTTTAACAATGCTTCCTTTTTATTTACACACACAAAGAGTTTCTCACACTCACACACACACACACACACACACACACACTATCTGCTTATATTGGGATAGAATATCTCTGGAATCATTCACAAGAAACTGATCACACTAGTTATTTCCATGGCGGAAAATGAGGTGGCAAAGGGAATTTTTCACTCTATACTCTCTGCACTTTTAGGATTTTTAGTCTGTGAACATAATACCTCTTTTGTCATTATTGAGTGTAGTCAAGTGCATTTTCAACTCACAGCGATCCCATGCAACCAAGTAGAACTTCCTTGTATGATTTCCTAGCCTCTAATCTTTAAGGAGCAGATCACCAGGTCTTTCTCCTGTGGAGCCACTGGGTGGGTTTGAACAACCAACATGTTGGTTAGCACTCAAGTGATTAACCACTGCACCACCAGGGCTCCTTACCTTTTATAAATAAGTAAGTAAATAAAACTAAACTCTCATCACTGTCGAGTTGGATCTGACTCATGGGTTTCCTAGGCGGTATCATTCCTGAAGTAGATTGCCCAGTCTTCCTTCTGAGGAGTGGCTGGTGGCTTTGAACCACCAGCTTTCTGGTTAACAGTCAAATGCCTTAGGCACTATGCCGCTAGAGCTCCCAAGTAAATAAATGAATTTTAAAAATAAGAGGGAAATAATTTTGAAAAAGTTATGTATCTAGGTTTTGAAATCTCTAGTACTCCTTGAAATGAAATTGTCACACTTCTAAAAAAGAAACATTATTCAGGGTTCATAATCTTCTATGGGCCAGGAATATCTTTATCATTTGGTAATGGTTTCTCAGAAACTTTTTTAAACTCACTGCCATCAAGACAATTCTGACTCATAGCAATCCTATAGGACAGAGTAGAACTGCCTCATAGGGTTTCCAAGGATGTAACTCTTTAGGGAAGCAGACTGCTTCATCTTTCTCCCATAGAGCAGCTGGTAGGTCAGGCAGCTGACATTTTGCTAAGCAGCCAAATGCTGTAACCACTATGGCACCAGAGATACAAATAAAACACATGGAACAAAGCAGCTATATTTAAAAACAGTTTTCAAAATATTTTTAAATTTTGATGAGCTCTGGTGGTGCAGTGCTTAAGTTTGACTGCTAATTAGAAGGTTGGTTCAAATCCACCAGCTGCTCCATGGAAGATGGGGCAATCTACTCCCATATAGAAGTAACCTTGGAAAACCAGTTGTGGTCTATCTGAGTCAGAAACAACTCAATGTCAGTGGATTGGGTTTGGTTTTTTGGTTTCATATCGATTCTTTTTTATTAATGCTATAAATAAGATCTATCTTCAGGTCTAGGAGCCCCTGGGTGGCACAGTCTCATGACTCCTAGCTGAAAGTTGCCAGTTCCAACTCATGCAGATGTGCCTCTTCTATAAGACAGACTTTGTGATCTCTCTGCACACATGGGGTCACCACAAGTCATAGTCGACTCAATGGCAACTAACGACAACAGCAATGTTAGGTCTAGTGATTTCTGGAATTTTGAATTATCTGTAACTATTGTAGTCTGATATGAAATTATTTGTCATTTCAATTGGTTACTGTCTTAGATTCATTTTGCTGTTATAACAGATGCACCACAAGTGGGTGGCTTGAACAAATAGAAGTTTATTTTCTTACAGTTTAGGAAGCTAGAAGTCCAAATTCAAGGTGCTAGAACTAGCGCAAGACTTTCTTTCTCTACTCTGGGGAAAATCCTCTCTCAGTTTCTCTAGTGCTCTTCTGGGCATTCCTTAGAGATCCACACATGGCATAGATCTTCCTCCCCACCCCCCCACCCCCAGTTCTTGCTTGCTCTCTTCTGTGCCTAATCCGCTCTTTCATATCTCAAAATTGATCCCTTTAAGACACATCCCACACTGGCATGGCCTCATTAATAAAGAAAGCCCTATTTCCAAATAGGATTATATACACAGGTATAGAGTTTAGGATTTACAGTACATATGTTTGGGGGACATAATTCAATTCATATCAGTGACCAAGAACTTCTAACAGTACTGTGGTTGTGCTTACTTTTTTTTTTTTTTTTTTTTTAATTATTGTGATTTGGGTGAAGATTTACAGAGCAAATTCACTTTCCATACAGCAGTTTACATATACTTTGTCTCATGACATTGACCACAG
>NW_006921590.1:629812-645504 GCF_000298275.1 Orycteropus afer afer | reverse complement strand
CTTTTTTGGTATTTTCATGCAAATTCTTCTGCTAGTTGGGGTTTAGTCCACTTCTATATCCTTCCCTTCAAGGCTCAGGAGTCCAGGATTATCTTCTGTGTCTGTATTAATTGGTTTCCCTTTTCTTGGTTGAAGAGGGTCTGTGCAGTCTTTCTGCCTAGTCCGTCATCTTGCCAGAATCTCTGTGTTTACATTTTTTAATAATAATAATAATAAAAAGCTAAAATTCTATTAGATGTTAAGGGCTACATTTATTTTTTTCATCCAGGTTCAGAGTCAACCTAAATTTTATCCTAAACACTTTGAGCAGTGTAAACCCCAGGTTAAGAGCCCTTGTTAGTGGAAAAGAAAAAACTTTGGATGAACCCACTAATAAAATATAGTATGGGAAGGAATGAGGCCCAAAACCAAACTGAGGGAATTCAAAGACTCAGTACAGAAGTAATATCTTAGCTAGGTCTTCAAGGACAAGCAAGGATTTGCCAGATGACTAAGGAGAGAAGGGAATGTTTTAAGAAATGGAACAATATGAGCAATAACAGGAGAATGTGGAAATTTGTGAAGTCGCAGTTCATGGGGAACTATGAGTATTTTGTTATTCCTGAAGTACAGTGTCAGAAGAGGAGTAGGGGAGAATGAGGTTAGGGAGGTGGGCAGGAGCATGCAATGGAGAACTTTATATGCCTTGCAAGGTGGTTGGACTTTATTCCATAAGCAATGGGAAGCCACTTGTTCTGGTTACCTAGTACTGCTCTGACAGGAATATACCATAAATAGGATGGTCTTAACAAACAGGAGTTTATTCTTACAATTTGGAGGCTTTAAGTCCAACTTCAAAGTGCCAGGCTCTAGGGGCTGGGTGAAAGCCCCTCACCCTTGGCGTCCAGCTCTGCCTCCTGCTCCTTGCCCACTAGTGCTAGAGGTGTTTCTTTACTCAGACAGCTGCTGGCTGCTGAGGCTGACAAACCCCAGGGTTGACAAGTAAAAAAGGCATAGTCCCAATGTTACCAAACCACATGGCAGGCCGTTGTAAGTTTCAAGGTTGGCAGAGTGTGACAAGCTGCTCAACAAAGACACAGTTACATGCAGGGTTCAAGGTGCCATAAGCTACAAACCATCCCCAAAGCTTCTCCTTATATACAGGAAGCAGACCATATCCCAAAAGCAGCTACTTAGCTGCTTGTGGTAGATTCCACCATGGAGTTGATTGCCAGTTTCATCTTGGGGAATAACTACCACCAGCTGCCCAACCACTCAACCAGGCCCAGCCAAGTTGACACACAAACATAACTACCACACCACTGAAGAATTGTAACTAAGGGAAGGACAATGTCTTATCTGTGTTTTTTATTGAGTACTCTGGCACTGCATTGTGAAGGATGGATTGGAGTTAGTGGAGATCAGAGAAGATGCTATGTTGAAATCCAAGCAGAGATGATTATGTATGAAACAAGGACATTCTTTCTAGGGATGAATTCTTTAGAGGTGAAAAATATTTAAAATATTGTGATGGACTGAATCATTATTCTCTACTTTTCTGTGATTTCTGTGTTTTAGAATAATACATTCACACCCTTGGCTATGTGACATTGTTCCTTGCACTAGTTGTTGTTGTTGTTATGTGCCCTCAAGTCGGACTTAACCCATAAGCACCCCTCCTTGGGTTTCCGAGGCAATACTACGGAAGTAGATTGCCCAACCTTCCTTCCGAGGAGTGGCTGGTGGGTTTGAACTGCCAGCCTTCTGGTTAGCAGTCAAGTGCCTTAGGCACTATGCTACCAGAGCTCTTCCCTTGCACTAGAGGCAGAGTATATTCCCTCATCCTATGACTTTACACTTGGTTATGTGATTTTCTTTGGCCAATTTGTATTAGTGGACCTGTAGTGAACAAAGGTGTGAAATGTGATCGTGCAGTTCACACTCTTGATGTTTTTTTTCCTTTTCATGAAACATACTCCATGTAGCCACTTGTTCCAAAAGGATGAGATTCGTTCCACAAAGATGAATCCCACTCAGTCTGGAGCCAAGCCCTGGTTCCTAGCTTTAGTCTAATTTAATCTAATTTCCTAGATTAGTCTCTCAGCTAATCCCAGCCTAGATCAGTGGACCTACGTTTAGCATGAATGTAAATCCTTATAAACCACTGAGATTTTAAAGTTGTTTATTGTATAGTACATGACAATTAATTCAGATAAAGAGGTAGAAGAATTCTGTGACTGAGTGGGTATAGAGTTCAGAATATATGGCACAATCAGGTAAGATTATCTAGGTTCTAATTAGGGTATAATGGTTAAAAAAATGAGACTAGGATTAGAGAAAAGGAACAGTTTTTGTGGCAAATCAATGAAGTCAGTAGAAGAACAAGTTGAGTTATAACTCTGAATGAGATATCTGGATGACACTACATAGCAGAGAGTTGTGTATATGTTTCAAAGCTTGAGAAGAGGTGAGGACTGGAGATACAAGAGAAGTCATTATATTGTAGTTGATTGCCAGTAGCATAAGAAGCCCTGGTGGCACAATGATTAAAATGCTCAGGTGCTAACTGAAAGTTGGCAGTTCAAACCCACCCAGTGGGTCCACAGGAGAAAAGCCCTGGTGATCTGGTCCTCCAAAGATTACAACCTAGAAAACCCTATGGGACAGTTCTGTCACATGGAGTCACTATGAGTCAGACAGAATCAACTCAGTGGTACACAACAGTAGCATCAGAGCAATGAAGGTGGCTCAAGGAGAGTGTAAAGTAAGAACACAAAAATGAGATAAAGAAAGAACTATGGTCACCAAAACACTTAGTGCCTAGACAGAGGGATGGTTGAGAAGAAATAGTTTGTAGCTAAATTGAAGAGTATTACAAAACATAAGAGGAAGGACAAGAAGATGTGGAACCATACCATGTACTGCTGTGGTGGGCTGCTGTAGAAGCCAGATTATAAGTGAGCTGAGTACTGTATTTTTACACAAATAACCCACGCATTATACATGTTTTCTCAAACCGCACAATCCCCTCACACATTAGTTTCGTATGCATGTTATGTGTGTTATATGTGAAAAAAAAAAAAAAATACAGTAGTGACTTTGAGAGGAAAATCTCTGCCAGAAATTTATTCCTAAACTAATAATGAAATCTATATATCTCAACCACAACCAGGCCTTTATGCAATGGAGAAGTATGTTCAAGAGATTAGTTTCCTCTATTAAATCCATTTATAAAATATTTTTAACACAATCTTATGGATTACTTTTAAACCCTATATATGAAATACATTCTGTCTTCATATGCTTACGTACCTAATATCTGATTCTGAAAACAACCATGTAAGCTAGAAACAGCAAATGTATTGGCATTCAAACTCAGATGATTTTGACTTCAAATCCCATCATTCCTTTAGCTCTATTACATCATAATGATAATCACCACAAAGTGCAATATCAATTATATGTGTGTGTTTCCATGTCTCAGTATCTGATGAGCCCTTTTGATCTATGAGAATCACTGTAGTTATTATTGAAGGCAGATGAGAGCATCTTGTCCGTAACTGTGCGTTAACGCATCTCTTAAACACAAATTTGGTAATCTAAGATCAAGATATCGCAAAACATGTCTCTAGATCTGTTTTAAAGCTGTATTATGCTTTGCCTAAAGGGAGCTCTGGTAGCATAGTGGCTAAGGCACTTGACTGCTAACCAGAAGGCTGGCGGTTCAAACCCACCAGCCACTCCTCGGAAGGAAGGTTGGGCAATCCTACTTCCGTAGTGATACTGCCTCGGAAACCCAAGGAGGGGTTGCTATGAGTCAGGGCCGACTCGACGGCAAACAACAACAACAACAACAAAATGTTGGTGTAGTGCCTAAGGCATCTGAATGCTAACCAGAAGCCTAGAGGTTTAAACCCACCAGCCACTCCTTGGAAGTAGGGTTAGGCAATCTACTTCCGTAATGATACTGCCTAGGAAACCCAAGGAGGGGTCGCTATGAGTCAGGTCTGACTCTAGGGCAGTGTGTTTGTTTGTTTTTGTTAAATGTTTAAATATATTATGTTTCAACAACTTTGGAGTTAATTGAGAAGTCAGTTATAAAATGAATTCTGTCAGAGGCAATTTGTAAATGCTGTTGAGAGGTCATAAAGTTTGTGTTAGCAAATGTTGCAATTCTGACAGAATTTGGGTAGAAAGCAAAGAATAGGAGGTCAAGAGTAGGTAAAGAAATCTCTCTTTTAAATAATTATCTGGTTATATTATGCATTTATTTGGTCAAAAGTCTAGAAAATACAGTTTGTTAAGGGAGTAATAAAAATACCCCATGACCTATCATTTCATGATAACTAATGCTTGAATTTGAAGTATGTTGGTATAGACCCTTCCTTCCACTCTTTTTCTAGAATATCCATAAATCATCTCATTCTGAAAAATATGAGGTCATACTTAATTGAGTTATTTTTTAAAAAATAGTTTCTATCCTATTTTGTTTTTTATGAGTGCTTCTCAAACTATCTGTGGTAATGAACTAATGTATTCCTTTAATTTATTTATTTATTTTCATATTTACACTCTGTTGCAAATCAATATTTTTTAAAAAAACAAAAAAATTTATTGGTAGAAAAATAAAAAAAGACATGCAAAGCACAAGCCTCAGTTTCTTATTATTATTACATTACTCTGTCAAGTTGCTATACCAAAAATAAACCAAACTCACTGACGTTGAGTTGGTCCTGACTCATATTGACCCATCCTTGGGTTTCCAGGTGATATCTCTATGGAAGGAGATTGTCCGGTCTTCCTTCTGAGGAGTGTCTGGTGGGTTTTAACCATCAGTCTCTCATTAGCAGTCAGATGCCTTAGGCACTACGCCACCAGAGCTCCCTCAAGTTGCTATAAAAGTTTTAAAATGGTGATTCTCAATTTTTGTTCTTATCTCATCATAGGCCAATACTGTCATAATAAACAGTTCTTCAACTGGCGCTTACTCCAGATTACATTTTGTGTAACCCTATGCTACATCAACATTTTTGACATTATATATCCTATTGTAAGGAGACCTGATGGCACAGTGGTTAAAGTACTTGGCTGACAACCAAAAAGTTGGTGTTTGAACCCACCAGCTCCTCGGAGGAAGAAAGATGACGCAGTCAGCTTCTGCAAAGATTTACAGCCTTGAAACCTTATGAGGCAGTTCTACTCTGTCATCTAGGGTTCTTAAGAGTTGGAATCAACTTGACGGTAATGGGCAATGCTTTTTTGTTTGTTATTGTTTAAATACAAAGAATTTTGTCCCCCTCATGCATTCTGCCTTATTTCCTTCTTAATGGATTTAAGCAGGGACAACTTTGGGGAAAACTAGAGTCAACACTTGAGGGAGCATTTTCATCAGAGTAGTGGATTCTACTGTATTGGAGGAGGGAAAGATAGGGGGTTTAGTTAGTAAAAGTAAAATGAGCTAATTGCGTAAATTTTAATAAAATGTTCCTAAAACAAAAAGCATATTAAGCTAATAACATAAATTGATTTGCATTTCATTTAAAAGTTATTTGCAAATTGTATAACACTTCTGACTATAGTCAAAGTATTACAAAGAGAAATTAACTTTCAAAGATTGTTATTCTCCATCTTATCAATATTTCCATAGAAAAGGGTTGGGGAAACATGTTTAAATAATAAACTTTACCCTAAAACACAGCTTCCAGTTGACCCTCGAGTTTCTGTTTTCCAAGACTGACAGAATCCCTCAAAACAGCAAAATGCTCAAGGCAAAACATTCTTGACTAATTAGCAAGACTATTGTTCTGGACCAATCAGCTCAAGGCTCAAGGTCTAAATACCACCTCAAGGCAAAGGCCTGGATGGGGCATACCAACTCAATGTTCTCCAGAAATCTGGATTCCAGGAGTATTAAAAACTAATGTTGTTGTTGTTATGTGCCCTCCAGTTGGCCAGACTCATAAGGACTCCTCCTGGGGTTTCCCAGGTGGTATCACTATGGAGGTAAATTGCCCAACTTTCCTTCTGAGGAGTGGCTGGTGGGTTTGAACTTCCAGCCTTCTGGTTAGCAGTCAAGTGCCTTAGGCACTGTGCTACCAGTTACTCAGTATAAAAATCAACAAGTGATTTGGGAGAGCCAGCATAAACAAGGAGAAGCAGCTGGCCCAACAGTGGAATGGTTTTCATTCTTTGATTCTAGAAATGAGAAGAACCAAAAATACAACTACTCTGGTAGTGTAGTGCCTAAGGCATTTGAGTACTAACCAGAAGGCTGGCAGTTCAAACCACCAGCCACTCCTTGGAAGGAAGGTTGGGCAATCTACCTTCGTAGTGATACTGTCTCAGAAACCCAAGGACAGGTTGGTATGAGTCAGGTCTGACTCTACAGCATATAACAACAACAACTACAGAGTACGTGTAATAAAACAAGACCAAACCAAACAAAACCCACTGTTGTTGAGCTGATTCTCAACTCATAGTGACCCCTTAGGACAAAGTACAACTGCCCCATAGGTTTCCAAGACCATAATCCTTGTAGGAGCAGAAGTGCCACATCTTCCTCTGGTGGAGTGGCTAGTGAGTTTGAACTTTTATCCTATTGGTTAGCAGCTAGAGCTTGAACCACAGCACCACCAGGTCTCACTGGTAATATATAGCATATAGCATAGTGGCTAAGGCACTTGACTGCTAACCAGAAGGCTGGCGGTTCAAACCCACCAGCCACTCCTCGGAAGGAAGGTTGGGCAATCCTACTTCCGTAGTGATACTGCCTCGGAAACCCAAGGAGGGGTCGCTATGAGTCAGGGCTGACTCGACGGCACATAACAACAACAACAATTGAGACAAGCAGGGAATTGAGTTTGCCAGGTCAAACAGGCCAGGTCAAACAAACCCCTAACTCATTACCCTTGAAATTTAAGCCTATGTGCAGACCACCACATAACTTTGGCTGCTGGCATCAGAAAATTGATTAGTTGGCAAGCCATGTGCTTGGGCGAGATAAAGAGGCCACATTGGAGTAGTTCTTCTCTGTCTTACAGGATCGTCATGAATTGGAATAGACTGGACAGAAGTGGGTTTTTATTCATAATGCAAATGATTAATGTGGTGGAGTGCTAACTGAAAGATTGGTGGTTTGAACCCACCCAGAAGCACCTCAAAAGAAGACCTGCAGATCTATTTCTGAAAGGTCATAGTCTGGAAAACCCTGTGAAGCAAAGTTCTGTGGTAACACACACAGGGTCACCGTGAGTCAGAATTGACTAGACGGCCACTGTTGTTGTTATTGATGTTTTAATTCAGAGTCAATTCTCTCTATACTTTTCAGCTATTGTTCTGGGACATAATATATATCATAGAAGAATGCTGGACCATGGGAGAATGGGTAAAAAAATGGGAGAGGGAACATTGTTTTAAACACTATTGCTATGAAACAAATGATCTTAAAATTCTAATGGACCCCATGAACCCTATCCTCCATGACCCTAACATCAGAACTAGATAGAACCTATTGCCAAGCACTCTGAAAGGAATCACAATAGGAGGTCCTGGAAAGTATAGGAGAAAAATGTGGAACAAAACTCCAAATTATAAAAATGACCAGACTTACTGGTCTGATAGAGGCTGGTGAACCTCTGACACTATGGCCCTTAGACACTTTTCAGGTCTGGAACCAAACTCATGCCTGTGGCTCAACTTTCAGGCAACTAATAGACAGGGCTGTAAGGTGAACCATCACACCAGGGAGGTATACACTCCTTAGAAAAATCAACCATAAGAGATCAAAAGGGCAACATTTGCCCAAGGATAAAACTCAGAAGGCAAGAAGGGATCAGAAAGAAAGATGAATGGAAATGGAAACACAGGGACGAAGTGGGTAAAGTGATGTTACAGTGTGGGGACAGCAATCAATGTCACAAATCAAACTGTGTATGAATCATTGCAAGGAAAACCAATTTACTCCATAAACTCACCCAAACCACAATGAAAAAAAAAAAAAAAAGTAGACCATATTAGGGTGAAAAAATACGGGGGAAAAAAAAAAGTATTGTTCTAAAACAACTCAAAACCCAAACCCACTGCTGTTGACTCTATTCTGCCCCACAGGGTTTCCTAGACTGTAATCTTTACAGAAGCAGACTGCCACAACTCTGTCCCATGGAGCGGCTGGGGACCACCACTGGCCTTTGCATTAGCAGCCAAGGCTTTAACCACTGAGCCACAAGGGCTCCTTGTCCTAGAACAACATTTTATCATGTTCATAGATTCTGTGGGTCAGATGCTCAAAGAAGGCACAGCTGGCATGGTTTCTTCTGATCTATGATGTCTGGGGCCTCAGCTGAGAAGACTTGAAGCATCTGGGCTGACAGGATTTGAAAATCAGGACTGATGATTACAACACCTACATGTTGTCCTTTCCATATTAATTGGCATACTCACTGTATGGGAGCCATACTGTGGTTGGACGTCTTACATAGCTGCTCAGTGCCCCAAGAACAAGGGAGAAGCAGCATTGTCTTTTCAGGCTAAATACAAAAATTACACAGTATCACTTCTGATGTGTTCTATTGGTTGTAACACATTCCATTGGTTTTAAGCAAGTCTCAAGCCCACATAGGTGCAAAGGAAAGGAACACAGAGCCCATCTTTTGATGGAAAAAGTATTAAATAATTTGTGGTCCTCCTTTCCTTCCTTCATTCCATCCTTCCTCCTTCCCTTCTTTTCATCCTCTCTTATCTCCCTACTTCCTTTTCCCCTGCATCCCTTTCCCCCTCATAAAGGGTGACCAGCTGGGAGAAGAACCAAATAAGGAAATAAGAGAGAAGCCATGTGGCAAAAAGTCATGTTTTTCACACAGTATTAGAAATGTAATCAACTTGGTCATGAAATCTCTCCACAAGTATGCTATACCCAAGTGTGTTTAATAGTGCCCTACTTAGATAAATACATCAGGAGATAGACAGATAGGCAGGCAGGCAGGCAGATAAATACATAGATAGATGAGAGAGAAAAGTAAATATCCCACGAATGACTATTTGGACTAAAGTCATTTGACGAAGATTCAACAGAAGCATCAAATAAATGTTTCCACTACATTTACTTTGGTTGTTTATCTACTGTCCCTCCCCTATTTTCCGTGACAAGAAAAGATTATCTACAAATTGTTGTTGTTAGCTGCTGTCAATCAGTCCCCAACTCATGGTGAGCCCATTAGTTAAAGAGTAGAGCTGCTCCAAATGGTTTTCTTAGCTATAATCTTTACTGAAACAGTCTACCCAAAGAAATTTCTTCTGTGGAGCTGCTGGGTGCATTCAAACTACCAACCTTTAGTTAGCAGCTGATAGCAACCACTTACACCGTTGAGGCTCCTTGTCCACAAATAGAATGGAGGAAACCGATTAAGAAGTTTCCAGTGTGAGATTCCTTCTATCTATTGTGCCCTGGCCAAACACAGAGAATTGTAATGCCTTTTATTTCGGCACATAATTCACTTATGTGTTGTTACTCAGGACAGTGAACAAAGAAGTAGATTTTTTTTTTTTTTTTAATAATAAATATTTTCCAGTCATTTGCAAGATTGTTAATTTGTTTTATTTTTTTTAATTATTTATTTTAGGAAAAAGAAAAATAAATAAGACATATTGTTATTCATTTAGCCTTTGCTAAATCCAAATGATTTGCCGAATCAGCCTATATGCTCAAAATATCATGATTCAAAAAAGGCAAAATTATAAGGGTGAATTATCTATCAACTCTTAAAGTAGAGAAAAAGATTACAAATGGCACTTACTTTAAAGGGAGGAGAGGGAAAGCATTACCCATTTAATGAAACACACAGAAAATATAAGCCAGAAACCTAAATATTTGATAATAGAAGTTTCCATTTCTCCCTGGTTTCATTCTCATTCCTTGAGAAAGTGGACATTTTTCTAAGAATAACACCTTTGTGAGTGGTGGAATTTTCATCCTCAACCCTGTATCCTCCTTTATATAAACTGCCAGCTAACAGAAATATAGTACAACAGAAACATGACTGAATGTTGTGATATGGTGATACCATTAAGTAGGGCTCTTTACAGGAACAAAACCTATCAGGTGAGAATTGCAATTTTAAATTTGTATTCTTTCTGTGGTTGGGTTGACTGCTAACCAGAAGGCTGATGGTTCAAACCCACCAGCCACTCCTCGGACAGAAGGTTGGGCAATCTACTTCCATAGTGATACCGCCTCAGAAACCCAAGGAGGAGTCGCTATGAGCAAGATCCAACTCGACAGCTGTGAGTTTGGGGTTTTTTTTGTTTTGTTTTGTTTTGTTTTTTAGTTTTCTTGAATTAGGTCCCTGGGTAGTGCAAATGGTTTGTGCTAGATGACTAACCTAAAGGTTGATGGTTTGAACTCATCTCCAAAAGTTGCTTCCAAAGAAAGGTCCACAGTTAAGAAAATACCATGGAGCCGTTTGACTCTGCAACACATGTAGGTACCACTAGTTGGCATCGACTCAATGGCAATGGGTGTTTGGTTGGCTTATCCATATATTTTAGGATAAAGAATTGTTGGGGCTCTGTGACGATGAACAGTGCTCCTCAAACGTTAACACATGTATGAATCACCAAGAGATTCTGTTAAAATGCATCTTAAGATTCAGGAGGTCTGTGGTGGAACCTGAGACTTAAGTCAGTGCTGCTCATCCCAGGGTTTGGCTTTGAGTTACAAGGATAGGAAGATAAAATATATTTTGGGTTTTTTTTTTTTTTTTTTTCCACTGGGAGAGAATCCCTGGTGGCACAGTGATTAAGGGCTTGGTTGGGAACCAAAAGGCTGACAGTCTGAATCCATCAGCCATCCCATGGAAAAAGGTGAGGCAGTCTGCTTTCTAAAGATTTACAGCCTTGGAAACATTATGGGGAAGTTCTACTCTATCCTATAGTGTCACCATTAGTTGGAATTGACTCTGTGGCAATGGGTTTGGTTTGGGGTCATTGGAAAAATTTAAAACATAATTCCAATTTTGTGTAATTTTTATCCATTCTCAGACTGATTCAAATTATTGTTGTTGTTGTTATGTGCCATTGAGTCAGATCCGATTCATAGCAACTCCTCCTGGAGTTTCTGAGGCGGTATCACTATGGAAGTAGATTGCCAAACCTTCCTTCTGAAGAGTGGTTGGTGAGTTTGAACCGCCAGCCTTCTGGTTAGCAGTCAAATGCCTTAGGCACTATGCTACCAGAGCTCCTATTCAAATTATTATTGTCCACCAATTCAAAAAAAACAAGATAATGATCAAGTGAAAAACACCTCCACATTTTCACTAGAAACACAAAGATTAACAATATCAGACTTAAATTAGAAGGAGACCTGGAAAATGTAAATTTAATAAGAAATGACAAAAATTGCAATAGTGTCCAATGAATATTTGATTAGTTCATTTGAATTTGTAGTTTTCAATTTACAATGCTAGGGTCCTTGAAGCAGGTTTTTCCTCGAATACCTGGCTGGTCCTTTGGTAAATGTTAAGTTGTCAGGCTGAGTATAAACCACATCTCCTACCTCTCTGGATTTTCCATAAATTCTTAATCTCAGAATGAGAGACAAACTGAACAACAGAGCATCCAAGCACACACACAGGCACACACATACTGCGACTAAATTTACTCTGTCCCAGTAGTATGCCCAAATATGTGTGAAGAAACCATTTTAGACATTTCTATCAGAATCTTAACACTTTACGAATTTTCAAGCTCTGAGCAGAAAGGAAAAGGCAATGGCACGTAATTAGAGAAATCTGTGATTTACAATTAACAAGTAATGAAATGTAATCCACAGAGGGGAGAATGAAATTGTGACCAGCTATTAAGTGTCTGTATTTATTAAGGCAAAAGAAACAACCTATGAAAAAAATCTAAGCCTTTTTCAAACAGTGCAGGACAATTGTATTTGGCAGAAGTACCACAAGGACAATGTAGCTTTAGAAACATAAAGAACTAAGAAGTAGAAGAGCCATCTGAAGATACAAGTAAAACATTTTTCAGATATATCATAGGCCTGGGGAAGGATAATGGGGAGAAAAAGGAGACACGGAAGACCATGGGGAAAAGAGAATAAATGAATTTGTCTTTTTAACCTCAGCCTTCATTCTAGAAGATGACGGGAAAATTTAAATTTCAAAGTCATTCGCAAGAACTTAGAGAATAACCTTGATGGAAAATTTCTAGCAAGACTACAGAGAACTTTAATGCCAAAAATCAAAAGGAACAGTGAATAGTCCTATGAAGAATTTATTTCTCTCCTGATGGTAACTTTGTAAAACACTGACTCTTAATAGAAATGATGAAACAAATACTATTTCTCCTTTTGAGAATTTACAGTGGAGTAGAAAATCTATAAACACACATATAGCACTGAGGCACTCAAGTTCAGAACAATTTTGTCTTTTCTCATTGGAACGTACTTCAAATCTTCCACTTACTAGCAATTACAGTTACTGTAGCCAAGATACTACACCTCTCAGAATCTTTGAATACTTGTCTGTAAATTGGAAATTATACTAACTACAAGTAAAGACTGTTGGTGCACAATTCATAAATATATGATACTATTTTTCCTTTCCTTTCTTTCGGTGTGAATAAAAACATGCTGGAGAGGGCCAGGATTAAGGATATTGTATGGAGCATTCACATCAGTTAATCTGATTTCCTTCAATCCTTTCCTTAGTCCCTCTCTCCTCCCTCCTTTTCTCTACCCCTCCCTTCTTCCACCTTCCTCCTTTCTTCCTTCCTTCCACCATTCATCATCATGTTGTGGTGGTGTGCCTTTGAGTCTATTCTGACTCATAGCAACCCTAACTAGTTAAAACTCACCCAGTGGAGCTCTGAATGAAAGGCCTGACTATCTGCCTCCATAAAGATTATAGCCAAGAACACTCTAATGAGCAGGTCTACTCTGTAATACATGGGGTCACAATGAGTCCGAATGGACCTGACAACATGTTGTTATTGTTATGTGCTGTCAAGTTGGTTCTAGTGAATAACAACCTTCTACACAATAAAACGAAACACTGCTCAATCCTGTGCCCTCCTTGCGATCGTTGTTATGTTTAAGCCCATTGTTTCAGCCACTGTGTCAATCCTTCTTTTTGAAAGTCTTCCTCTTTTTCATTGACCTTCTATCTTTCCAAGTATAATGTCCTTCTCCAAGGACAGTTCCCTACTGATAACATGGACAAAGCACGGAAGACAAAGTTCTATCATTTCAGCTTTTAAGGAGCATTCTAGCTGTACCTCTTTCAAGACAGATTAGTTCATTTTTCTAGAAGTCCATGGTATATTCAATATTCTTTGCCAACACCATAAATGAAATGCATCAGTTCTTTTTCGATCTTCCTTATTCATTGTCCTGCTTTTTTTGCATGCATACGAAGTGTTTGAAAATACTGTGGTTTGGATCAGGCACACATTAATCCTTAAAGTGCTTCTCTGCTTTTTAGCACTTTAAAGAGGTCTTTTGCAGCAGATTTGCCCAAACTAATGTCATTTTCTTTCTTTCTTTCTTTCTTTTTTTTATTAAACTTTTAATTGTGATTTGGGTGAAAGTTTACAGAACAAATTGTTTCTCCATCAACAATTCATACACATTTTGTTTTGTGATATTGATTCCAATCCCCACAATGTAACAGCACACTTCCCACTTCCTCCTTGTGCTTACTGTTCCCATCAGTCATTTCCTATCCCTTCCTGCTTTGTGAGCTTTATCTGGGCAAGTGATGCCCTTTTAATCTCAAGTGATTGATGATTCTAAGGTTTGCATACCTCCCCAGTGTTATAGTTCATTTTATAGGCCTGTCAACCATTTGACTGAAAGTTGAATAGGGATGAGTTCAGTTCTAGGCTTGATGGGTGCCTAAGGGCCATAGTCTTGATGGGTGCCTAAGGGTTCCATAAGTCTCTGTCATACTAGTAAGCCTCATAATTTTTATTATTTTAAAGTTTGTTCCATATTTTTTTCCCACTCATTGCAGGGCCTTCTATTGTAATCCTTTTCAGGGTGGTCACCAGTGGTAATGGGCACCATCTAGTTTTTCTAGTCCCTGAGTCATGGCGGCTGAGGTTCCCATGGTCCATTAGTCCTTTGGACTAATTATTTCCATGAATCTTTGATTTTCTTCACACTTGTTTGCTCTGGATAGGAAAACATCAATAGCTGCACCTTAGATCACCTCATCTGATTTCTTTACTTCTGCTTCCATGAATGTTGATTGTGGACTTAAGTAAAATGAAATCCTTGACAATTTCAACATTTTCTCTGTTGATCATGATGTTGCTTATTAGCCCAATTGTGAGGATGTTTGTTTGCTTTATGTTGGAATGTAATTCATAATGAATAATCTTTGTCATTAAGTCATTAAGTGGTTTGTCATTAAGTGCTTCAAGTTCTCTTCATTTTCAGCAAGCAAGATTGTGTCTGCATATTGCAGGCTGTTAAAAAGTCCAATCCTAATGCCATGTTCTTATTCATATACCATCAGCATGTTGTTGTTGTTGCTGTTAGGTGCCTTCAAGTCATCTCCAACTCATAGTGACCCTATGCACAGCAGAACAAAAGACCACCCAGTCCTGTGCCAGCTCCATAATCCTTGCTATACTTGAGCCCATCACCACTGCCACTGTGTCAATCCATCTCATTGATAGCCTTCCCTTCTTTCATTGACCTTCCACCTTACCAAGTATGACATCCTTCTCCAGTGAATGGTCCCTTCTGACAACATGACCAAAGTATGCAAGATGAAGTCTGGTCATTCTTGCTTCCAAGGAGCATTCCAGCTGCACTTCCTCTAGGACAGATTTGTTAGTTCTTTTAGCAGTCCATGGTACTTTCAGCATTCTTTGCCAACATCACAACTCAAGAGCATCAATTCTTCGTCCATCTTCCTTATTAATTGTCCAGCTCTCACATGCATATGAGGCAATTGAAAATACCATGGTTTGTGTCAGGTGCACCTTAGTTCTCAATGAGATATCTTTGCTCTTCAGCACTTGAAAGAGGTCCTTTGCAGCCAATATGCCCAATGCTATACATTGTCTGATGTCCTGACTGCTGCTTCCATTGGCATCAATTGTAGAACCAAGCAACGTGAAGTCTTTGACAATTTCAATCTTTTCTCCATTCATTGTGATGCTGTTTATTGGTCCAGTTGTGAGGATTTTTGTTTTCTTTATATTGAGATGTTAGCTGTACAGCAGACTGTATTCTTCAACCTTCAATCAGTAACTGCTTCAAGTAATCCTCACTTTCAGCAAGCAAAATTATGTCATCAGCATATTGCAGGTTGTTAATAATTCGTCTTTCAATCCTGATGTCACGTTCTTGTTTATATAGTCCAGCTTCTAGGATTATTTGCTCAGCATATAGATTGAATAAGTATGGTGAAAGACTGCAACTCTGACACACTCCCTTCTTGATTTTAAACCATGCAGTGTCTCCTTGTTTTGTTTGAATGACAGCCTCCTGGTCTATGTACAAGTTCCTCATGAGTACAGTCAAGTGTTCTGAAATTACCATTCTTCTCAATGTTATCCACAATTTGTTATGAACCACACAATCAAATGTCTTGGCATAGCCAATGAAACACAAATAAGCAACTTTCTGGTATTCTTTGCTTTGAGCCAAGATCCATCTGACATCAGCAATGATATCCCTCATTTCATGTCCTCTTCTG
>NW_006921590.1:624428-625779 GCF_000298275.1 Orycteropus afer afer | reverse complement strand
GATCATATGGTTGTCTGATTCAAAATGGTCAAAACTGGTCCATTTCAGCTCACTAATACCTAAGATATCAGTCTTTATGTATTCCATTTCATTCTTGACAACTTCCAATTTTCCTATATTCATAGTGCATACATTCCATATTCCAGTTATTAATGGATGTTTGCAACTGTTTCTCCTCAATTTGATTTGTGCTATATCAGCAAATGGAGATCTGGAAAGATATACTTTATCTTTATCATTAAGGTTGGTTCTACTCTGATGAGACAGCTCTTTCCCAATTGTATTTTGAGTGCCTTCCAGCCTAAGAGTCTTGTCTTTCTGTGCCGTATCAGACAATGTTTCCAGGCTATTCATAGAGTTGCCCAGTAATGTATCAGACAGTGTTTCTCTGCTATGCATAAGGTTTTCCCAGGTTAATTCTTTGATGTCTTCTTCTTTCTTCCTAGTCTGTCTCAGTCTGTAAGCAGCATTGAAACCTGTGCACCATGTGCAACCCTGTTGGCTTTTGAAACTCCGGTGGCACAGCCTCAAGCCTCACAGCAGTGCCACACCACCACAGGATGACAAACTGACAGACAAGTTCATCTCCTTTAGCTGTTGGAAACCTCTCCGCCCTCCCCTTGCCTAATTCCTATCTGGATACTGCCACTTTGTTGTCCACGGCGTTCCCTCCCTTTTGTGCCTTGGGGGGTAGATCCTGTCCCCCCACCATCAGCATAGATCCCCAAAAATGCTTTATGTGAAATGTATAGCTAATTCAGCCATATGTCTATTTCTTAAGCTAAATTCCTTCCTTCCTTTATTGCTTCTTCTCTCCCTCCCTCCCTTCCTTCCACCTTCCAAACATTATTGAGTAAATCATAGTAATGAATAAAATTCTTGCACTTGGTAAGCTCATAGTGGTGTAAAAGAAACCGACTATAAATCATTTTAGTGCAGTGGAAATCACTCTATATCAAAATGTGTTCAAGCTACTAGAGGAGAATCAATGATGATTCTCTTAATTATGGGAGTCTTTGAGTGGTGCAAATGGTTAACACACTCAATTGCTAATGGAAAGTTTGGAAGTTCAAGTCCACCTAGAGACATCTTGAAAGAAAGGCCTGGTGATGTGCTTCTGACAAATCACCTATTGAAAACTCTATGGACCTTAGTTCTATTCTATCAAATGTGGTGTTGTCATGGGTCAGAACTGATGCCACAGGAACTGGTTTGGTTTGACCCATAATTATGGGCTAATGGTGGTAGAAGAGAAGTAAAGTCTTCATAACATAGTGATACTCGTGATAAGCATAGGACCCCTAATGGACCTAGTTCTGGTCAATGTCTTATTCCTAGTTTCTAGTACAAA
>NW_006921590.1:622553-623963 GCF_000298275.1 Orycteropus afer afer | reverse complement strand
AAGATCCACAACATTTCCATTATGCATGATTGTGTGAGAGATCACTGTACTAGAAAGGGGATGGCATGTGTTTAGTCTCAGAGACAAAAGATTGCTGGTCACTGGCAGATAATTCAGGTGGTGTTGTGCCTAAGGCATTTGACTGCTAACCAGAAGGCCAGTGGTTCAACCCCACTCGCCACTCCTCAGAAGAATGATGGCAGTGAAGTTTTTTTTTTTTTTGGCAGATAATTAAGAATTCACCAAAAAATAGCTAAGGGGTGTTACACAGAGATATTGCCAGAGCAGGAGGAGCCTGGGAGGTACAAATAGCTTATGCTGGGGTGCTAACCTAAAGATTGGCAACAATCTGCTTCTGTAAAAATCATAGTTAAGAAAACGTTATAGAGCAGTTCTACTGTGTAACACATGGGGTCTCCATGAGTAGGTTCCAATTTGACTGCAGCTACCAAAACCAACTGCCATAGCAAAGCAAAGGAAGTTCTTTCCCATTTACAAAAAAGGTTGAGACTTTTTGCTAGATCATAGCCTGGGTTAACCTGCACGCCAAATATCGATCGATCGATCAATCAATCGATCAATCAATCACAGAGTCTGCAGCGAGGTCTTGTGTGCAGATAGTTTATTTGGAGATGAACTCAGGAAACAGGAATTAGGGACCAGGGAGTGTATAAAAGGAAAAAGTGTGTTATTGAGTTGGTAACCAGCATAAGCAACTCCATTCAACCAAGGTTTCTGAGGAATATCTAAAACTTTCAGAATTTTCCACCAGAGGACATCACTGAAAGCATATGGAGTCAGATTCAGTGAGAGTAGAGCTACTGCATAGGATTTTCAAGGCTGTGAATCTTTACACATCTTTCTCTCACAGCACAACTGGTGGGTTCTAATTGACTGCCAGCCCTTCACAGCTGAGTGCTTAACCACTATACTCTCAGGGATCTTTCCACATTGGGTAGGCTCTATTAGTTTCCTTTATGGGTAAACCATTGCTAAGGAGAACAGAGCATTATTTCAGAATGGGTACTTTTCCCCTCCTCTTGCTGGAAGCACAATAAGATTTTTCTCTTAGATTCACAGTGTGGAGCTCCTGGAGGTAAAACCAAAGTGTAGGGTACCCTTAAATCTGGGTATCCCAGAGATTTTACCTCTCAAGCTAGTGCAAGCTCAGCTTCCAGCAATTAGTCAATTACCCTTTAAGTGTTCCCACCTGATACTCATTGCAGTCACATTGCACTGGGCAAATCTCCTACAAAAGACCTCTCTAGAGTATTAGGAGGCAAAGATAACACTTTGAAGTCTAAGATGCACCTAACCCAGGCCAGGGTATTTTCAGTCACCTCCTGTGCATGTGAAAGCTGGACAATAAATATAGAAGACTGAAGAAATGTTGATACCTTTGAATTGTGG
>NW_006921590.1:609928-616723 GCF_000298275.1 Orycteropus afer afer | reverse complement strand
AAATAAAATGCAGGTTATTTATTGAAGTGTTTGTGAAGTGTGGGGGAGGGCTATGTGTTCATCACTTAGCAAGAGAGAGCCATTTCTTCTAGAAGCAGTACTTTTTGCAAGACTGATAATTTTGATCTCAGGCACTTTAAAAACCTTTCCATTTGACTCATGATATATTACATAACAATTTACCCAGAACTCAGATTTTTAAAGAAATAAACCTTTATTATCTCACTGTTCTTAGAGGTCAAAAATTTGAGAGTGGCTTGGACCTTTTATGAAGGGGCAATTTAGACATCCGGCTGCAGTCACCTGAAGGCTTGACTCAAGCTGGAATATTTTTTTCCAAGTCTCTTTCACTTGGCTGTTAACTGAAGTCAGCAGTTTTTCCCGGTGTGAGCCTATTTAAAAGACTGCTTGACTGTCGTCCTTAAAGCATGGTGGAGTGCTTCCTTCAGAATGGGTAGTCAGAGAGAGACAAACAGAAAACATATCTTTCATGTCTTGACTTTAGAGGTTGTATAGCATCATTTCTGTTTTCTAATGTTTGCATAGACCTCCCTAGATACACTATAAGAGAGGTCTTCAAAAGCATGTAAATACCAAGAGGCAGAGATCGTTGGAAGCCGTCTTGAGGCTGGCTACCACACTCAAGTAACCAGTTCTGTATTGAGATCTATCAAGTTTCAGATTTTCAGTACTTTCCTTCTCAGGATAGAACCCCTTTATTTCTAGGGTGATGTTAAATTCTTTCATCACTGCTCAATTCCCACCACCTTCTCCTCTTTTCTATTAGTATCTGTTGACTCTTTGCACTGGCATGTCTCTTGAGTTAATTATATGTAAACTGAAGGACGTGATATCTTTTATCTCCTTGTGATGCTCTAGGTATGGGTTATAGGTTATTATTTTTTTGCTGTACTGGATTATATATATGGATTTTGGAGGTAAGGTGTAGAAATTTGGAGTTTGGCAGCTGCCGTTATTCCAGAGGAATCTGGAAGTCTCCCAATAAATAATTTTTGAATGAGTGCAAGAATGAATAAACTGATACAAAATCAAAAGGCAAATTTACTAAATGAAATGACACTGATCATCTATTATGGAGACTGGATTTCCATGACTGTATAATTAGCCTATTTTATGTCTGAAAATATTGGGATTTGTATTATAATCAAGTTCTTGGGTGGCTGTTGTGTACACCTGCTTGTTCAAATATTGTTCAGCCTTTTGTTTCATTGAGAGAAACCCCAGCAGAGTGTGAAATGCTCAAACTTTAAAATCAGACCTGGTTCTGTATTTCACAGCAGGCTCTCCACTATGAGACCTTAGCCAAGGTATCTACCACTCTAGTTTCTATAGACCCTAAAGGCAGTTTTCTATTCTTCTTAACCCCACAGTGTTTTCTTATTAAAGCTTTTGTTTGGGGAGACAATAGTTTTTAAACTTCTGTTATTGTTAGTTGGTGTCAAGTCAGTTCAAACAGATGGTGACCATGAGTAGAACCGCTTCACAGAGTTTTCAAGTTTGTGACCTTTTAGAAGCCAACCACTAGGCCTCTCTTTTGAGGCACCTCTGCGTGCATTCCAACTGCCAAACTTTGCAGCTCATATTTGAGCACATAACCATCTGTGCCACTCAGAGACTCCTTAGTCTTTACACTATTGATTAACATATTTTCAAGTGTTTTTGGGCAATCTTGTTATTATTGTCATACTCTAATATTTTGCATTTCTGAGGTAATTTAGGATGTCACATTCTGCTGAATTCCTTTTAATCCAGTTCAAAGGTTTTGGAAAGTAGATAACATTTTCTTAATCTGGAAGGCATATGGGAGTATATTTTCTTCGATTATGCTTCAGAGGTGTTATTTTATGAAGTGGAATGAGTAAATTTTGACATAAAAATGAATATTTTATCTTTCTAAACCATGTCTTTGCTCCAAAAATGAGAGCCAGTGAGCAGGATCATTTACTGGTTGAGGCCAAACCTACAATCAATGAGAAAATGGGCAAAAGTGCTGCAAATCAAGGTTGGAAACATTCATAGTAGTAGGTCAGGTGTTTGTTTAACTAATTTAATTGTTTTTGTGCCATTATTTCCAGTGGTTCACTTTATGTGGGCATTTCCTTTTTTGGTAGTAAGTTTTACACTATTTAGAAGATCCAGTTTGGTGAAGGCACCAAACAAGTCATAAAACTAAGGTATCGAATACTATTTTAAAAACTTTCAGTACTTAGTGTTATGGAAATTCTTTTAATGGATTTAAAGAGAAAAAGAAAACACCTCAATAATCATGCAATTCTCAAATTCTGGACAGATCAAACTAGAAAAGAGTATTTAAGACAAAGAAGCTTTCTGGTCATTAATAGAAGGAAGGAAGGAGTGCTGGCTTTCTACTTCCTGGTAATCTTTCAAATCATAAGGTAGAGCTACATAAATTGAATGTGGATTTCTTTGATAGTTGATACTGATAATAAGAATCAGGAGACATGGTATTGATTCCTTTCCAGCAGAGGGCACCACAGACTACGATCCGGCCATCATGCCTGTGGGTTTGGGTACAAGACACAGTAATCCAAAGCAGCTACATTATGGTTTGATATTTTTGTATCAAGGAGAGATTTTCAAGATCAACAAGTGAGTACAACTGATTTGTCAGTGAGGTAAGATTTCTTTAAAAAATTTAACCATATCCATCTGACATTTTTACCCTATAAATGGAAAATAAAAACAGAAGCTTGATCTTATATTTTTATATGTGTATGCTCACAGGCTTGTTTATTTGGAAATCAGATGATGGAAAACTGTTTTCTACAGTACTTCATGATGAAGTCCAAGTCCACCTACAGTTTTACCTCTTGGGATTTGTCTGGGACAGCTGTTTGGGATTTGTGGGTTCTGTGGAATTGTCATAGATTTTGCTTTCCAAGAAAGCTAAAAGGAGGCAATGCCCTAGGCCCCCAATAGTTCCTCTAGCTCTAGAAGTTAAATGTGCCCATTCATTTCCAATCCTGTAGCATACTGCGAAATGCCTGCCTTGTTCAGTACAGATGATGCTCCAGCTCAGCAGCTATTGAAATCCAGGCTTCACCCCAGTCGCTGACAATCAAATGCTTGCAAGTCTCCCTTTAGTTCGTTTCAAATGCTGGGCCTATAAAGACAGATTTACTTGTACTCCCTTTGTACTCAGAGGAGCAAATTTCATGAGCTGAAAGCTTGCTTGCAGTCTCCTGTGAGTGTTCCCTAAGCCGAAGTGCTTTCTACTGGCTGATTAGGACTGAAATAGTGCGTTTGAAAATGGAGCGCCATTTGAAATTCATGGGCTGGCAGAGGATCACAGCTGATCATAATTTCTCATGTGAAAATGTAATTTTTCTCCCCGTTTCCTCTTGTACTGCTGAGGAGTATTAAGTGAGTTTCCCAGCCTCTGAGTAAGGGCTTCTTAACAGCACTGTTGGGGAGGCACTATTAAGAGTAACAAAGGCGACAGGTTTCCAGGCTCTGGATTTTTGAGACATAGGAAAAGATGACTTTAAGGCCTGTAGCTCAAGGAATCATATATTAGGAAAAAACAGTAAATGCCTCAAAACACTTTAAGGCACTCCTCCAGTTTAATATGCTTTCCACTATCACTTTGCATAATAATGTAAGCTTGAGTCAAACAAATATCTCAGAGATAGCATAGCTTTGAAGCTGACAGGGTATCTCAGGCCTAGATGGACACTGTAAACTTCCCTGAGGCTCTGGATGGTTACTGTAATTGTTTCTTTTCATTGAGCAATTAAGAAATCCACTTATATATAAAATTAAATATTCCACATATCATTATCTATATCTATATCTATATCTATATATCTATATATCCACTACCGTGGTGTCAGATCTGACTCATAGCAACCCCTCAGGTTTCCCAGGCCTCATCACTACGGAAGTAGATTGCCCAACCTTCCTTCCAAGGAGTGGCTGGTGGGTGTGAACCACCAGCCTTCTGGTTAGCAGTCAAATGCCTTAGGCACTATGTCACCAGAGCTCCCTACATACACACTCACACACACACACACACAAACAAATCTACCACCAGCCACTCCTGGGAAGGAAGTTTAGGCAATCTACTTCCATAGTGATACTGCCTCCAAAACCCAAGAAGGGGTCCCCATGAGTCCGATCTGACTTGATCGCAGTGAGTTTTTCAAGTTATGTAATGTATGCACTACATACATAAGAATCACCTGAATATCTATAAGAATGACTTGGGAATCTCCTTGAAATATAGATTCTGATTCATTTTGTCTGAGGGTAGAAATGCAAATTCTCAGCAGGAGATTAAACCGAGATGAGCTGGTTTGAAGCTCTGGTTTCCTTGTTACAATGCTGCCTAATCCTAGACTATATGCCCTCTACAAAGCCAAAAGCTTCTGCTGCTGAATTTTTTCTTACGAGAATTCATGAGTGCCATGAGTTTGAGCAATTTAATGGGAGACATAGGCTCTCAATCTGGAAGCCCCAGGTCAACATAAATAGTAATGAGGAGTGACAAATTGCAGTCAATAATTCAGAACTCGATATGGATATCCAGGCTGAACACAGCAGTATGTTATTTTTCATTGGAATTATATCAACTCAGTGTAGTTGGTTGGGTTGATCAGAATCTATCTGACAACTAAGTGCTGGATTTCTGACTAATAAAAGTAGGAAATGAAGTGGTTTCTGAAAAATATATGGCAATCTCCATAACACATTTATCCTCACTCTTACTGCCATGTCTTTCCTTCCCTTCAGAGTTTATAAGGAATTTAAAGAGACATTTGTCGTCTATGCTTCTCACTTCCCATTTCCTCCACAACCCCTAATATTTGTTTTCTGTCTCCAAATCTTCATTGAAACTGCTCTTGTTAAAGTTCCCAATGACCATTTGATTGTCAAGGTCAATAAAAGCTTTTCTGTCCTTGTGAGATTTGTCTTTCTGCTGGGTCTGGCATGATAAACTTGATTTCCTCATTTGATTCTTGCCTCTGATTTTTTCCCTCCTCTCTACCCATTTCTCTGCCATTCTCCTCTTTCCTACCTATGCTTACATATTCTCTTGAGCTCCATTCTTAGTCCTTTTTTCTCAGTCTATATTTCTTCTGATTAATTTCATCTCATCTTCAACTATCATTTATATAATGATTTTTAAAATCTTTTTGCCAGTTCAGACTTCTGATATTTAGCCTCACATTTTTGTCTCATGAATTTCCCCACCTGGGAGTATAAAGTAGAGACAGTGCTTTATGATCACCAAACTGTTGCTTTTTTTTTTTTTAATTTTCATAGGGCACACATTTCCCAGTTTTCCCAGCAATTACATGGGGCCATTAGATAAACTCACTCTTTAGTTTACATCAATAATCATATTATTCTTGTGTCCATCAATCAGACAACAGATAAATAAATTATGGTACATTCATGCACTGGCATACTGGAAGGCAATGAAATTAATTAACTATAGCTCTGTGGCAATCTGTTTCCATAAAGATCACAGCCTTGGAAAGCTTACAGGGCATTTCATTCTGTCCTATGGGCAATGGGTTGGAATCAGTTCAAAGGCAATGGATTTGTTTGTTTTTGTTACATGCTCACAGGAAAGGAGGACTAGTGGCACAGTGGTGAAGCACTCTGCTGCTAATTGAAGAGTTCTAATGGAACCCACCAGCTGCTCTGCAGAATGATGTGGCAGTCTATTTCATGTCAAAGAAGAAAATCTCATACTCTGGTAGGAGTGAAAGCAAAGGAATTTGATTGAGGAATATAACTTGAGGTGGCTGTGCTAAGTCAGAACACAAAGCACTCCATTGTTTCTATTGAGTTCATAGAGAACAGAGGAAAACAAGGGGGTTAATGACTGATTCAGCTTCAGCTTTGGTGTTCTTTGAAATGCAAAGGTCGACCATTTGTCGGTGGGGAGTGAACTTTACTCCCTAGGTGAGTGGCACAAGCTGATTCAGTTACAGACATTCTTCTTGAGAGTTAATTGTTTACACCCTGACCTTTTGCTTGCTGGGAATGCCATGTTGATCCCACCATTCCTGCCATGAGACCTCAGTGTTTGAAAATCTCACTCTGCATATTTCTCCCCTTTCATCAAGCCAAGGAGCTCTTGTGGTACAGTGGTTAAAGCATTTGGCTGTGAACTGAAAGGTCAGCAGTTTGAACCCAACAGCTGCTCCAAGGGAGAAAGATGCAGCAGTCTCTTTCCATAACAATTTACAGCCTTGGAAACCCTATGGGGCAGTTCTACTCTGTCCTATAGGGATGCTGTAAGTCAGAATAGACTTGATGGCAGTGGGTTTTAGATTTTGATCAAGCCTTTGCTAGGAGGCATGATCACCCACAGTGGAGCAGCCTTTCTTCTGAAAGGACTTTCTTTATTTTCTTGAAGAGCTTTGGTTAATTAAAATTATTTTATTCACTTTGCCAACCTTATAGACCTCATTTTCAATGTGTGTAGGTTTTATGGGGAAAATTTTGATGGACAAGGCCACATTTGAGGAATATTCCTCAGTCAAGACAGAACCATAAGAGATCAAGATGAAACGTGCCCAGGGAGATAAAAGGGAAATGATTAGACATGATCTTTGGTGAAAGCCTGTGAAACCAGCATGATTTTATGTGAAGGGTCAAATGGTTTGAAGTACAGCATTTCATGGATAAAATATGTTGAACTGAGGTTAAAATATATATATATACTATATATATATATTATATATATATATATATTATATATATATATATTATATATATATATATAATATATATATATAT
>NW_006921590.1:595480-609828 GCF_000298275.1 Orycteropus afer afer | reverse complement strand
TATGAAATATTACAATTGAAATGATGAGGAATATTTAGATTCCAAAATAAAATAGCAATTTTTTTCTGCCATCCATCCCTAGAGGAAAAATAATTACTGATAATATAAGTTAAAGAAGGAATAGAATCATTAAGGCTAATAATGTGATTAGCACAAAGTATAGCACTAACATTATTGTCAGAAAAATACACATAGCCATCAGATTTATTATGGCTCAGGTACCTTGAGCTGAAGGGAGAATGTCAAGGGCCATTCTACTTTGGAATACTACTTTTCTCATCAATGTTGTTTTGGTATTGATTTCTTAAACCCCATGGCACTATCATTTAGGGTAGTTTGTCTATATCTGGTTAACATTTCTACATGTTCCACAACATCTTCAAGTCTTGTCTCAGGTTTGAGTACTGCCACTAAATGATCAGTCATTCAGCTAATGAAATAGTGATCGGGAACATGAATAATATGGATGCATTAGCTGAAAAGGGACTTTAGTTAAAATGTGTCCTTGAGTCCAGCTCAGGCCCAGAGTGCAGCTTCCATTCCAGCCTGGCAAGAGTCAGGCCCAAATGCTGATTCCACATAGCCTAAAAATGCCATTAGGGGCTATGCAATGCATGCCTGAGCATGATAACCAGTCACTGGTGAACCAATCAATAGCTTGGAAGGTTATAACTGATGCACATTAGTTTTCAATTTTCAGACATTGAAAGTCCTTCCATAGGTCAGGTGATTGCTGGATTATTCATATGGATGTGGTTAGATTGTTTCCATCAAAGGGGAAGAACCTAACATAGCATCACTGCTTGGGGGGTCAACCAGATGAATCCATCCCATACTTGTTGATAAAGACTTGTATTATGTTTCTGGGTTTGGGAAGATTACTTAGCTAGCTCTTCTTGGGTGACTTTCTTTAGTAAAATAAAGGTTAAGTATGATTTGGGTTTCATTCAGATCCCCAAAGAGGTCATTTATCAATTGAAAATCTAGTAATAGTGATTTCCTGTAGTTATGAGCTATTTCTCTATGTTCTTGTATCTACGATCCAGAGCAACCCAACCTGACTCATATAGTTGAAAGGCCCAACCGGGAATGCCAGACTGACTTGCAGGTGGGAGAGTACTACCTATGCAACAATTAAACCTTTAAAAATAGTAATCATAAGCATTCCAATCTAGGAAAACATTAGTTAGTAAAGGCATGAGTATTGCAAAGATAAAAAAAGATAAAGAGGTGTGTTTTCAGGCCTGGTCCAGGGTCTGGGGTCAAATGTCTAACTCAGATGTCTTCTACTTTTGCCACTGAGGCGTTTAAATGTACCCTTCAATTCTCCAGTGGGTTGACTAGTCCAAAGAGGAATCTTAGCTATTTTTAATTGTGATAAATGGATCCAAGGTTTATTCCGTCTAATTTGGCTGCACATGGATTGGTGAGGAGGATTAAATATGATCCCTTCCAATGAGGTTTTAATGAGTCTTTATTTGATGTCTCTTAATATACATATTCTCCTGGGGCAAGATTACACAGACTTTGGGAGTCTTGTTTTGTTCATCAAAGGATTCTTTAACCTGTGAAAGATATTCTTTAGAATTTTGTATTAAAGACTTGTAATATTGAATATTATGTTCAGTAATTGTTTCATATAGTTTGTGAGATCCAAATCGTATGAACTTCAGATTTAGAATAACTAAGGGAAGGACTTTAGTCCAAGATAAATTTAAAGTTTCATAAAGCTTTGATATTTGAGTATTGATTATTACATTAGTTCTCTCAACTAGACAAGAATACTGAGAATAATAGGGACTATGTAGCCTTTGATAACTGTGAAAACCTTGACAGAACTCTTTGATGACTTGACTAGCAAAATGAGTTTCCCAATCACTACAAAGTGTGTTTAGTGCTCCACAAGTGGGTATGATGTTTTCAAGAAGTTTCTTTGCTAAAACTGCTGCTGTAGCATGCCGCCTGGGAAGTCATCTACCCAGTGTGAAAAACTACAAGTCATCATTTATGCATATTTATAACAATTTGACTGGAAGCTGACTAAAATCCAGCTGTCATTCAAGCATAGTCCCAGAAGAAAATAAGTATTGTCCGGATAGGACTTTAAGATTTATTTCTGGGATTGTAGTGAGGGAAAATAAGGCAAAGAGTGGCAACATATTTGTCAGCCTTCAAAAATTACCCCCACCAATATTTATTTTAAGATCTCAATCATTTTATTTTGCCCTGTGTGGAAACCTTCATATAAGGCTTAAGTGCAGGAAATTGTGAGAGACAATTTTCTTATTAGGCCCAGTCAAAATTTAGTGGCAGGGTCTTGATAACAGCCTGCCTTTTTTCCATGCTTCATTTGTCTGGGCTAGTTGTTGGTGTTTTGAAAGTTTTCTAAAGTGAATTGATGAAGTGAGTTATTAATAGCAAATTTAGGGACACCCTTTATTTAGGACTCAGGTAGGGCATTGATTAAGACTGTTCACTTCTAATCAAAAGGTCAGTGGTTTGAACGCACCAGCTGTTCTGCAGGAGAAAGATGAAGCAGTCTGCTTCCATAAAGATTCACAGCCTTGGAAACACTATGGGGCAATTCTACTTTGTCCTATGTGGTCACTGAGTCAGAATCGACTCAATGACAGTGGGGGTTTGGTATCTTTCTTTTGTCATAAGTGCAGAAATAACTTGAGAGGCAGTTTGTTTGGCTGCTTTATAAATAAAATTATTTCTTATAATTTTTCAGTTTTAGATATTTCTTTTGGTGGGTAAGCTTGTATTTTTAACAAAGACTTTGGAGGGAACTAATGGGGTGTGTAGAAGGTCTGCTACTAAAACTGTTTTTTTTTTTTAAATGTCATTTCTGGAAAAGTTTAGAAATCCTATTTGTTTCCATAACAGGTCAAAATCATGTACAATTGTAAAACATTATCAATATTCCATAAAAATTTTAACAGATGTTTTAGAAGCAATTTTACATGGTCTATTGAGAGTAATTAACTCAGCCTGTTGCGCTGAAGTAGCTTATAGGAGATCCTGAATTTCAAGGACTTCCCTAGAAGTTGTAACAGAGTATCAGCTTGATAGTAAGGAGTAGTGGAATGAGGTTTTAAATAGGAACCATCCACAAGCAAAATGAAATCAGGATTAGCTCAAGGAGCCTCTTTTAAGTCTTTCTGAGAGGTTAAAATTGTTCAGTAATATCTAGACAATAATGTGTAAATTAGTTGTTCTCATTAGTTGTGAGGAGAGCGTAGCTGGATTCAAACAGGCCATGGAATGTCATCTAATGTTAGATGCAGCCAGGAGAACTTGATAGAAGGTGAGCCTGTTGACAAGGAAGATGTTGTGTCAAGGCAGAATTAAGTAAGGTAAGTATAGCATGGGGCACGTAGATGTCTAAGAAGATTACCAGCACCAAATCTGTAATGATTTTCACTAGTTTGACAATAGCAATCGCATTTAAAGCAGGGAGGATATTCCCTGGCTACATGGTTAAGCTGTGGGCTATGTCCTATAAGTCTTTGTTACCATCTATGGTTTTGAGTTAGTATGCCTAAAACATTTCTAGACACTTCTGTATAAATAATGAAAGATCTAGGTAGTAATTAAGAAAATCTACAGTGGGCATGTTAATAGAAGCCCCTTTTAATTGAACTATAGCCTTTTAATATTCTGGTGCAATTTGGAATGAATTGTCTCAGAGGATTTTAAATATTTGTATAAAGCTTGAACCAACAAGGAAAATTGGGAACCCCAGGTTTCCCAATAGCCATTGAGTCCTACAAACCCCTGTAACTCTTTCTTTCAGGTATAGGAAAGACAAGAATAGCTTCTTTCTATTTAGGATTAGTAGAGATGCATTCTACAGAAATTAGGTGGCCCAAGTATATAATAGAATGCTGAGCTGATGGTAAATTTTCTTTGGAGAGCTATGTACACCAGCAGCCACATTTTTTTTTTTTAAATTATATTTAAAATTTTTATCATGATTCAGGTGAAAATTTATAGAGCAATTTCATTTTCCATACAGCAGTGCAGACATTTTTTATGGTCACGACATTGACTGTAATTCCCCACAATGTAACAGCTCTCTTCTCACTTCCTCCCTATCATTACCTCTTCCCTGTGTCCTTCCCACCCATGCGCTCCTCCCCCCTGAGCTATCTGCCTCTGTAAACACAGCACTTTTATTCTCCCACAACTGATTGCTCCAAGGAGTATACCTACTGATGCAAATACTCACCCCATATTCTTGTCTATTGTTTGACTGAAAGCCATAGGAGTAAATTTAGTTCCAGACCTGAAGGGTAACTAGGGGCCATAATCTCAGGGGTCTCTATCAGACCAGCAGATTGGTCTTTTTTTTAAATGATTTTGAGTTTTGTTGAACATCGTTCTCCCACTCTGTCCAGGATCTTCTGCACCCATCCCCTTCTCCAAGGTTGACAATGGTAGCTGAGCAGCCACATGTTTTAAGAAAGCTACACTGTCATCAATGAAGGCTTGCTGGGAGGTTGAGCAAACTACCAAATCACTAATGTATTGCAACAATGTGGATTTATGTTTGAACTGTAAAGCCTGCAAATCTGCATGGAGAATTGGAGAAACTAAAGTAGCATAGTGCCTAAGGCACATGACTGCTAACCAGAAGGCTGGCGGTTCAAACCCACCAGCCACTCCTTGCAAGGAAGATGGGGCAATCTACTTCCATTGTGATACTGCCTTGGAAATCCCAGCCACTCCTTGCAAGGAAGATGGGGCAATCTACTTCCATTGTGATACTGCCTTGGAAATCCAAGGAAGGGTCGCTGTGAGTCGGGGCTGATTCGACGGCACATAACAACAACAACAAGTGGGAGTTTCAGTAAATCATTGAAACATTACAGTCCTGATAATTTGTTAATTTTTTCCCAGGTAAAAACAAACACTGACTTTCACAGTGCACAGGAATACTGAAAAAGATGTTACAGAAACCCACAGCCACAAAATGAGTTGCATCTGAAGGCCCATTGGAAGGTAATAAATGAAGATTAGGGACTATTGGGAAACTAGGAATAATAGTATGTTTGATTGCATGCAAATTTTGAACGAATATTCAGCCCTTATTATTTGTTTTTTTAACCAGAAAAACACAAGTATTACAAGGGCTGGTACAAAGGAGGATTAAACATTTCCAAAGGAAGTCTTGTATGATGGAAGATAGTCCTTCTTTTGTGTCTTGTTTTAGTGGATACTGGAGAATTTTTTGCAAAGGTTTACATAAACCTATTTGAATTTTAATCACATCAGCTAATAAAACAGCCTACATCTGTGGAAATGATGGTCCATAACATTTCAGGAACTAGGGAATGGATATAATAAGGGAGAAGACTAGGCTGAGTTGAATTTTGCAGAGGTATGGCAAGTTCTTCCATATAGCAAATGGCTTCTTCCTAAATATTGTCCAATTCAGAGTCTATCTTTATTGACTTGGGGATAATAGGCAGACTCAATAACAATTTCCCCTTTTCATTAAAATGTAAATGGAAATTCCATTTGGATAAAAGATCTCTTCACAATAGATTAACAGCTGTATAAGAACTGAGCAAAAAGGGATGTAAATCTTCAATAAGACCAAGAGATGTCAGGACATGTTGAGAATGAATCAGCGTTTGTTCCTGATTGGTGACCACCACTATTTTTAAAGTTTTAGTATTCAGGGCAGTGGTTTGTAAAGAGGCAGGGTTAATAGCAGACAGGGTAGCTATGCTCAAACCATTGAAAAAGAAAAAAAGGCAAACCCAAACCCACTGTCATCAAGCCGATTCTGATTCATAAGTGACCCCAGTTGGGTTTCCAAAGCTGTAAATCTTCATGGAAGCAGATTGCCTCATCTTCCTTCCACAGAGCAGCTGGTGGGTTTGAACTGTGGACCTTCTGATTAGCAGCCAAATGCCTTTTCCATTGTGCTGCTGAGCTCCTTGGGTAGCTCAGGTGTCAATGAAAAATTGGCACCTTTCTCCATTAGTAGTTTTTCCTTGTGGATTAAGAGCTATCACAGGAAAAGCCTTAGGGTTAGGCTCCAGCAATTGTGTACTCTTGGCATGAGAGTCTTCTAACAGCTCAGAGGCCATTCTATCAATATTTAAAACTAAACTGTCCTTTGGGTCTTTTCACTTTGCTATTCTAGCTGTAATTGGGATTCCTCTGGGCCAGCAATCATGGGAACATGTAAGTCAGGGAGCCCAAGCTAGTAGTCTTCAACAGAATTTTAAAGTCTTCAAAAATTTGTAAGGGTCCTCATGGTGTTTAGGAAAATCATTCACAATGCTATGTAACTCTGAGCATGCCCAAGGGGCAAAAGATACAAGGGAAATCTTTTGAAACCACTGCTGGGTGAATTTGAAAGGACATTTCAGGCAAGGGTTTATGTGATGTTTATTTAGGGAAAAGAAATTCAGATAAAGTGTTATTAGAGGAGTAGTAAGGGAAAGAGGGAGCAGCTGGCAGGGGCATAGAAGGTATGGGAACTGAGAATTGATACTATCATTCTTTATTTTGCTTAGTTAAGTAGGAACTTAACTCAGCCTACATCTGTGGAAATGATGGTCCATAACATTTCAGGAACTAGGGAATGGATATAATAAGGGAGAAGAGTAGGCTGAGTTGAATTTTGTCCTTCAGAGAAGCAATTTTACTGTCTTAATCTTTCTTAGAGATCTCAATATATTAATCAAAATAGATATCCCACTTGGATGGTTTAATATGGGAGCCTCAGTTCCTGAACATACTGCACAGGAAAGTTAAGTTAGAAACGCCAGAAGAACCCAAAAAGTGATCACTGATTTTCCAAATTTTATCAAGTGTTGTTATGCTAGACAGAGAAGAAAATGCACAACAGCACACTAAAATGCTTATTCATATAGTGAGTTGGAGTTCCAGAAAGTGGATGCAAATATTCTTTAGACATGGCTTTCCCTATTTATAACTGCAATTACAACAAACAAACTTTTACTTGTGAGAACCAAAACAAAACTCAGAGAGCTGCCAACAAAGGGTGTGAGCTCAGTTTGAGAGCATTTTATTTATTTATTTATTTTACCTTAAATGATTCATAAGAATTCATGGAGGCAGAGAGTTCAAAGTGGCTCAGCAGGTACTGACGCCTCGGGGATCATCAGTGATAGTGCACCTTTGAAATCCCACTTCAACATCAGAAATGTCAAAGAAGGAAATCTTACAGTCTGTTAGAGGTGACCAGAAAGGAACTTTATTAGGGAATAATACAGCTCGACCTGGGCAGCAAGAACTAAAATACAAAACACTCCCCAGCCACTATGGCAGTAGAGGTTATTATGCATAAAGAAAGGAGCTCTGGTAGCATAGTGCATAAGGCACTTGACTGCTAACCAGAAGGCTGGTGGTTCAAACCCACTAGCCACTCCTTGGAAGGAAGGTTGGGCAATCTACTTCCGTAGTGATAGTGCCTCGGAACCCCAAGGAGGGGTCGCTATGAGTTGGGGCCGACTCGGTGGCACGTAACAACAACAACAACAACAACAACAACAACAACAACAACAACAATGCATAAAGAATAAAGGAAAGTATAGGAGGTTAATGATTGATTCAGCTTTAGCTTTGGAGGTCATTGCAGTGTAAGAGTTGGCCATTTGACCAGCTGGAAGTTAAATTTATGCCTTAGGTGAGTGGCCTACCACTTGTTGGTCAGTTTACTATAAGTTTACTATGTATACTGTGATGGCTTCTATGTTGCTGTGATATTGGAAGCTATGCCATCAATATTTCAAATAACAGCAGGGTCACCTACGGTAGACAGGTTTCAGTGAAGCTATCAGACTAAGATAGACTAAGAAGAAAGATGTGGCAGTCCACTTCTGAAAAGATAGGCCACTTCAGATTGGTACTGATACAGTACTGAAAACTATGAATACCAGTAAAGCATTGTCTGATATAGGGCCAGAAGAAGAGCCCTTCTGGAAGGCCCTCAAAATATGACTAGGAAAGAGCTGCCTCCTGAAAGTTGAATCAACATTAATGACATGGATACAGTAAAACTTTAAGGATCTTCATTTGCTGATAAGGCACAAGTCAAAATGAGAAGAAACAGCTGCAAACATTAATTAAGAATCAAAAAGTAGAATGTGCAAAGTATGAACCTAGGGAAATTAGAAGTTGTCAAAAAGGAAATGGAATGCATAAATATGGGTATCCTAGGCATTAGTGAACTGAAATGGACTGATTTAGGCTATTTTGAATCAGACAATAATATGGTATGTTGGGAATGACACACTGAATGGGAGTGTCATCACATCCATCATCAAAAAGAACATTTCAATATCTATCCCAAAGTACAATGGTTTCAGTGATAAGATAATATCCATACACCTACAAGAAAGACCAGTTAATAGTAATATTATTCCAATTTGCACCTCAACTACTAATGCCAAAGAGGAAGAAATAAAAGATTTTTACCAACTCCTGCAGGCTGAAATCAACCAAACATGCAATCAAGATGTATTGGTAATTCCTGGTGATTGCAATGCAATAGTTGGAAACAAAGAGGCATTGGTAGTTAGAAAATATGGCCTTGGTGAAAATAATGATGCTGTAGACCGCATGATTTTGAAAGACCTGTTCATTGCAAGTACCTTTTTTTTCAACAACGTAAATGTTGACTATACATGTGGATTTCACCGGATAGAATATACAGGAATCAAATAAACTATATCTGTGAGAAAAGACCAGAAGGAAGACTGGGAAATCTACTTCTACTACTTCGGAAACCCGAAGGGGGTTGCTATGAGTCAGAATTGACTTGATAGCAGTGAGGGTTTTTTTTTTTTTTTTTTTTTTTGGTAGGAAGAGAGAAAGGAGAAGCTCAGTATCATGAAACAGAACAAGGACAGGGGCATACTGTAGAACAGACCATCAATTGTTCATATGCAAGTTCTAGTTGAAGATGAAGAAAATTGAAACAAGTCCATGAAAGCCAAAATACGACCTTGATTATATTCCACCTGAACTGGGAGGCCGTCTGAAGAACAGACCAATGACTGAAAACCAGGTGAGTTGTGGGATGACATAAAGAACATCATACATGAAGAAAGCAAAAGGAAAGGAAGAACAGACCAAAATGGAGGTCAGAAGAGACTCTGAAACTTGCTTTTAAATGAAGAGTAGCTAAAGAAAATGGAATAAATGAATTAAAGTACTTGAACAAAAAAATTCAAAGGGCAGCTTGAGAAGACAAAGTAAAGTATTGTTCTGAAATGTACAAAGACCAGGAGTTAGAAGAGCAAAAGGAAGGAACACACTTGGCATTTCTCAAGCTGAGAGAGTGGGAGAAAAAAAATCAAGCCTCAAGGTGCAATCTTGAAGGATTCTCTGGGCAAAATATTGAACAAAGCAGGATGCATCAAGAGAAGATGGAAGGAATACAGAGTCACTGTATTAAAAAGAATTAGTTGGTGTTCAACCATTTCAGGAGGTAGTATATGAACAAGAACCATTGGTACTGAAGGAAGAAGTCCAAGCTTCACTGAAGGAATTGGTCAAAAGGAAGACCCCAGGAATTTACAGAATAGTCATTGAGATGTTTCAACAAACAGATGCAGCACTGGAGGTGATTACTAGTTTATGCCAAGAAATTTGGAAGACAGCTGCCTGGCCAACTGACTGGAAGAGATCCATATTTGTGCCCTCCAAAGAAAGGTGATCCCACAGAATGGGGAAATTATCAAACAATAATATTACTATCACACACAACTAAAATTTTGCTGAAGATAATTCAAAAACAGTTACAGCAGTATATTGACAAGGAACTGCCAGAAATTCAAGCCAGATGCAGAAGAGTTTGTGGAATGAGAGACATCACTACTGATACCAGATGTAGCTTAGCTGAAGGCAAAGAATACCAGAAAGATGTTTACATGTTTTTCACTGACTATGCAAAGGCATTTTGTGGTGTGGATCATAACAAATTATAGACAATATTGCTAAGCACAGGAATTCCAGAACATTTAATTATGCTCATGAAGAACATGTATATAGACCAAGAGATTGTCCTTCAAACTAAACAAAGGGATACTGCATAGCTTAAAATCAGAAAAGGTGTGCATCAAGGTTGTATCCTTTCATCATACTTATTCAATCTTTATGCTGAGTAAATAATCAGAGAATCTGGTCTATATAATAAAGAATGCATCATCAGAATCGGAGGAAGAACCATTAACCTCTGCTGATACAACATTGCTCTCTGAGAGTGAAGAGGACTTGAAGCACTTAGTGAAGAGCAAAGGCTAAAGTCTTCAACATGATTTACACCTCAGCAAAAGAAAACAGAAATCCTCATTAAGTGGAACAATAAGCAACATTTTGATAAATGGGGAAAAGATCCAAGTTGTCAAGGATTTCATTTTACTTCTTAGACCCACAATCAATGCACATAGAAGCAGCAGTCAGGAAATCAGACAACCTATTTCACTGGGCAAATCTGCTGCAAATGACCTCTTTTGCAAAAATGTTGCTTTGAAGACTAAAGTGGGCCTGACCCAAGCCATGGTATTTTCAATTGCCTCATAAGCATGTAAAAGCTGGACAATGAATAAGGAAGACAGAAGAAGAATAGATGCATTTGAATTGTGGTGTCAGCAAAGAATACTAAAAAATACCATAGGCTTCTGGAAAAACAAATCTGTCTTGGAAGAAGTATAGCTGGAATTTTCCTTAGAAATAGGAATGACCAGGCTTCATCTCACATATTTTGCCCATGCTGTCAGAAGGGACTAGTCCCTGTAATAGGATATCATGCTTGGTAAAGTGGAGGCTAAGAGAAAAAAGAGAAGGGCTTCAATGAGATGGATTGACACAGTGGCTGCCACAATGCATTCAAGGGATGATAAAGGACCAGCAGTGTTTTGTTCTGTTGTACGTAATGTTACTATGAGTTGAGACTGACTCGATGGCACCTAACAACAAAAACAATATATTTAGCTTCAATTGGATTTTTTCATGAGTTCTAAAGTGTTTTAGACAAAAAGGTATAAAAATAATATAGTTATTATGCAGCTTAACAAAGAAAGAAATAATAAAATTATTCTCTGTGTATTTCTACCCTATCACTTCTCCTTTTCACTTATTGTAGAAAAGTTTATTTAGTGTGATTTTTGAATACATAGAAATTGGTTGGTTGATTATTTTTCCATGTTGGATGGATTCCCCAAGAAGAGAATTACAAATAATGTTTTTTTTAACAGATGGAATAAGAAAGAGCTAGTCACTTGATGTATTTTCCTTCTTTCTAAACTTCCCTTAGAGACAAGAGGTGCTAGGTTTGGATGTTATTTGGGGAATGAATCTCCAGGAGTGATCTATTGAACAATTTCATTTTGACTCAAAGGAGTTTTAAGCATAGAAGTGCATGAAACAGCAATTAACACTTGTGGAGACTGACTATGCCAAGCTATCAATATAACTGGGAATTGTCTATAGAAAACTGTAGTCTTCTGTAGCCCCAATCTTGCAAACTTTAGTGGAAATGTTAAAGACTTTTCCAGATTTGTAGCCACTTTAATGTCACAGGAGTTTGACTTGCTAATTAAGCTAAATGAGTACTTCCAGTGATGTTTATTAATAAATACTCTAATTCACTCCAAATATTTCTCAATATATTTTATTTTGTATGGGACACATCTTTGCACTGGAATTCCAATATTTTTTCATTGTAATGATAAAATAACTACAACAGGAACACAAGATAAAAGACATCATAATAAATAGCAGATCACATCACAGCCCGAGGAACTGCTTTGTGCCTATCTATCAGTAAAAGTATTTCTATGGACTTCTTCAATGAAAGCCATTGATTAACAACCAGTTGCTGTCAAATGGTTCTGACTCATGGTGAACCCATTTGTGTCAGAATAGATCTGTATTCCATAGGGTATTTCAATGGTTAATTTTTGGAAGAAGTTCTTTCAGTGTATCTCTGATGGATTTGATTAGCAGTCAAGCAGGTTAACCATTTGTATCATCAAGGAATTCCAGACTAAAAAGTAGAGTTTTTGAATTCACTTCCAGCTTTACTTAGTATTTGCTGGTATGGCAAGTAACTTTGAATCTCTCAGCTTTATATACTAAAATGCTAAAAGGTGTACAGTGCTCACAGGGTTATATATAAAACGGCTTACTAAGTGTTTGAAAATTCTTTCTAATAAACTGCCTTTCTTCCAAAGCATTCAAGATACTAATGCTAATTAGGTGCTATCCACTTATTTAGTGCTAGATGATGAATGTTTTTACAGAGTTTTGAAATTCTGGGGAAGAAATTGTGAAGCCTAATTATTATTGGCAGTGAATATACATGATGAATTTAAAAATCCTTATAATGGGAACAGATTTTAGTGATTGGACTAGAAAATGGTATTGTCTGTATGGAATGGAACAATTGACATAAAGATGCAAACTCTCAAGATGGATCCTCAAGATGGATCTTCAGAACATCATGTGATATGAACCAGGGGGATGATAAACTTCATTAATAGTTATACTTCTTTAATGTGTTCGTTTCTAAGTCAATTTCTGGAACCACAGGCAGGCTACCCATAATTGCAAAATGTCATTCTCAAATATTTCCAGAGCTGTCACCGAAAGCCTGAAGACAAAACCAGGGAACTGTAGAAACCATCCTAGGTCATTTCTGTATAGGTAACTTAAGGGTATTAAACTTTGGTGCTCAGCCTGACCATACCAACACCCACCTTACAGCCCAAGAACCCAATAACTTTGTTTTGGAGAACTTTTTTTTTTCCCTTTCATATATACAGGTGGGTTGTACCACAGCCTACTTATCGATTACAGGCAACAACTTAATAGTACTAGGGGGAAAAAAAAAATACATTTCATGATTGACTGTAGCTGTTAGATAAACCAAAGAATGATTATCTTTTGCAGGTATAAAATGCTTTGGAGTTTCCAAAGTGTTTTTATGTGCTGCTGATTCCAAAGTCAGAGATGAAGGATCCATTTTTTTTTTTTTTTTAATAGCAGTTGCACTCCTTTTTTGATGTGTGCATCTATTTTTAAAAATTGCTCTCTGATCACTGCTTTTGCTGTGTCCCAAAGATTTTGGTATGTTGTGTTTCCATTCTTGCTTGAATCAAGGAATTTTTTAATTTCATTTTTTATTTCTTCTCTTACCTGGTTGTTTTTAAGGAGGGTGTCATTCGGTTTCCTTGTGTTTGCTCTATTTATTTATATTTTATTTTTGCAGTGTTCCCTCGAGTTTCCTCTTTTTCCATTGGTCTTCCTTTTGTTGATTTCAAATTTTATAGCATAGTGATCTGAGAAGATGCTTTGCAATATTTCAATGTTTTAAAACTTATTAAGGCTTGATTTGTGGCCTATCATATGGTCTATCCTGGAGAGTGTTCCATGTGTGTTGTTTTTCTCTAGCTGTTCTATCTTTTATTGAAATTGGTATATGATACTCTACTATTACTCCGGAGTCATCTATTTGTCTTTTCAATTCTGTTCAAGTCTGATCTATGTATGTTGGTGCTATTTCATTGGGCATGTAGATATTTATTATGGTTATGTCCTCTTATTTATTTGATCCTTCAATCATTACATAATGTCCTTTCTTGTCTCTTATGGTCGTTTTTCTTTTTGTCTTTTTTTAATCAGAAATTAATTTGCTTGCTATAACTTTTTCCAACGTTGGATTTTTAGTCTACCTTTGTCTTCGTGTATAAGGTGCATCTCTTGTAGACAACATATTGATGGGTCATGTTTTGTTATCCAGTCTGCAACTCTTCATCTCTTGAGTGGTGCATTCAATCCATTTACGTTCTATGTAATTATCAACAAGTATGAATTTATTGATGTCATTTTGTTATGCATATTTTGTGTTGATGTTGATTTCTTCCATATAATTTTTTATACTGAACTTATTCTGTTTATGAATCATGTTATCATCTCCTTGTTTGCTATTGTTTTAGTATTTGCTAAATATTTGTGCTTGTTCTCTTTTTTTATGTGAGGGTTTATTATTTTTCTTTGAGGTTTTATTCTGTGATTTTATTATTTTCTTTCCAAGTTTAAAAGAGTCTGTTGTCTCTCACAATTGTCTTGACTTCCACACCACTTATAAGTTCTGTAACTACATTATTTATTTCCTCTTTTTGGTTTGCAGACAACTTCATTTACCAATTGATGTCTCTGGTTCCCTGTTTACAGTCTTGTAAGCTTACATTACTGCCTAAGGCACTTGAGTGCTAACCAGAGGGCTGGCAGTTCAAACCCACCAGCCACTCCTCAGAAAGAAGGTTGGGCAATTTACTTCCATAGTGATACTGCCT
>NW_006921590.1:589559-594700 GCF_000298275.1 Orycteropus afer afer | reverse complement strand
TTCTGTTGCTTTGCCCATTCAGTGTGTTATCTATTTCTGAAACCTTACTACTAATCTTCTGGATTTCGATTTGTTGTTTCTGTATAGTTTCTAATTTTTTGTTTATCTTATCAATTTGTTCTTGTATTATTCTCCTAAATTTTTCTAGAGTGTGTTTTCTGTTTCCCTTAATTTTATCAGCCTTTTCCTTGATATTGCCAGTATTTTTCTTGATCTATCAATCTGTTGAAGGTACTCATATATAATTCTTTTGAATTCTTTATCAGAAAGTTCCAATGCTGCTTCTTCCTCAGGTAGATTTTCTGGGTTTATATTCTGGTTCCTTGTTTCTACTATGGTATCTTGCTTTTTTGTGTGGACTGTGATGGTCTGTTGTCTCTGAGTCTTGGTAGTATTCTTGTATTTATGTTTAATTTGTGGTTGTATATTGGAGTGATTTGCCCAAGAGTGTGTTTGATTTTTTTTTTTTATTTATCTGTGTCAGAAGGGTACTGTGTTCCTCTAATCACTAGTTGTTAACACTGAGACACTCACCACTTGTCTCCTGGTGGTGTGATAGAGAATGACTGTTTGTGCTTAGATCTCTGTTAGATATTAGTAAAGAGCAGTGAAGGGATTGAGCTGGTATTGGCCAGTTGGTGCTAAAATAAATGGTGGGCCTCACTCAGTGGATAGGGTTGCAGGAGGTGCAGGTGTGGTTGAGTTTTGTGGAAACAGTTGCTATCTCCCACTCAAAACAAACAAACAAACAAAAAATAACAACAAGAAAGTTAGACCCCAAAACAAAAAAACAAAACCAAAAAATTCTAAGAGAACAAAAAACTCAAACTGCATAAACAAACAGGAATAATGGTTCAAACAAATAAAAAAAAATGTGATACATATGAACAAAAATGTTCAAAATATATTAAAAAGGATAAAAGATAGATAATGAGGAAAAGAGAAAAAAAAAGTCACGTTATCTGGGGAGGGAGGAATGAGAGAAAAGAGCAAGAGTGAAAGAGTAGTTTAAAAAAAAAAAAAAAAACTGCAAAAGGAAAAACAAGGGATGAGAAGAACCAAAAGCAAGAATAAAGAATCAAACCAGGAAAAAGGAAAAGAAAAAAAAAAATCAGGGAAAAGAAAGAGAAAAAATGAAAATAAAACCAAAAAAAAAAGAAAAAGAAAGGAGGAAGATAAAAAGAATAATCTCAAACAAAAACAAAACTGTGGGGGGTGGGGCATGGCAGCCAGGCTCTGCCAGGGCACAGACTGTGATGGGACCCCCACAGGTCAAGAAGTGTGGGTGGAGGGATGGGGATGGCCACATCCCTACTCTACAAGAGGGCATGGGACACAAGAGTAAGAACAGAAATATATGCCTCTCCAGTCATCAGTCTCAAGTGTGATTGTCCTTGAAAGGAGGAACGCACTCCCAGGTCACAGTTCAAGCAAGAACACCATTGCAAACACTCGTAATAGTTGTGCTGGCTGCTTGGAAACATCCAAAATGCAAAATGGCTGTACCCTCAGGACAGCCACAGGCAATGAACAGGTCTGCTGTCCCCTTCCTTACTGTTCTCCCTTCTGTTCATTAGGCACAACTGCAGTCCTTGCCCATGCAGCCTTGGTGAGCAGAGCCAGGACTTAGGCTATCTGGAAATATTCAATATGGCTGTGTATGCAGGAGAGCTGGAAGTCCATGGTTCTATTTGCCTCCTTACTCCTTACTCCTTGTCCATGCAGCCTTGGTGAACAGAGCCAATACTTAGGTTGCTATCTGGAAATAGTCAATATGGCTGTATACTCAGGACAGCTGGCAGTCTACTAGGTGATATTTAATCCACTCTATTCTTCCCTTCAAAGCTCAGGGTTCCAGGATCATCTTCTGTATCTGTTTCAATTGGTTTCTCACTGCTTTGTTGCAGAGGGCCTGTGTAGTTTGTCTTCCTATTCTGCCATCTTGCTGGAATTCTGTTCCACAGGGTACTTTGATTTTTCAAAAGTTGACAACCAGAGCTTGCTTTTGCAGCAACTCTGGGTGGACTCAAACCTCCAACATGTTGGTTAGCATTCAAGCACATTAACTGTTTATATCATCTTGGGACTCCATGAGACTAAAATATGTGTAAGTAGTGTCAAACATTTCTGTATAATGTGAGTAAATAATATAGTAAAACTTGCAAAAGCTGGAATCTCTGCAAGGTGAAAACCATTCAGAAAAAGAAAACTTAAATATTTTCTACTAAAAGGAGCAATAGAAAAATATTAAGACTCTACCCTATCAAATTTGGAGAACAGAGGGAAAAAAAAAGTCTCACTGAGTTCTGGCTATAACAAGTTTCACTGTGTAAGAGTGTGGTAATAAGAATTGAAATGACACAGTGATGAGGTGCTAAATCACATTATACCATCTTAGACAATGTGATTGCTATGTTTATTTGCTGGTAAGAAGGTGCTCTGGCAGTATAGTGCCTAAGATACTTGACTGCTAACCAGAAGGCTGCTGGTTCAAATCACCAGCCACTCCTCAGAAGGAAGGTTGGGCAATCTACTTCCGTAGTGATACTGCCTCAGAAACCCTAGGAGGGGTCGCTATGAGTCGGGTCTGACTTGATGGCACATAACAGCAACAACAAGGTAATTAAGGGCTTAAATCAGGGGAAAGACTTGATCACATTTTGGTTTTAAAAAGTGGCTGGCAGTAGTGTATAAACGATTCTGTTTGGATGGAGCAGTATTGATGGTAGCAAGGTCAGTTAGGTTTCTGTTGATCATCCAAGCAAAGATTGAGATATGGCTGAGCAATGGCACACAGAGGACAGAGTATGTGAATTGGAGAGCTGTTAATTAGCTATAATGATCAGGTATTGGTGGCTATCAGTATGGGGAAGGAAGACTAGCTTGGAGACCAGAACAATTGCAAAGCTTTTTGATTGTATGATAGGGTAAAAAGTGATTGCATTCCCGGATAGGTTTCTTCCCAGGTAAACAATGCTGGCAAAGGAGCAAATTAAAGGGAGATAGCAAAGAAAATAAGTATATCAAAGATTAAATGCCAGATGAAAGGCACTCAATTTAAACTTCTGTATGTGTGTGTGTGTGTGTGTGTCCATGAGTTAATTTCCTTTCTATAAAAGTGGTATAAATTTTTATAATACATTATCTCTGAAAGCCTGTTCTGTATTTGACACCTAATATATGTACATGTATTTCTAATAAATCTAATATATCCAGAGAGCTTGTTTATTAATTGGATTTTCTGAGGCATAACTTATTCTCATGAGGTGCTAATAATCAGATAATTTCAGATCTTTAATGCTACAAATATTGGCGAGAGCAGCTAAATAACTTCTTAAAGACTGCATTAGTCATATTTTTGTCCTTTAACTTTTATTAGAATATGAATGTCTTTCATTATCCTCCTCCCCCACACACAGCTCTTGTTATTTTAGGAGCCTTCAACAATAACTCTTTGATGTGTTATCACTAAAAAGACAAAATTATATCTAAAAGAGTCACCTCATAGCACTACTTTTACTAAGAAGGAACTTGGCCCCGACTTTTGAGAGAAAGGTAAATGAAGCCAGAAGGCTCCTGTGTTCTAGCTCATTGTCCTCCCCTCCAGGCTGTTCTTTATGTCCTTCCATTGGGATGGATCAGTGCTTCCCATTACATGTGCCCTTACATGTGAAAGAGGCAGTAGCTTCCTAAGAGCAAGCAAGGGGAGGCCTGTGAATCTGCCATTCAGCACCGCAAGGGACAGAATGACTAGTAAGGGACTGTAAGCCTGAGCCTGCTGGAACTCATGGCACCCAAGGCAAAGCACAGCTCCCTAGAGGAAGGGAGGCCCCTCGGGAGAATGGCAGATAAGGTCAGCATGACAGAAGAGTGACAAGCATATAAAGATGAATAGCAGGATATAACCAAGGAAAAGTCTTTCTGAGTGCAGTTCTGAGAACTAATGTGTTTAACAAAAATTCATACTAAGGGACTCTTGCATATTTCCAAATATCTTGGGAAATTTGAATAAGATTTGAATTCATTTGGTTGGAAAATCAATAAAACTGTATAAGGAGTTGCCTGACAGAAATATTTCAAGTAATTTATGTTATTAATTAATACAGTTGTCACAGTTCCTTTCCAATGGATTTGTGTGTTGTTGTTATATAGTATTATTTCTCTTTGTATGAATCTGGTGTACTTGATATTATAGTAACCAACTCTGAAATCAAACCACTGCATCTGATGAGATACCACTAATGACAATAATGGTAGTTCACAAGTATGAGAGTTAACATTACCAAAACCATAAATGAAACTCACCACCATCGAGTTGAGTCTGATTCATAATTGCCCCTCCTTGGGTTCTTGAGGTGGTATCACTATGGAAGTACATAGCTTCATCTTCCTTAAGAGGAGTGGCTGGTGGGTTTGAACCACTAGCCTTCTGGTTAGCAGTCAGATGCCTTAGGCACTATACCACCAGAGCTCCTAGTTACTATGACAGGTCCAGATTAATCCTTGTATGAATGCTGCCAGGTAGGGATTGTTACATTAGTTTTGCAAATTAGGAAGTTGAGCTGAGAGAGGATGAACATATTGTCCAAGTAGTATATATTCTACCACACAGTAAACGACAGAGCTGGGATTTACTGTCTGGCGAGACTTTCTCTTTGATTTGACTCTCTACTTCTAACATTTCTGAAGGGCAGGTTTAAAACCAAAAATCCAAACCCAGTGCCATTGAGTTGATTCTGACTTATAGCAACCTCCACTGTGTTTCCAAGGCTATAAATCTTTACAGAAGTAGCTTGCCTCCTCTTCCTCCTGCAGAGCAGCTGGTGGGTTTGAACTGCTGGTCTTCTGGTTAGCTTCCAAATGCCTTACTCACTATACCACCAGAGCTCCTTAAAGGGCAAGTTTAAGTGATTGTCAATCTTTGTGATGGGGAATAGACAACCCAGGAACATCAAAGTCAGGTAAGCCTAGAACTTCTGCCTAGGATATCAATGACCTGTATCACACTTTAAAATATATTATCATGTCCTCAACAAATATAGTACTAATTCATTATTGTAAAATGTCAAGGAAAGGTTTATATATGGAAGGAAACTTTCTTTGTTGGTTACCTGGGGTGAGTGGGGAGGAGAGGGAACATT
>NW_006921590.1:583210-589197 GCF_000298275.1 Orycteropus afer afer | reverse complement strand
ATACGTATATGTATATACACGTGTATATATATATATACACGTATATATATACATGTATATATACATATGTGTGTATGTGTACATGTATATGTATGTATATGTATGTATGTATATGTATGTATATGCATGTATGTATATGTGTGTATATATGTATATGTGTGTATATACGTGTGTGTGTATGTGTGTATGTATATGTGTGTGTGTGTGTGTGTATATATATATATATATATATGTATGCGTGTGTGTGTGTGTACCTTAAAAACATTGCTTAAGAAATCTGGGGGAAAATTCATTGTTAGGCCAGAAATGTGTATGAAGTTTATATATGAAAATCAAGATTTTTAAATCTCGTGAATAGATAGGTCCAAGAGTATGGCAACTTAAAAAAATCATGTAACCAAATCTTCAGACATTCATAGGAAAATCCAAGTGAATATAATAGAAGAGTGAAGGGATTGTTCCAGCCCTGGAAACTAGTAAAAATGTGCCAGCTACAGACTAGAAACTTCAAAGAATTTCTGAAATACATAACAGAGATAAGGACTAAAGCAAAGCAAGTGCTAGCGCTGGACATTTTGATAAGTGGGTGTCCCTTCAACCCCTATTCTGTAATATCTGTCAAGCATTAATTTGTAAAAGACATGAAAGAACGACTGAGCATGGGAAGATCTAATCAGGACCTGTGGGATCTTAAGGAGCCCCACTGGTGCAATGGTTAAGCACTCAGCTGCTAACCAAAAGGTTGGGTGAGTTGGACTTGATGGGTTTGTTTTTTTGGTTTGGTGGAGTCTTACTCTTTCCAAAGCGCTAATATGCATATCAAACTCAGCAGTTAATTAGACCCACTTATTCTAGAAGGCTGTTTAGTGATGAGCTATTGGTCTTTGAGGAGTCCCAGGGCAGTCCAAAAGGCCTGGCCATCTGCTTCTGAAAGGCCATAGTCTTGAAAACCCTGTGAAGCTCAGTTCTCTGAAACACATGGTTTCAACATGAGTCAGAATCCACTCAATGGTAACTGTTTTTTTTTTTTTTTCCTAAATTGCTTTTTGGTCAGGTTCCTTGTGGGCTTAACCCTGCCTCAAACAAACAGCTTATCGTAGTATTACTTCTAAAATTATAAAGTGCTCTCTCTGAGAAAAGTATTGGTAAATACAGTTTTCTCCTATTAATATGTCTAGTGAAATTTTGCACCACAGTTCTACACCCCTGACTACCCAGAGAGATTGTTTGTTTACCTGTCAATCCATTTGAAAGGGAAGGCAATCCATTCCTCACTTCACTGCTTGCAGGGGGTTAGAAAGTGGAAGGAACTTCAGCTAACTTGGAGGAAGCATGCCTAGAAGTGAGTTAGAGTGTGAGAAGAGTCAATGAAGCTGTTATCACCAGGTTCTGGGGACATGCTACAGCTGTCCAAGACCAGAGTTGATAGAAGTCTAGGGTGACACATACTCTATATTTGCATATGGCACCAAGGGCCCTGCTAAGTCTGACTCCAGGATGGGGCTATATGCCAGGGAAAGGGTGTTGCTCTACCTGACCACTTCAGATGCCACTGCAAAATGGAGAAAACAAAACAAAAAAATCTTCCCCAGAAAGATAAAATTCCCTATTGCCAAACCACAAAAAAGTTAAGTAAACAAAAAATAACAAAACTACCATGTCTGACCTTAGAAACTGAGTTGCCAAAGCAAAGTCCAGTGAAAACAAACTTTCTATTGGAGGCAATAAAAAGCTCATTGGAATGCCATAGACAATTGAGTTAGTACAGAAGATAAGCACAGACATCCTCCCTAAACCCACTGCCATTGATTAGACTCCAGTTTTCCTCCCTAAATCATAGGAAAAGAGAGGCTATAAAAGCCATTACTTCACTTCACTAAATTTTTATGATAAAACCAATGACACCTAGTTAGATTTGAATTTCTAATAAATAATAAGTTGTTTTCAGTATAAGTATACCTGAAATATTGTATGAGCATATTTCTATGAAAAATTATTTCTTACTATTTGAAATTCAACTTAACTGAACATCCTTTACTTTTATTTGCTAAATCTGACAACACTGTTCTCTGTCTTTTGGACATGATAGACTTAAGTTTACCTATGTCTCAAAGAAGTTGAGTTTGACCATGTGAGTTGCTTTGGTCAGTGAAAGATAGTAGAAAGGATTTGGGTCATTTCCAATGGAAAATTGTTGGGAACAAGTGCACAATTTGCCTATTTGTTGAGTTGGGATCACACAGAATAGAAGCCCTATTCAACCCAATTAGTATGAGAAGAAAATAAAGCTTTGTGATTTTAAATGACCAAAATTTAGGAGTTATTTGTTTCTGTAGTATAATGTAGCCTATAATAACTAGTTAGTATCATGACTGGATATATAAGTAAAGATAAAATGATAGAGAAATGAGACATGCATATATTTTAGATTCAGAAGGATAAAACAGTGAGGCTATGTATGCACTGTTTTGAAGGAAAAAGATCATGAACCAATGTTTTCTTAATTGTCAAGCTATGTTTTCATATGTTCATTAAACAATAATTTTATCAGGCATATGACTTGTTGTAGATAGAGACTAAGGTAGCCCTTCTATGATCCTTCCTCCTGGTATTCACACTTTTGTGCAATTCCTCTCTGTGAGTAAGTGTTAAGACCTGTGACTTGCTTCTGACAAGTGATGAGATGGGATACAGTTGTAGGTTCATCAGCCCCTGCAATCACATGAGTCAAAAGAAACCTGGAATCTGATGCCAGATCCACAGATTTGGGACTCACCAGCCTCCACAGTGCATGAGCCATTTCTTTGAAGTAAATATATAGTACACTGGTTTTGCTTCTCTCCAGAACTTACCCTATGACAAAAAAATAAAAGACAAAAACAAGAGCAGTAGAAGAATCTGATGTTTTTGGCATCTGTAGCTCCAGCAAACATTAAAGATAGTCCAGCTAAATTAATATAAAATGTCAAAGTAAAGGTCTATTCATCTCAATTTTTATTGTGTGAAGTTCATTAAAAAAAATTTATAAGGTACGCTGAAAGAAAGGAAAAATCCTATTCTAGACTCAAAGCAAGCATCAGAACCAGACTCAGATATGATACGGATTTTGGAATGAAATGATTAGAATCTAAAATTTCTAGATGACAGCTAACAAAAACAACACCACAATTAATATGTTGAGGGCTTTCATGGTAAAAGCAGACAACATGCAAGAATAGATGGGTAATGTAAACAAAAAACTCAGAATGTATGAAAATGAATTGCTACAAAAAAAAAAAAAAAAACTTGGTAAAATAAATGAATGGCTTTAATGGACTAATCAGTAGACCATGTATGACTGAGGAAAGAATAAATGATATATCAATGGACACTCCCCAAACTGAACTGCAAAGAGAAAAAAAAACAACACAAAAACAGAAAATAACTGTAGGATGATTTGAAAAGGTATAACATACATGAAATAGGAATACCAGAAGATGAAAAATGAAAACAGAGCAGAAGAAACAATAAGGGACAAAAACTTTTCAAAATTAACGGCAGACACCAAATCACAGATCCAGAAGTTCAGAGGACATTACCAAACAGAGGACATTAGGCAGGAAAAATTGCAAAAATATATTTCTAGGAATACCATATGTCAGCAGCAAAGAAAATAACAAAGGAAGTCTTGAAAGAAGCTAAAACTAGAGGGGTGGATGGAAACCTTACCTACAGAGGAATAAGGAGAAAAGACTCATTAATATCAGAGTGAAAGAGAGATCATTACTACTGACCCCATGGACATTAATAAGATAATAAAGAAATATTTTGAACATTAAGATACAGCTGGGAGCTCTGGTGGCATAGTGCCTAAGACATTTGACTGCTAACAAGAAGGCTGGTCTCCTCAGAAGGAAGGTTGGACAATCCACTTCTGTAGAGATACCACCTCAGAAACCCAAGGAGGGGTCACTGTGAGTCAGATCTGACTACATGGCAGTGAGTATGGTTTAAGATACAGCTATTTGTCTCTACTCATCTGGAGCAAATGAGAAAGAAGAAAATCAAATCTGAGAAGAAACCAAACTACAGGACCTATGTGAATCACACAGCCTTTTCTGTTTAGAGACCAAAGAACTAGATGGTGTCTTGCTACCATTATAGACTGTTCTGACCTGGACCACAATAGATAATCCTGGGTAGAATGAGGGAAAACTGCATAACAAAACTCAATTTCAAAAGAATACTAGACTTAATTGGAGTGGCAGAGACTTGTGGAGCCCTGGAGACTATTACCTTAAGATACTCTTTGAACTGAACTTATACTATTCCCAGAGGTTATCTTTCAATTAAATAACAGATTGGTTCATAAAGTAATATCACCTGTGAATACTGTGTTCCTTTCAATTAAAAAAAAAAAAAAAACCAATTTGGGATCAAATGGTCAACATTTACCATAAAATGAAATAGAGAAAGTCAAGGGCTACAGGGAGCAAGAACCAAAACAGAACAATCAGAATGGAAATAATGAGAATGTTGACACAATGTGGAAAATATAACCAATGTCACTGAATACTATGTGTAGAAATTCTTAAATGAGAATCTAATTTGCTATGTAAACTTTAACAAAAAACTCAATATTTTTTTTTTAAAAAGTATTATGAACAATCTGAAACTCTATGCAATTTTTCTATAAACCTAAAACTGCTCTAAAAATAAACTCTATTAAAATACAATGTTTACAAGCGGCAGCCATTTTGGATATTTAAAGTGACCAAAAAAGGCAAAGGGGACCAGAACAGATTGAGAAGTCAGCCGCAGGAACCGAGGTGAGGAGAGGGAACCCAGGCCACACCCCACAAGCAACCAGGCTGGAAGGCAGGGAGAGGACAGAAAAGGCAAAGGGGACCAGAATAGATCAAGAAGTCAGCTGCAGGGATCCAGGTAAGGGTGGTTGGAGGGCTCCAACAGCTACAGGAGACAAACTTGTCTGTGGGTTTGTCCTACTGTGGTGTTGTGTTGCTGTGAGTCTTGAAGCTGTGCCACTGCTATTTCAAACCCAGTGGGGTGCACATGGTGCACAGGTATCAGCCTGTCTTGCAGACTGAGACAGACTAGGAAGAAGGAGGAGGCCATCTACTTCTCAAAGAATTGGCCAGGGAAAACCTTATGAATAGCAGAGAAACACTGGCTGATACATTATTGTGCAACTTTATGAATAGTCCGGAAACATTGTCCAATATGGAGGAAGAAGATGAGTCACTTAACATAGAAAGCTCTCAAAGTAGGACTGGGAAAGAGATGCATTATCAGAGTAAAATCAGCCTTAATCATATGGATAAGGTAAAGCTTTCGAGACCTCCATTTGCTGATGTGGTACCACTCAAATTGAAGAGAAATAGCCGCAGACATCCATTAATCATCGGAACATGATTAATGAAGTATGAATCTAGGAAAATTGGAAGTTGTCAAAAATGAAATGGAATGCATAAAGATTGATTTCTTAGGCATTAGTGAGCTGAAATGGACTGGTTTTGGCCATTTTGAATCAGACAACCATATGATCTGTTATGCCGGGAACAACAGTTTAAAGAGGAATGGTGTGGCATGCATCATCACAAAAGATGTTTCAAGATCTGTCCTGAAGTACAGTGCTGTCAGTGATAAGATAATATCCATACACCTACAAGGAAAACCCATTAATACAACTATTATTCAAATCTATGCCCCAACCACCAAAGATGAGGAAATTGAAGATTTTTATCAACTCTTGCAGTCTGAAATTGACCAAATATGAAGTTAGGATGTGTTAATTATCACTGGTGACTGGAATGCAAAAGTTAGAAACAAAGAAGAATCACCAGTAGTTGGAAACTTTGGCCTTGGTGACAGAAATAATGCTGGAACTTGCATGGTAGAATTTTGCAAGACCAACGACTTGTTCATTGCAAACACCTTTTTCAACAACACAAATGGCAGCTGTACATGTGGACTTAACCAGATGGAAC
>NW_006921590.1:581700-582860 GCF_000298275.1 Orycteropus afer afer | reverse complement strand
TAAAAAACCAAAAAGGAAGAACACTCAGCATTTCTCAAGCTGAAAGAAATGAGGAAAAATTTTAAGCCTTGAGTTGCAATATTGAAAGATTCTAAGGGCAAAATATTGAATGATGCAGGGAACATCAAAAGAAGATGGAAAGAATACACAGAGTCACTGTACCAAAAAGAACTGGTAGATCTTGATCCATTTCAGGAGATGGGATATGATCAGAACCAATGGTACTGAAGGAGGAAATTGAAACTGCAATGAAGGAATTGGCGAAGAACAAGGCTCCAGAAATTGAAGGAATACCCATTGAGATATTTCAGCAAATGGATGCCGCACTAGAGGTGCTTCTCAGTTATGCCAAGAAATTTTGGAAGACAGCTACCTGGCCAACTGACTGGAAGAGATCCATATTTGTACCCATCCCAAAGAAAGGTGATCCCACAGAATGTGGAAATTAGAGAACAGTATCATTAATATCACACACAAGCAAGATCTTTCTGAAAATAATTAAAAAACGGTTGCAGCTGTATATTGATAGAGAACTTCCAGAGGTGCAAGCTGGATTCAGAAGAGGAAGTGTGGAATAAGGGCTATCATAGCAGCTGTCAGATGGATCTTGGCTCAAGGCAAAGAATATCAGAAAGATGTTTCCTTATGTTTTATCGACTATGCAAAGGCATTTGGTTGTGTGGATCATGACAAATTATGGATAACATTGAGAAGAATGGGAATTACCAAACACTTGATTGTCCTCATGAAGAAGATGTACCTTGACCAGTAGGCTGTCTTTCGAACAGAACAAGGGGACATTGCGTGGTTTAGAATCAGGAAAGGAGTGCATCTGGGTTGTATCCTTTCCCTACACTTACCCAATCTATACGTTGAGCAAATAATCCGAGAAGCTGGACTATATGAAGAAAAACATGGCATCAGGATTGGAGGAAGAATCATTAACAACCTGTGATATGCTGATTATACAACTTTGCTTGCTAAAAGTGAGGATGACTTGAAGCACTGATGAAGGTTGAAGAATACAGTCTGCAGTATGGATTACATCTCAATATAAAGAAGACAAAAATCCTTACAACTGGACCAATAAGCAGCATCACAATAAATGGAGAAAAGATTGAGGTTGTCAAAGAATTCACGTTGCTTGGTTCTACAATCAA
>NW_006921590.1:573402-578645 GCF_000298275.1 Orycteropus afer afer | reverse complement strand
CTGAAAGTACCATGGACTGCTAAAAGAACTAACAGATCTGTCCTGGAGGAAGTGCAGCCAGAATGCTCCTTGAAAGCAAGAATGGCCAGACTTTGTCTCACCTATTTTGGTCATGTTGTAAGAAAGGACTATTCCCTGGAGAAGGATGTCATGCTTGGTAGGGTGGAGGGTTGACGAAAGAGGGGGAGTCCTTTAACGAGATGGATTGACACGATGGCTGCGATGATGGGCTCAAGTATAGCAGGGATTGTGGGGCTGGCGTGGTATTGGGCAGTGTTTCATTCTGCTGTGCATGGGTTCGCTATGAGTCGGAAACGACTCAAAGGCACTTAACAACAACAACAACAAAATTCAAAAACTGATAATATAAAATACTGATGAGGGTGGGGAGTAACAGGAGCTCTCATTTTTATTGCTGGTGGGAATGCCAAATGGTACAGTTTAGCACTTTCATAATTGATACTCTTAATATACAATTCAGCAATCATGTGAAAAATATGGTAGCACTCCTAAGCATTAACCCTACCAATTTGAAAACTTAGCTTCACATAAAAACCTGCATACATATGTTTCTAGCAGCTTATTCATGTTGTTGTTGTTAGGTCCCATTGAGTCAGCTCCATCTCACAGTGACAGAACAAAACGCTGCCCACTCGAGCACCATCCTTAAATTCCTTGCTATACTTGAATCATTGTAGCAGTGTTGTCAGTGGACATCACTCTATCAGTCCACTTTGTTGAGGGTCTCCATCTTTTTTGCTGACCCTCCACTTTACCAAGCATGATATCCTTCTCCATGCAGTGGTCCCTTTTGACAGCATGACTAATTTAGGTGAAATAAAGACTGTCCAATCTCACTTCCAAGGAGAATTCCAGATGCACTTACTGTAGGACATATTTGTTCATTTTTCTGTCTGTCCATGGTATTTTCAGTATTCTTTGCCAACACCCTAATTCAGTCATCAACTCTTCTTCAGTCTTCCTTATTCATTGATGTGCAGCTTTCACATGCACGTTAGGCAATTGAAAATACCCATGCCTTGGGTTAGGAGCACTTTGTGTTCACAGTGAAATCTTTGTTTCTTAACACTTTAAAGATGTCTCATGCAGAAGATTTGCCCAGTGCAATATGTCATCTGATTTCTTGACTGCTGCATCCATGGGTATTGATTGTGGATCCAAGTAAAATGAAATCTTTGACAACTTCAATCTTGTCTTTATTTATCGTGATGTTGCTTATTGGTCCAGTTGTGAGGATTTTGATATTTATGTTGAGATGTAATCTATACTGCAGACTGTAGTCTTTAATCTTTGTCAGTAAGTGCTTCAAGTCATCTTCACTTCAGCAAGCAAGGTTGTATCATCTGCATATTGCAGTTGTTAATCCTGATGCTGCATTCTTCTTCATATAGTCCAGTTTTTCAGATTATTTGCTCAGCATACAGATTGAATAAGTATGGTGAAATGATGCAACTCTGACACACACCCTTCCTGATTTTAAACCATGCAGTACCCCCTTGTTCTGTTCAAACAACAGCTTCCTGGTCTATGTACAGGTTCCTCATGAGTACAATTAAGTGTTTTGGGATTCATGTTCTTCTTAATGTTATCCATAATTTGCTATGGTCTACACAAATGAATGCCTTTGCATAGTCAATAAAACACAAGTAAACATCTTTCTGGTATTCTTTGTTTTCAGCCAAGATCTGTCTGACATTGGCAATGATATCCCTCGTTCCACACCCTCTACTGAATCTAGCTTCCATTTCTGGAAGTTCCCCTGCCAGTATACTGCTGCAACCATTTTTAAATTATCTTCAGCAAGATTTAACTTGCACGTGATATTAATGACAGTGTTTCACTGCTATTCATAAGGTTTTCACTGGCTGTGTTTTTCAGAAGTAGATGGACCCATCCTTATTCCCAGTCTATCTTAGTCTTCAAGCTCCACTGAAATCTGTCTACAATGAATGACCCTGCAGGTATTCGAAATACTGGTAGCATAGTCTCCAGACTCACAGCAACACGCAAGCCACCACAGTACAACAGACTGGCAGATGAGTGGCCGATCTTAATCATAGTACAGGAAAACAAAACTTGAAGCAACTTAAATGTTTCTTTGTTGGTAAATGGTTGAATAACCTTGGTGCATCAATGCATAGGATGATGTTTAGCCATAAAAAATGGAGTGATCATGGGGTAACATGTCATGGATAAACTTAAAAGGCATATTGCTAAGTAAAAACAGACTTTCTGAAAAAGTGCCATAATGTTTGAGTTCAATTTCAGTGAAACATGTGAAAGCCAGAATTCTAAGGAACTGCTTTGATTTTCCAGGTCCTGTGCAAATTTTCCCACCTTTGACAGGGTATGGTCTTATTGCTTTTCTATTGCTCATTTTAGAGGAAAATATTTGAGTTTCCCTTCTCTGTTAAGTTTTTGCCTTACACAGGTTCTGTGTTTCACAGATTTTACTGTGTATGCATTCTGGAAAAGGCAAAATTAAAGAGAGGAAAAAACAGTTTTTACCAGGGGTTGAGGAGGAGGGAGAGAGGGCAGAACAGGAAATGCAAAGGGGAGATTTTAGGGCTGTGAAAATATTCTTTATGATAATGTAATTGTGGATACATGACAATATGCATTGTCAAAACCCATTGAACTTTACAACACAAAGACAAAACCTTAACTCATGCAAATTAAAAAATCATTTAGGAGGTTGAGGGAATCCCATAATGGAATGCAAAATGTAACTAGAAAATACATTACAAATGTATGAAACTACGCATTGAAAGGGGTGAGATTGGGGAGAATGTGCTGTGTTTGGCTGGTTTCTCCAGAGAAGCAAAACCCGTAAAGCTTAGAGAGAAAGAGAAATTTATCTTAGGAAAATGCCTCGCACACTTAGAGAAACTGGCAAGTCCCAAGTTCTTGGATCACATGTCAAGCTTGAAGCTTTTACCATCTCACACAGCTGCAGGGTCTGACTAGCTCAAGGTTGGCAGGCAGTATTGTTGTTGTTGTTGTTGTTATGTGCCGTCGAGTCGGCCCCGACTCATAGCGAGCTATTGATTTTGATGAATAACAAATCCAAGATCTCTAGGCTGAATGGTGAATTGTTCACTCATGGACAGTTGGAGGCAGCACAACAGGATTCCAATCCACAGAATACAGAAGAATGTCTCTTTTTCCCTGCATATCCATAAATATATTGGAAGCAGGCTACACCCCTAGGGAAACTCCCTTTCAACTGATTGGCTGCTCAAAACATATATATCCGATCTCATCACAGGCACAACCCACATCACAACTTTTTAAACCACTCAGAATTGTGGTCTAGCCAAGTTGACACACAACTCCAACTATCACATTTGCTGACCTAAGTTACTTTGAAAATGAATGGAGTTTCTAAAACTAAAAAGAAATGATATATAATAATTTCTTTACCCTAGTGTATAAAGTTGTAATCCACAGGGGTTGGAGTTAATTCTGATACTCTTTTATATATATCTGGGGGTTGAACAATAAGGGCTCACATAGTTGTAGAAGCTATGAAGTCCCAGGTCCATGGGTTGGTCATCAAGCTGGAGGCTTCAACTTATGCAGCCATAGGGTCTGACAAACCCAAGATTGGCAGATTAAAAGACAAATTGTTGACTCACACAGCCTATGAAGGCAGCAGTCAAGATCGGCAGGTGAGCCAGCAGACCACTGGTTCAAGTCCAGGAACCAGAGATGATGATGAGCCAGATGCAGCATTCAGATGCAGCATAAAAATGGAGAATATTCCCAAAGCTCTTCCATATGTACTGGAAGGAGGTCACACCCTGAAGGAAACTCCCTTTCAACTGATTGACTGTTCATAGCAGGTCTCATCATGGAGGTGATTAAATTATAGCAAATCTCATCATGGGGGATGACTACATCATAAATGTTAAACCACTTAGAATCATGGCACAGTCAAGTTGACACACAACCTTAACTATCACATTTGTTGTTTTTATGTGCCGTCGAGTTGGACCAGACTCATAGCGACCTCTCCTTGGGTTTCCGAAGCAGTATCACTATGGAAGTAGATTGTCCAACCTTCCTTCCAAGGAGTGGCTGATGTGTTTGAACTGCCAGCCTTCTGGTTAGCAGTCAAGTGCCTTAGGCACTATGCTACCAGCGCTCCTATCTATCACATTAACATATAGAAATTTTTATAGATATTCATATAGACACCCACACACGGTTTAGCACATCCACATGTATTTCTTTGATCTGTCAGCTAAGAAGACACATCAATGAGCATATCTAGCACCCAAATCTTGATATCTAACACCAATCTTAATAATGGAAACCAGGCTCTTTGGAGAAATGGCTGATTCTCGGATCAAAGCAGGAAATACACAAGGAATGTCCGAAACACCTTGTAGTGCCAGAAAGTAAGGAAATGTTAAAAATAAATGATATGAATATGTCAAAGGGATACAGGACTCAACTAAAAGAGCTCCTAATGGCCAAACTGGAAAAATTTCAGCCACAAAATAAATGAAGTAGTATTGAATTATAACCCAAGTATAAAATTCATGAGTCTATAATGATATAAATAAAAATTGAATAAGTAAATAAGGGATAATAGAAAAATCCACTATGTAGAATGATTCTAAATTTATGTAGATACTTCCTTCTCAAAGAGGTAGAGCATAGCCCCTTACTTTTTTTTTTTAAAAGTGCATTTTATTGAAATATAATTTATGTACAGTGAAATACACAAAACTAAAGTGACATGGGTCAATGCTTTTTTTTTTTTTTTTTGGCAGTGTTCCCTGCCCTCCCCTGCCACCCCTGGCAACCAACAGAGAAAGTTTCCCTCCATATAGAAACCTTTCCTTGACCCTCCACAACAACAAACTAATACTATATTTGTCCTTCTGTGATTGACTTCTGTCACTCAGTATAATGTCCTCCAAGTTCATCCATATTATGTGGTGTTTTGCACACTCTACATTATTCTTCAGTGCTGCATAGCGTTCCAGTATGTGTATGTACCATAGTTTGGTCATCCACTCTTCAGCTGTAAATCTTAGAGATAAGTTCCTTGCCAGATACGTAATTATTGGCAAATATGAATTTGTTGCTGTCATTTTTGTTATGTGCCTTTTCGTGGTGTGATTTCTTTGTTCCATATAATTTTCTATGTTGAGCTCATTTTGTTTATGAATCATGTTATCACTTCCTTCATTGCTATTGTTTTAGTATTT
>NW_006921590.1:571299-572737 GCF_000298275.1 Orycteropus afer afer | reverse complement strand
GAGCTTAGTCTTAATGGTTGCCCCTTGTAGGTAACTTTTCATTTTTCCCGTGTTGCTGTCATGATTCTTTCTTTGTCTGTGGTTTTAGTAAGTATGATGATGATATGTCTTGGTGATTTTTTGGGGGGTCTATCCTGTTTGGGGGTTCATTGGAATCCCTGAATGGATATATTCTCATCTTTCATCATACCAGGAAAATTCTCTTCCAACTAATCTTCGACAGTTTTCTCTGTGGTTTTATTTATGTCTTCCTCTTCTGGAATTCCGATTACATGTAGGTTATTCCTTTTGATGATATCCCACATTAACCTTAGGTTTTCTTCATTTTGTCTTGATTTTTTTTTTTTCTGATTGATCCCTTTGCAAACAAGTGGTCAGGTATTTGCCTTCAATCTCACTAATTCTGTCTTCCATTGATTCATTTCTGCTCCTTTGCCTATTTAATATCTTACCTATTTCTGAAAATTTAGTATTAATCTTCTGGATTTCTGTGTGTAAATTTTGTAGCATTTCTAATTCTTCATTTATTTTGTCATTTTGTTCTTATATTGTCTTTTGAAATTTTTGTAGCGTTCTCTCTGTGTTTTCCTAGATCTGTCTCTCAGTTCATAGAAGATACCTAAATATAATTCTTTTGAATTCCTTATCAGGTAGTTCCTATGCTGCAACTTCCTCACGGATGTGTTTTAAGTCTGTATCCTGGTCCCTTGTTTCTCCTGCTGTATCTCACTTCTTTGTGTGGACTGTGATGCTCTGTTGTCTCTGAGGCATTGTGATATTTTTGTGTTTATATTTAATTGGTGATGGTATGTTGGAGTGACTTGCCCACAATTTTCGTTTTCTTATTTTTGTGTGTATGTTTTCTACACAAGCAGGGTACTGTGCTCCTCTAGTCATGAGTTGACAGTACTTATACACTCACCACCTGTCTCTTTTTCTGTTATCACCCTCTTGTACATCCCTGCCAACTATTCTTAGGTCCTGTTTTCATTCAGGTTTTTCCACTAGTTGGTGCCTAATTCACTGCTGCATACTTCTTTCCAAAGCTCAGGGCTCCAGGATTATCTTCTGTATCTGTCAATTGGCTTTTCTTTTCTTGGTTGAAGAGGGTCTGTGTCACATGTCTGCTTATTCCTCCATCTTACTGCTTATTCCTCCCCTTACTTTTTAAGTGAGTTACCCACAGTGACTTTCTTCCAAAATTGAAAAGGGAAATGCAAAACAATAATTGTACAGAAGATAACACTGGAAAACACTACCTCAACTAGATGATCAAGGTCAACATCAACAGCTCTATGTCATGTTGATAGTACTGACCTTTTATAGAATGAGAGGAAATGCACTTTAACTCTGTGCTCATTTTTCCAAAATCTTATTACCCTATTCTAATCATGAGATAAATATCAGCCCAATACTAATTAAAGGAAACTCTAAAAAA
>NW_006921590.1:565562-571199 GCF_000298275.1 Orycteropus afer afer | reverse complement strand
AAAAAAAAAAAAAAAAAAGAACGGAAAAGAAAGCCTGAGAAACAGTAACAGCTAAGAAAAGCCTAAGGAGACTTGATGATAAATGTTATGTGGCATCCTGGATGGGATCTTGGAACAGAAAAAGGACATTAGGTATAAAAACTAAAGAAATCTATGTAAGTATGGGATTTGTTGTTGTTGTTAGGTATCTTCAGTGTGTACTGACTCATAGGATCTTTATGCACAACAAAACAAAACACTGCCTGTTCCTGTGCCATCCACACAATCATCGTCATGTTAGAGCCCATTGTTCCAGCCACTTGTCAACCCATCTTGTTGAGGGTCATCATCTTTTTGGCTGACCCTCGACTTTATCAAGCATGATGTCCTTCTCCAGGGACTGATCATTCTGATAACACGTCCAAAGCATATGAAATGAAGTCCAACCATCTTTGTTTCTAAGGAGCATTCTGGCTGTGCTTCCTCCAAGAAAGATTTGTTTGCTTTTCTGGCAGTCCATGCTATGCTCAATATTCTTCACCAATACTGTAATTCAAAGGTGTCAGTTCTCTTCAGTCATCTTTCTTAATTGTCCAGCTTCTGCGTGCATATGAAGTGGCTGAAAGTACCATGGCTTGGATCAGGTGCACCTTAGTCTTCAAAGTGATATCTTTCCTTTTTAACAATTTAAAGAAGTCTGTTGCACCAGATTTTCCCCTTACAATAATACTTCATTTGATTCCTTGATTGCCGCTTCCATGAGCAGTGGTAATATAGCTAAATAAAATGCAGTCTTTGACAACTTCAATTTTTTTTCTCCATTTATTATGATGTTGCTTATTGGTGTAGTTGTGAGGATTTTTGTTTTATGTTGATGTGTAATCTATACTGAAGACTTTAGTCTTTGATCTTCATCAGTAAGTGCTTCAAGACTTCTTTGCTTTCAGCAGGCAAGGTTGTGTCATCTGCATTTTGTAGCTGGTTAATGAATCTTCCTCCAGTTCTGATGCCATGTTCTTCTTCGTATAGTTCAGCTCTTGGATTATTTGTCAGCAGATAGATTGAATAAATCGGGTGAAAGGATACAACCATGACACACTCCTTTCCCGATTTTAAACCATGCAGTATACTCTTGTTCTGTTTGAATGACAGCCTTTTGGTCTATGTACAGTTTCCTCACAAGCACAATCAAGTGTTCTGGAATTCCCATTCTTCACAATTTTATGCCTTTACATAGTCAATAAAAAACAGGTAAACATCTTTCTAGTATTCTCTACTTTCAAGACAAGATACATCTAGCATCAGCAATGATATTTCTTGTTCTTTGTCCTCTTGAATCTGGTTTAAATTTCTAGTGGTTCCCTGTCAATCTGCTGCTGGAACTGTTTTTTTAATTATCTTCAGCAAATTTTACTTGTGTGTCATATTCTTGATACTGTTCAATAATTATTTCAAGTAAGATAAATTAGCTATAAATATAAGATATAAAATATAGTAACACTTGTAAAATTTGGAAATATTTATCCAGGAGGGTCTAGAGAATTAAGTGAAAAATTATTACTAGGGAATTTTAATAACCTGACTGGTTAAAAATAAGTATGAAATAGCTGTAAGTAGTTAATTAGTATAATATAAATCAGATCCTGAAATAGAAAAAAAATGAATATCTAGAGTAAACATACCAAGAAATAACTGTTTTTCCTCATCTTATTTCTCTTCTTCATTTTTCTTTGCACTTCTTTAAAGAGTGTTTATTGTTTCCCTTTCCTTCCTTTCATTTTTCTCTTTTTCTTTGAGATACTTGGCTTTCAAGACCTACAGGTTTAAAGGTGGGCATGCAATTGGAGAGTTGAGGAGCCCAGCAGCACCAGTGAGATCAGAGCTTAAGAGGAGGTCAGGAATGAAGGAGCAGTGAAGCTGAAGAGATGATTAGAAGTGTGGAAGCAGCAGTGGCATCAGCCATATGGTTATGTACAGGAGAAAGGAGCTTGTTCATTGAGGATAATGGTAACCAGGTTTCTCACTGTCATAGAAAGTTGTAACAAGTATGGAATAAGTTAAAGCTAAAATGTACATTGAGGTTTTAGATTAGAATTGAAGGTATAAGTGTGATTAATTTTTTAAAAAAATTTTAAAGAACTACACATATAAATATGAAAATATAGATGTGTATGTCTATTTACTTATATATATTTCCTATCTGTGCCTACTCAGTGTGCCTAGAAATAGTAACACCTGAATAAACTTAAGCACTCATATCATAGTTTCTAAGTACCATTTCCTGCTGAAGAAATCCAGGGCTTTTTGGAGGGATGGTTGATTTTAGAGCTGGAGAAAAGAAAATATAAGATGAGCCAGGAATATCTTTTTCGTGTCAGCAAGTAATAAAGTGCTCACAAAATGATAAGGACATGTTAAAAGGATACAGAAGGTGGAATAAAATCAAATTTCCACTGAAATAAAAGAATACCTCATGTTGGCAGTGAAGTAGGGGGTGGGGTTTGAAGAATTATGGCTATGCTTTGCTTGTGTGGCTGTGGTAGTTAAGTTCGTGTGTCATCTTGGCTGGGCCTGGTTGAGTGGCTGGGCAGCTGAATGAGTATTCCCCGTGATGAGACTGGTAATCAACTCCAGGGTGGAATCTAGTGGAACAGCAGGGTAGCTGCTGAGGGTATGTGGTCTGCCCAGTGTATAAGAAACAGCTTTGGGGAATGGTCTCTAGCTGATGACATGCTTGAACCCTGCATGTAGCCATATTGTTGCTCAGGAGCCTGCATGCTCTGCCAATCTTGGGATTTTTAGTGGAATTGAATTAATGGCCTGCTATGTTGTTTGATAACATCAGTACAGTGTCTTTTTACTTGTCAACCTTGGGCTTCTCAGCCTCAGTAGCCAGCAGCTGTCTGAGTGAAAAAAATGCCTCTAGCTTCAGTAGGCAGAGAGCAGGAGGCAGAACTGAAGCCCAACGTTGAGGGGTTTTCACCCAGCCCCTAAAGCCTGGCACTTTGAACTTGGACTTAAAGCCTCCAAATTGTAAAAATAAACTCCTTTTTGTTAAAGCCATCCCATTTGTGGTATATTCCTGTCAGAGTGGTACTAGGTAACCAGAACAGTGCTGTAGTGGTTAAAGTATTTTGACTGTTAACAAAATGTTGGAAATTTAAACCTACTAGCCTCTGCACAGGAGAAAAATGAGGCAGTCTGTTTCCCTGAAGATTTACAGCCTTGCCCAGTTGGGTAGTTCTGCTTTGTCCTAAAGGGAATTGACATGACAGCAGTGGGTTTGGCAGTGGGTTTGTTTTTTATGCTTCCTTGTGGGATTGTAATCTGGTGCAATGTTGTGAGAGGTTATATTTGGAAGTACCCAGGAAGCATTTTGCAATGTGCACACACAATTTTATACCAAGAAACTACATGTATAAAAATTTATTCTAAGGAAACATATCAGAATACGTGTGAAGTTACTCTGTAAGATTTTATTATAATAATGATAATCTTCAAACAAATGGACCACAAATAAGGTTTGTTAAATCAGTCAGGATCATTTACAAATCAAATTTATTACAGAGTCTTAATATATAAATCAGATAAAAGTTGTAGCCGCTTTGTTTGAATTACTGTACAAAAGCCCAGCATATTGATAAGGATCACAAGTAATATACATGCACATCCACACACACGTAGGCATTTATATAAGTTTTAAACAATAAAATTATATGCAACTTGCTTTTAAAAACTAAATATGATATCCCACTACTTGGCTGCATTCATATTTACCACATTCATTCTTAACAGGTCCTCACTATTCCTTATAGTCTTTCACACATACTGTTGTTTCTAGTCTTATCCAATTCATCTTTTTCTTTGTAATCTTCCATAAATTTTAATTTTTATCTCCCTTCCAAACCTGAGGTCAGGCACATACCTGCATTTTATTGTTTTTCTATAAAAATAGTTTAATTTTTGACACTAAATAATTTTTCACACATCTAGAATATATTTTGAAGTTTAATGCAAGGTGAAAATAACTTTTTTAAAAAAGATTCATGTGTTATCCCATTGTCTTTGCACAATTTGTTGCATGAAATATATGTCTAATTGACCCTAGATCTGCAAATCAGAGATATGGGTAGAATTTTCTAAACTTCCAGTGTCTCTCCTAGGGTATTTTAGGCAATTATATAACTGCTCAGGATTCTCCTTCCCAGGTTTGTAAGAGAAAAAGCATTCCTTGCTTTTTTTTATGAGACAGATGGTGATGGTGACACACTTGTTCTATTACATGTTACATGTGATAGGACACTAAATAGCTGCATTTGACTAGAACTGTCAAGGAAAGATAATGGATGGCTTATCTGGACAGGTTAAATAGTGACGACATTTCCTGTCTCCCCAGAAACTACCTTTCTTCATGCTATTCTAAAGCCCAAGGGATGCATTAGAGAGGTGGATGGAGCACAATCAGAGACGAATGAAGAAGGGAAAGTAGGCTAAGGAAAAAAAAAAAAAGAGAAATGTAAGTCCAAGGATTCCTTTGATCTGTGAGAAGCTTAGATGCCCTTTCGATCAGAGAACTATAGGAAAAGCATGAATAATAGAGCCCAGAACAAGCCAGTTGCCACCATCGTGAGACCAGTGGAACTACTCTAATTTTATTCAGAGCTGCCCCTGTTTCATATTCAGAAAGCATTCCCCACTAAAAAATGGTAGTATTCTCATTTTCATTTTTCTGTTCATTTTCAGGCTCATGCCTCTAACTTTTGACTTCTGTGTGGCTACAATTGCCCCTGTGGCCACAGAGGTCACCTCACAGCCTGAGGTGACTGGTGAGACACCATTTAGGAAGTCATCATTTTAATTGAGAGCCCTGCCTTAGTCCCAGTCTCACCTGACATTATAGGGTCTGAGGGAGGAGCTGCTATTGAAGTAGCTGAAAGGTCACTCTTTCCCAGACAAGCCTTTCTGAAATTACAGCCTGGGAGGAAAATGGCTTTGTGCCAGTTCTAACACATGTTCAAACTTGAGGTGTAGTCTCAGAGGTCCCAAAGATAGAAAGAAAAATGTAACTTTGATGACTGTTCTCTCTTTTTTCTTTTACCTTGTTATTTTGTTCTGCTTAGGGACTGAAAATATTTCTTACAACTAAATAGAGAGAAAAGAGTTAATATATAACATTGCCATTTTTCACTTGGATTTATGGATTTTGCTAATTTTAAGTTTAAATTATGATAGACAATCAACATAATTACTAATATAATTACATTTCTGGTCTTCAGGAAGTGCTTTTAAATGCACTAAATTTCAGCTAAATTTTGGTTTCTTCTTTGAATATGGATGTATGGTCAAACACTGTACCTAGAGAAACAAATAAGAAATAATGTGTGGTTTCTGGCCTCTAAATAATCTGGCAGTTTAGGGGAAGAAAGTTACAGTAAATATTCTATAGGATGTTAAATATGAATGTTCCTGTTGTCTCATAGTATGAGCTGAGGCCTCAAAACTAAGAGTAACAAGGTGCTAAGAAACCCTATATTTTATTTTATTTTTTATGGGTATTTGGTCAATTCCCAGAGCCTTGTTCTTCACCAATTCTTTCATTGCAATCTGTAGCATCTTACCATGTACAAAGCTCTTATATGTACTACACTTTTTTTTTTT
>NW_006921590.1:545133-550113 GCF_000298275.1 Orycteropus afer afer | reverse complement strand
GTCCAAGATTATCTTCTGTGTCTGTGTTAATTGGTTTCCCTTTTCTCTGTTGAAGAGGGTCTGTGCAATCCTTCTGCCTAGTCCGCCATCTTGCCCCACCTCTCCGGTCTCCAGCTTTTTGGTACACTTAAACCCTACTTGTAGTTGAGTCCTCATTCGGTGGTCTGCCATGTTCTGCTGATCTTGGGACTTTCAATGGACTTGAATTGATGGCCTGCCATGTGGTTTGGTAGCATTGCTGAGTGAGACACCAAGAGACACGTACTGCTGGGAAAGAGACTGTGAGAGACTTTTGGCTAAGAGATACTGAATGTTTTTCCTGAACTTGAATTATAGCCTGGTGCTTCCCTAATAAACTCCATAATCTGTGAGTTCTTTGTGCCCACTGCAGTGAATTATCAAACCCAGGAGAGAGGTGGTGGGTGCTTTGGGAGGAACAGTTGGTGAAAGGGCTGGAGGGAGGCAGCATGTCTGGCCTTGCAGGAATAGGCCTTGGGCTATTGATGGTGATTCTGTCTTCCTCTTGTGGGATTAAAGGAGGTCAGAAGATGTGGCCTCCTTGCCTATTTAGCAGTTTGTGGCAGAAGTGGGATTTGTTACAGTGGCTCCAGATTCATAGAAGCATGAGCCCTTGTAAAAGAAAGAAGGAAGGGGCCTGGGAAATGAAACTCTGGATTTCTTAGATGGTTACTTTGCTTGGTGTTACCTCTTAAAGGAGATAATTGATCCAGAGGCTAGGTCTTTTGGTTACACCCAGCCAAAGGCCCAAGGCCATATTCATAGAATAAGACAGTAATCAAGGTGAAGAAATGAACCTGGAATGTCTTTAAAAGGATTATGTGTTTACCTGAATGTACTACGGGTATTGAATGTCTCTTACCTGCTTGTATATTAGAAATGATTATGGGGGTATATGGATAACAGAGAGCATGTACATCCGCCTTCAGCTGATACTTGGTTGGATATGTTTAAAAGGGGAAATAGAATTTGCCCAGAAGAAACACAGGCTTTTAAACCCTGTGTGTAGAGTACTAGAAACTTAGGTAGAAAACCTGAGCCCCACCCAATACTACTGAGAGAACAGAAGATTTGCATTTGAAGAGAGGACCTGAAGAGAAAAAAATGAGTTTGGCTTTTTGAATTTCGAGCAAGCAAATAGGCTTTGGGTGCGTCAAGTCAGGAAAGATATGGTCCATGAGAGAAACCCTATCCAGGACTGAAGGTTAAAGGAAGCCAGCAAACAGTCGGCTTGCATGCTATTTGCTTGTGACCACCTGGGTCCACTTGAGTGGAAATGGGGGAAGTGCAGCAAAGAAGAAATGAGCTGACTTTGGTACTCTGTGACCTAGGCCATGGAGGCTGGGGATGAGAGGAAGGGCTGGCTGGTTTGAAGTGCAAGGAGTTGTGAGCCTACGGGCATTGAAATAGTCCCTGAGGACAGAAGATGTGAGAGAAGGTGCTGGCTGGTCTGAAGTGAAGGGAAGTGTGTGACTCCCAAACTTGGCAACTGGTACCCATGACCTACCTGGGATGGCTAGGGCTGAGCTGACCAGAACCCAACCAAACGAAGAGGAAGGTATTTGACACTCAGCTGGTGTTAAGTTCCTGCAATTTGATGGCTTGCGCTGGGCTGGACTTTCCTTGTTTATGGATGCAGATGCCTGAAGTTTCCAAGCAGAACAGAAGAGTCTCCAGAGAGAAAGGACCATGCTTGTTTCCTCAGAGTACTGGTTTGATAGGGATGGGCAAATTAGAAATTGGCTATTTAAAATGGGGGGAGATAAAGGCATGAAGTGGCTGGCTTACATGCTTTCGTGGGTTATTCTTAACCTGTTGGTAAAAGGGATGTTAATTTTTGAAGTATAAAAGGCATAATGGCTAGAAAAGCCAGAGGGTGGCTTGCACTGTAGTAAATTACCTGGTATGGCTTTTCTAACCATAAGTCTTTGTAAACCCCATGGTGGAATTTGCTGTGAGAAACTGAGTAGCTTCTGATTTTTAAAATCATCCACCTGGGGTATTTTTGTTGGGAGCAGTACAAAGTAATATTCTGGGAATTTCACTCTCTCTCACATGCTTAGAATTCTGATGTTATGATTGGCTAGTTTGGCCACTCTGCCAGGCTCAAAAGGAGGCCTCCTAGAGGCAGAAGTCTCTCTGACTGCTGGTTGAGGAAGATGTGCTACTGGAAGAGACACACACTCCTGAGAGACATGCACTGGCAAGAGACATGCATTGCTGAGTGAGACACCGAGGGACACGCACTGCTGGGAAAGAGACTGTGAGATACTGTTGGCTGAGAGATGGTGGGTTGAGAGAGACTGTTTTTCCTGGACATGAATTGTAGCCTGGTGCTTCCCTAATAAACCCCATAATCTGTGAGTTATGTGTGGCCACTGCAGTGAATTATCGAACCCAGAAGAGAGGTGGTGGGTGCTTTGGGAGGAACGGTTGGTGAAAGTACTGGAGGGAGGTAGCATGTCTGGCTTTGCAGGATTAGGTCTTGGGCTGTTGATGGTGATTCTGTCTTCCTCTTGTGGGGTTAGTGGAGGTCAGAAGATGTGGCCTCCTTGCCTCTTCAGCATCGAGAGACATGCACTGCTGAGAGAGAGACTGAGAAACTGTTGGCTGAGATGGTGGGCTGAGAGAAACTGAATGTTGTTCCTGAACTTGAATTGTAGCCTGGTGCTTCCCTAATAAACCCCATAATCTATGAGTTCTTTGTGGCCACTACAGCAAATTATTGAACCCAGAAGAAAGATGGTGGGTTCTGCGGGAGGAACAGTTGGTGTCAGGATTGGTGAAAGGGCTGGAGGGAGGCAGCAGGTCTGGCCTCACAGGAATAGCCCTTGGGCTGCTGATGGTGATTCTGTCTTCCTCCTGTGGGGTTAGAGTAGGTCGGAAGATGCAGCCTCCTTGCCCATTTGGCAGTTGGAGTCAGGAGTGCGATTCATTGCAGTGGCTCCAGACTTATAGAAGCATGGGGTTTTGTAAAAGAAAGAAGGAAGAGGCCTTGGAAGTGAAACTTTGGATTCTTAGATGGTTACTTTGGTTGGTGTTACATATTAAAAGAGATAATTGATCCAGAGGCTAGGGCTTTTCATTACATGCAGCCAAAGCCTAAGGTCATATACATAGAACAGGAAGGTAAGGTGAAAAGATGAACCTGGAATGTTTTAAAAAAGATTTTGTGTTCTGAATTACATGTTTATCTGAAGGTACAGATATTGAATGTTCTCTTACCTGCTTGTAAGTTAGAAATGATTATGGGGTATATGGATAACAGAGATTGTGTAAGTCCGCCTTCAGCCAATACTTGATTGGATATGTTCAGAGGGGAAATAGAATTTGCCCAGAAGAAACACAGGCTTTTGTTTCAAACCCTGTGTGTATAGTATAGGGGGCTTAGGTGAAAACCTGAGCCCCACCCAGTACTACTGAAAGAACAGAAGGTCTGCATTTGAAGACAGGATCTACAGAAGAAAAAAAAAAGAAAAGAAAAAATGACTGCTTGGCTTTTTGAATTTCGAGCAGATGGGCTTTGGGTGCATCAAGGCTGGAAAGTCACGGTCCAGGACTGAAAGTTAAAGGAAGCCAGCAAACAGTCGGCTTGCATGCTATTTGCTTGTGACCACCTGGGTCCACTTGAGTGGAAATGGGGGAAGTGCAGCAAAGAAGAAATGAGCTGACTTTGGTACTCTGTGACCTAGGTCATGGAGGCTGGGGATGAGAGGAAGGGCTGGCTGGTTTGAAGTGCAAGGAGTTGTGAGCCTACGGGCATTGAAATAGTCCCTGAGGACCGAAGATGTGAGAGAAGGTGCTGGCTGGTCTGAAGTGAAGGGAAGTGTGTGACTCCCAAACTTGGCAACTGGTACCCATGACCTACCTGGGATGGCTAGGGCTGAGCTGACCAGAACCCAACCAAACGAAGAGGAAGGTATTTGACACTCAGCTGGTGTTAAGTTCCTGCAATTTGATGGCTTGCGCTGGGCTGGACTTTCCTTGTTTATGGATGCAGATGCCTGAAGTTTCCAAGCAGAACAGAAGAGTCTCCAGAGAGAAAGGACCATGCTTGTTTCCTCAGAGTACTGGTTTGATAGGGATGGGCAAATTAGAAATTGGCTATTTAAAATGGGGGGGAGATAAAGGCATGAAGTGACTGGCTTACACATTTTCATGGGTGTCTTTATTCTTAAGCTGATGGTGAGGGAGATGTTAATTGTTTGTTAATGTTTATGTTTTGTGCTGTTGTACATAAGGTAGGATGTCCAACAACAAAAAAAAAGTAGGATGCAGAATATTGTTTACAGAATATTGTTTATGCCACTTGACCTAAATGTCCCATGAAACTGTGGTCCTAAGCCCTCAAGGCCAGTGACTCAGTCCCTGAAGGTATTTGGTATGGCTAAGAAGTTTGCATAACTTCATCCCTTGTATGTTCTACTATATACCTGGATATATTTGCAGTACACACAAATACATATGTAAAAATATCCTCTGTCAAACTTATATGTGCTTGTGGGGTATACTCCAACAGGCCATCCTACATCTGTTCAGCTTACATATCTACCTGTGTATCTGCTGGTAAATTGTTTGTTATTGTTGTTATTGTAGGGTTGTGATTTAATAGTATTTACCATTGTTGCCTTTTACTCTTGTATGTTCCAGTGTTATCCTTTCCTCTTGTCATGCTTGCTGACTTCCATCTTATTGTTTATTGCTTTTTCCTTAACCAAATTAATACGTGCATACTATCTATTTAATACCTTTCCCTCCGTCCCTGGTGAACATCAAAGAATGTTTCTTTCTGTGTGTACATTTTTTAGATTTTATAGTAGTTGTCTCCTGCACTGTCTATCCTTTTTTGATTTACTAGCTTCACTCAGCATAATATCCTCCTGGTCCACCTGTGTTGTGTAATGTTTTGTGGATTCATCATTATTCTTTTTTTCCTTTTTAAAATTTGATTTAATTTAATTT
>NW_006921590.1:492517-545033 GCF_000298275.1 Orycteropus afer afer | reverse complement strand
CCGGTAACCAACAAAGAAAGTTTCATCATTATTCTTTAACACTGAGTGGTATTCTATTTGTGTGTATGTACCATAGTTTGTTTATCCATTCATCTGTTGACAGGCATTTAAGTTGTTTCCATAGTTTCACTATTATGAATAACACTGCAATGAACATGGGTGTGCATATATGTATCACGACTTGCTCTTTTTTTCCAATTGTGATTGGTGTGAAAGTTTACAGAGCAAATTCATTTCCATTCAACAGTTCATACACATTTTGTTTCATGGCATTGTTGGTAAACCCCACAGTGTAACGGCTCTCTTCCTACTTCCTCCATATGGTTCTCTTTTCCCTGTGTCCTTCTTTCCTATGCATTACGATCTTCTGAGATAGCTCCCTGTGCAGATGCTGCCCTTATGATCTCCCATGGTTGATTGTTCTAAGGAGGGTACCTACCTGGTGTAGTTGTTCATCTTGCAGTCCTACTTATTGTTTGGCTAGAAGAGGCAGCAGTGAGTTCAATTCCCAGCCCAAAAGGTAACTAGGGCATAGTCTTGGGGGTTTCATAGTCTCTATCAGACAAGCAAGCCTGGTCTTTTTTATGATTTTGAATTTTGTTCCACATGATTTTCCCACTATATCCAGGGTCTCCTGTTTTGATCCCTTTCTGAGCGGTTGGCAGTGATAGCTGAGTACCACTTAGTTCTGGTCTCAGGGTCATGTAGGCTGAGGTTCCCATGGTCCACTAGTCCTTTGGATTAATTGTTTCCATGCACCTTTGATTTTCTTCACTCTTTGCTCCAGATGGAGAAAACAATTGTTGCATGTTAGATGGCTGCTCACAAGCTTTTAAGACCCCAGTCACTTACTCACCAAAGTAGGATGTAGAACAGTGTTTTTGTGTAGTATGTTATGCCAGTTAAACTTGATGTCCTCTGTGACCATGGTTCTGAGACCATGCAATTCACTCCTTCAAGGTATTTGTTGTTTTGATTTACATCTCTCTGATGGCACACAACAACAACAACAACAACAATGTCTCTAAAGGAGCTCTGGTAGCATAGTGCCTAAGGCACTTGACTGCTAACCAGAAGGCTGGTGGTTCAAACCCACCAGTCACCCCTCGGAAGGAAGGTTGGGCAATCTATTTCTGTAGTGAATACCACCTTGGAAATCCAAGAAGGGGTCGCTATGAGTTGTGTCTGACTTGACGGCACATAACAACAACAACAACAATGGCTATAAGGATCTCTGGTGGCCTAGTGGATAAGGTATTTGGCTGCTAACCAGAAGGTCAGTGGTTCAAACCTACCAGCTGCTCCATGGAAGGAAGATAGGACAATATACTTCCATAAAAATATGCAGCCTCAGAAACCCAATGGGGGTTGCTATGAGTTGGGATTGACTTTGATGATAGTTGAGTTTGATTTTTTTTTTTTTTTTTTGTAATGGCTAATAATCATGAATGTCTGTTCATGTGTTTGTGGGCTGCCTGAAAATCATCTTTGGTAAAGTGTCTGCTCATGTCTTCTGCCCATTTTTTTTTTTTTTTAATGGATTGTCTTTTTGATGTTGAGGGGTTGGAGTTCTCTATTTAGAGGTAGATCCCATGCCAGATATGTCATTGGTGGATATTTTTTCCCAATCTTTAGGTTCACTTTTTACTTGTTTGGAGAATCTTTTCATGCGCAAAAGAATTCAATTTTTAGAAGGCCTCAGTCATCTAGTTAGGAGCTCTGGTGGTGTAGTGCCTAAGGCATTTGACTGCTAACCAGAAGGCTGGCGGTTCAAACTTACCATCCACTCCTCTGAAGGAAGGTTGAGCAATCTACTTATGGAGTGATACTGCCTCAGAAACCCAAGGAGTGGTCGCTGTGAGTCGGATCCAACTCTATGGCAAACACAACAACAAGAAGTCATCTAGTTTATCTTCTGTTATTTGTGCATTTTTAGTTATGTTTGATAATCTATTTATGCCATATGTTTGGGCCTCTAAGTTTATCTCTATTTTTCCTTTGATGAACTAGATAGTTTTGCTTTTTCATTTTTTGTTTTGATTTAAAGTTTTAGGTTTTACATTTAAGTCTTTGATCCATCTTGAGTGTTCTGGTTACCTAGTACCACTCTGACAGGAATATACCACAGATGGGATGGCCTTAACAAATAGGAGTTTATTCTTACAATTTGGAGGCTTTAAGTCCAAGTTCAAAGTGCTAGCCTCTAGGGGCTGCGTGAAAGCCCCTCAACCTTGGGGTCCAGCTCCACCTCTTGCTCCTGGCCCACTGGAGCTAGAAGCGTTTCTTCACTTAGACAGATGCTGGCTGCTGAGGCTGAGAAGTCCTATGGTTGACAAGAAAAAGTCACAGTCCTGATGTTACCAGACCACATGGCGGGCCGTTAACTTAAGTCCATTGTAAGTCCCAAGATGGGCAGAGCATAGCAGGCTGGTGAGCATTGACATGGCTACATGCAGGGTCTAAGTGTGCCACAGGCTAGAGACCATTCCTAAGGCTTCTCCTTATACGCAGGAAGCAGACCACATACCCAAAGGCAGCTACTCAGCTGCTTGTGGTAGATCCCACCATGGTGTTGATTGCCAGTCTCATCATGGGGAATAACTACCACCAGCTGCCCAGCCACTCAACCAGGCCCAGCTAAGTTGACACACAAACATAACTACCACATTGAGTTAGTTTTTATGTATAGTGTGAGGTACAGATCTTGTTTCATTGTTCTGCAAATGGATATCCTTTTATAGGATATAAAATAACTGTTTATTAAAGACAGCCCCATTTATTTAAGACTCTTTTCCCCATTTAATGGATTTCAGCCCTTTGCCAAAGATCTGCTCTCCATAGGTGGATGGAGCTATTTCTGTATTCTCAATTCTATTTTACTAGTCTAAGTATCGAACACTGTACCAATACGAGGCTATTTTCTGAGTGCTAAGCAGAAGGCTGGTGGTTCAAACCCACTAGGCACTCCAAGGAAAGAAGGCTAGGCAATCTCCTTCATAGAGATACTACCTTGGAAACCCAAGGAGGAGTCGCTGTGAGTTGGAATTGACTCAATGTCAGTGAGTTTCGTTTTCTTTTTTCTTTATGTCTATATAGTAGGTTTTGTGATCAGTGAGCGTGAGTCCTTCTTAAGTAGTGCTTTGATGATCTGAGGTCTTTTTCCTTTCCATATAAAATTAGTGATTGGTTTTTCCATGTCCTTAAAGAATGCTGATGGAATCTGGATCAGGATTGCATTAAATGCATAAATTGTTTTGGGTAATATTGCTGATTTCATAACGTTCAGTCTTCCTATCCATAAACATGGTATGTTCTTCCATTTATGTAGATCTCTTATAGTTTCTTGTAGTAGCGCTCTGTAGCTTTCTTTGAATATGTTTTTTATGTCATTGGTAAGGGAGCTCTGGTGGCTTAGTGCCCAAGGCATTTGACTGCTAACCAGAAGGTTGGCAGTTCAAACCCACCAGCCACTCCTGTGTGGTAAGATTTATTCCTAAGTGTTTTATCTTTTTAGTAGCTATTATAAATAGTATTATTTTCCTTACTTCCCTTTCAGAGATCTCTTTGTTGATGTAGAGGGATCCAAATGAGTTTTCTACGTTGATCTTGTATCCTGCTACTATGCTGAGTCTTTCAATTAGTTCTAGTAGTTTTCTTCCTGAGTCTCTGGGATTTCCTGTGGATAGGATCATATGATCTGCAAGCTGAAATAGTTTTACTTCTTCCTTACCAATTTTGAAGCCTTCTCTTTTCCTTTGTTGCCTTATTGTCCTGACTAGGATTTCCAATAAAATGTTGAATAGAAGTGGTGATAGATGACATCCATGTTTGATCCCCATTCACAAGGGGAATGGTTTCAGTTGAGAACTGAGAATGGTTTCATTGAGAATAATATTGGCTGTTGGTTTTGCATATATGCCCATTATAATGATGAGGAATTTCCCTTCTATTATTTTTCTTCTTCTGAGAGGTTTTAACAGAAATGGTGGTGTGTTTTATCAAATGTCTTTTCTGTATCAATTGATAGGATCATGTTTTTTTTTTTTTTTTTTATTTTACATATGTTGGATCTCTTTCATTGGGTGTGTAGATATTTATTAATGTTACGTTCTCGTTTTTAATTTATCCTTTAATTATTGTGTAATGTCCTTCCTTGTTTCTTGTGGTAGGTTTTGTCTTAAAATTTATATTATCAGTAATTAATATTGCCAGTCTTGCTCTTTTGTGATTGTCATTTGCTTGATATATTTTTTCTAACCTTGATTTTTAGTCCATTTTTGTCTTTGTGTGTAAGGTGAGTCATTTGTAGACAATATATTGATGGGTTATTTTGTCTTATCTATTCTGAAACTCTATGTCTCTTGAGTAGTGCATATAATCTATTTATATTCAATGTAATTATTGACACATAAGAATGTATTGCTATCATTTTGTTGTGTTTTTTCATGATATTGATGATTTCTTCATTTCAAAATGTGCTGAGCTCATTTTGTTTATGATTTTTTTTTTAAATAAATTCCTTCATTGCTATTGTTTCAGTATTAGTTAAATATTGGTGGTTTTCCTCTTTTTTATTTTGATGAGAAGGTTAATTAATTTTCTTTGAGTTTATCCTGTGATTTATTGTTTTCCTCCTCAGTTTAAAACAATCTGTTATATTTCAAAATTTTCTTGACTTCCTCTCCATTTGGAAGTTCTGTACCTATATTAATTATTCTCCTTCTTTAGTTTGTTGTTGTACTTATTTACCAATTGATGCCTCTGATTCCCTCTTTACAGTCTTGTAAGTTTATTTTACTTTGTACACTTCTGTATCTGCATTGGTTTCTTGGTTATGTTGTCATATGTGGTAACCATCAGTTGTCTGCTATTGTTGGTTTTCTGAAGAATTTCCTTTATCATCTCTTGTAAGGTTGGTTTGTTTAACAAATTCCCTTAATTTCCATTTTCTGGAAATGTCCTAATTTTGCTATCATATTTTAGATGTAGTTTTGCTGGGTATATTATTCTTTGTTGGCAGTTTTTTTTCTTTCAGGGTTTTATATATGTCATCCCATTGCCTTCTTGCTGGCATGGTTTTTATTGTGGGGAAAAAAAAGATATTGTCTTATTGTTTATCTTTTGTAGGTAACTTTTCATTTTTCGTTTTTTCAGAATGCTTTGTCTTTGGTTTTGATAAATTTGATTGTGACATGTCTTGTTCATTTTCTTTTGGAATCTGTCCTGTTTGGGGTTCATTGAATTTCTTGAATAAATGTCTTCCTGTCTTTCATCATATTAGAAAAGTTCTTTTCCAACAAATCTTTGACAATCTTCTATATGATTTTATTTGTCTCTTCCTATTATTGAATTCTGATCACATTTGTTATTCTTCTTGAAGGTTTCCCACAGATATCTTAGGCTTTCTTCATTTTGTTTTGATCTTTTTTCCAAATGATCCCTTAACAAAGTGTTACTGAGATATCTGTCTTCTGTTTCACTGGTTCTGTCTTCCATTGATTTGATTAGACTCCTTTGTGTTTTTTCAATATATTATCTATTTCTGAAATCTTAGTTTTGTTCATTTGAATTTCTGTTTGCTTCTTTGTGGTTTCTCATTTTTCATATATTTTGTCACTTTGTTCTTGTATTATTTCCCTAAATTGTTCCGAATTTTTTTTGTGTGTTTTGTTAATTTTGCCAGCATTTTCTTTGATTTTGTCAGTGATTTATTGATCTGTCTCTCAATCCATTAAAGTTCCTAAATATATTTCCTTTGAATTCCTTATCGGCAGTTCCAATGTCACGTCTTCCTTGGGGATATTCTCTAGCTCTGTCTTCTAATCCCTTGTTTGTGGTATTTTATCTTGCTTCTTTGTGTGAACTTGGTTTGTCACTTGTCTCTAAGACTTTGTGGTGGCATCATATTTTATTTAATTTGTGATTGTTTGTTAATGTGATTCACTCAGCTTTCCTTTTCTTTTGTTTTGCTTTGATATACCCAAGCCAGTAAGGGAAGTGTGCTACTCCTTTTGCCAGTTTGGTAGCACTTAGGTATTCACCACTTGTCTCCTGGTGGGTATGATAAAGGAAGATAATGTGTGTGCAGATCTCTGTTAGCTGTACTTGTAGAGCATCCGAGGGCTAGTTTGGCTGGTATTGGCTGCTGCATATCTTTGATCAGTTGGTGCAGAAACAAGTTGGTGCCCTCACCCCATGTATGGTGCTGCAGGAGGTGCAGATATGGTTGGGTCATGTGGTCACAGTTGCTGATTCCCACCCAGTGGGACAAATAAATAAATAATAAGAAATAAAAACAAATAAATAATAAGAAAAGAAAATAAAAAATAAAAATAAATAAATAATAAGAAATAAAAACAAATAAATAATAAGAAAAGAAAATAAAAAATAAAAATAAATAAATAATAAGAAATAAAAGAAAATAAATAATAAAAATAAATAAGACGTAGATAAAGAGTAATGACTGAAAACCTACATGAAAATAAAAATTATGAAAGAAAAAAAGAAAGGAATTACAAGATAATAATTAAAAAGAACTTGTCTCTTGAGGGGGAAATAAGAGGAGAACAAGAGAAAAACAAAAATTAAAATTAAAAAAAAAAAAAAAAAAAACACCTCACTGCGGTTGAGACAAATCTGACTTATGGTGATTCATTCTTGGGTTTCTGAGGTGGTATCTCTGTGGAAGTAGATTGCCCAATCTTCCATCTGAGAAGTGGTTGTTGGGTTTGAACCACCAGCCTTCTGGTCAGCAGTCAAATGCCTTATGTGCTATGCCACCAGAGCTCCAAGAATAATTAAGAAAAATTAATTTAAAAATGGAAGAAAAAAACAAAGTGGGAAGAACAAAAAGAGAAACAGGAGATGGGAGCCAGGAAAGAATTGGGTGTGGGGGTTGTTGAGGGAACCAACCAGTGAAGGGAAAGAGAAAAAATAAAAAGTAGGAAGAATATAGAATAATTTTAAAACAACCAAAAACAAAACTGAGGGGTAGCATACCTAGGCTGTGTTTCTGCTGTCCAAGCAGGTAGCAGGGAGCAGGGTACCTGACCTTGGTTTTAGATCCTGCCTACCAAGAATGGGAACTGAGGGCAGTGTGCCTTATCTCACATGAGTTCCTACTAACCCAGAAGTTGTTTGAAAGCTGAGCACTTGGACCTGGAAAAAGTTGTTGTTGGCCCAAATGACAATGGGATTAAGGCACCTGGTTCCAGAAGGAATTCCTGCTTGCTCAAAATGCAGTTGGGGATAGGGTTTCCAGTCTCAGAAAAAGTTCCTGCTATCCCAAGAGGCAGCTGGGTGCAGGGCTCTACTCCAAAAAAAGGTACTGCTGCCCAAAAAGGGGGCTTGATGTGGGTCACTGGTCCCAGCAAATGTTCCTGCCAGCCCTAAACACTGCAGAGAGCAGGGAGGTTTATCTTGGAACTAATTCTTGTCTATTCAGAAGGCAGCTGGGGATGGGAGGCGTGATCTTACACAAGTTCTCCTGGCCCAGAAAGTGTCTGGGGGCAGGGCTTGAGTACCCAGATAAAGTTCCTCCTAGTCTAAACAGTGATTGTGAGCTAGGCACCTGGTTCTAGAGGGAGTACCAGCTAACTCAGAAAATAGCTATGGGCAGGGTGTCTATTCCCAGACAAAATTCCTGCTGTCTCAAAAGGCATGCTGTTCCTAGAAAGGTGCAATATTTTCCCTTTTCCCCTTGTACCCCACACTCTCTCCGTGAATGGAAATAGCCATCAGCGACACCCATCCCCTTTCTGGACTGGCAGGAATTCTATCCCTGTCTAGGCGCCCTGCCTTCTGGTCAGGCAAGAACTTGTCCCAGCACTAGGCACCCTGTTCCCAGATACCTTTTGGGCCAGTGGTAACTTTTTCTGAGACCAGGGACCCTACACCCAACCTGCTTTTGGGTCAGCGGGAACTTTTTTTCTAGGAACAGCATGCCTTTTGAGACAGCAGGGATTTTGTCTGGGAATAGTCTATTTTGAAAATTTGCAATGAGCATTCCAATCCATGCAGCAACCCAAGCATCATCTCTGCTGACTGAGGACTGTACAGGCAATCACACTAGATAAGGGAAAAGTTTTAAATTGAATAAGAAATTACAACTTTAACTTGAGAAGGCATTGAGCTTTTTAATGCCTTAAAATTAAACTAATGCAAGAGAATCAGTGGAACAGCTAAAGGATATTGTTTATATTCTTACCATAGTTTTTGGGGAAAAAATGAGTTAACAGGGTAGATTTTTTTAAAAAAAAAGCAGTCGTGAATAACTATATAAGTCCTTTGTATAAGGTTCTTGGGATCCTGAATAAACTGGTTAAAATATAATTTTAATATAATATTGAAAATGACTACTTCTAGGGAAAAACATCATCTGATTATATTTCCCAGTTCTATATTATATACTACTACTACTACTATTACTCTACTCATTGCTGTCGATTTGGATCCAACTTATAGTAACCCCTCCTTGGGTTTCCAAGGCAGTATCACTATGGAAGTAGATTGCCCAAACTTCCTTATAAGGAGTGGCTGCTGGGTTTGAACCACCAGACTTCTGGTTAGCAGTCAAATGCCTTAGGCACTATGCCACCCGAGCTTCCATATTTTACACACACACACACACACACACACACACATATATATATATTTGTTGTTATGTGCCATTGAGTCAGCACCAAAAGTGAAGGAGTGACCTAGCAGGGCATAGCAGAATCATGAGGAGGGTCAGTTTTAGTGACAATATCTTATCACACTACAGTGTAGAAATGAATTGAACTTGAATTGGCCTCAGTGGTTTTTGCTCATTTTTGAGATGGCAGGCACTAAGGGAGTGTGGGAGGTACAATATTGGCCCCTCAAAAATTTCCACCAACTAAACACTGGACCATGTGTATATATTACCTTAAATTGCAGAAGGCACTTTGAAGATAAAATTGAATCAAGGATTTTGAGATGGGGATATTCTGAGTTAGCTGCATGGGCCCAAAACAATCACAAGAGTCCCTATAAGGGAAAAATAGAGGTGGGTAAATCAGAGTCTGAGAAGAGGTGCAATAATGGAAGCAGAGACTGGAATGATATAAGGCCATGACCCAAGGAATGAACATGAAGACAGCTCCCTGTAGAAGCTAGAAAAAGTAAATAAATGGATGTTCCCCTAGACTCTACAGAGAAACATGATCATACTGACCCATTTTGAACTTCAGACCTCCAGAACTATCAAATAATAAACTGTGTCTTTTTAAGTCACTAAGATTGTGGTAAATGATTACAGTAATTACAGGAAATTAACAAAAAGAGATAGTCTAGATTTTCTGATGATATTACAGCTGAGTTCATACAAAGTAATTTTATTTAAAAAATGTGTTATTTTACTATTTAGGCAAGTAGAGTATGCATACTGCTTACATGTATGATGAGTAGAAAACTATTTAGAAGAGTGAACCCTCTGGTGATGTTGTGGAAGACATTGGGCTGCTAACCAAAATGGTCAGGGTTCAAACCCACCAGCTGCACCATGGGAGAAAGACGAGGTAGTCTACTTCTATAAAGATTTATAGACTTGAAAACCTTATGGGGGTCGCTATGAGTTGGAATTGACTTGATGGTAGTGGGTTTTGTTTATACCCTTTAAGAGGTTAGTAGTATCAATCTTAGGAAATCAGGATTGTGCCTATTTTTCTATACTCTCCTTTAGACTTATTTTTATTTTCTGATTTTTATAAAATGAAAAAATGTTGATTTTAGAAAAATTAATATAATATATTAGTGCATTCGGTTGAGGAGGAATTAATTATATAAGTGATGAAATAGAAGATGCTATAAGCAGACAGGAGAGGAAAAGATAGTTGTACTTGTTAGGAGATTGTATCAGATGCTAGAGACAAAGTTTTCCTAACAGTGAGCTCAAAGTTATAGTTTATTTTCTCTTGTAACAGGAAGCTGTAGTTGGTGTTGTCTCAGCTGATAAAACATGTCATCAAGGTCCTGGAATATTTCCAAACTTTCAATGCACTATCACGTTTGTTGACTTTTTTCCTCTGTGGGCTGGTCATCTCTTGGTCACAATATTGATAGAAATCAGGGGTGCATACGGGACACATCTTTTTCCTTTTTATCAGAGAAAGAAAATATATTTCCCAGAAGCCTCTATGCTGATTTGCTTAGATATCATAACAAGGTCACCCTATTATTGCAAATAATTGGGAAAGTGAGTATCTGGTCCTTCAACATGTGTTATAGGTGGTGGACAATTGAGAAAGTGTTGGAAATTGTTTTTGGGGTAGTAATCCTACAGAATCTGTGCAGAAAATATGTTAGTAGCCCAAGAAAGTGATGATTAGGAATTTTAATGGGATTGTGGATATAGAGCAAGAGAATAGGAAATAGGTTAGAAATATACTTGAACAATAGAATCTAGAGCACTTCATAACTGAAATATGTGCATCTTTCAAGTGGAGTGATTGTTGGGTGGCAATGCCATGAAATTTGGAATAGAAGAAAATGAAAAAATTTGAAAGTGTAGAAGACAGAGAAGATGAGTTCAGATTTTGACATAACTATTTTGTCATGCCTGAGGTAGTAGCTAGTGGATAACATAGAATCATGGGATATCAATTATTCATAATAGGACATGTTTACAAGGTTTTGTAATCTTCAGGAAGAACAGATAGTCATTAGAATTCAGTTTATGATAGGAAGAGAATTTGATGGGCTAAGTTTCTAGAAAATACAGAATGTGGGGTAAGATCCAGAGTGTTGATGGTGAAGGTAGGTTTGGGTAAAAGGAAAGGCATTTTGGTCTCTGAGACTAGAGGAAAGAAGTTAAGGGCTCATATTGAGGTTTATGAAACTAAAAATAATAACTCATCTCTGACACAAGAAATAAGGAGCTCTGGTATCGCAGTAGTTAAAGCGTTCAGCTGCTAGTGAAAAGTTTGGCCATTTGAACCCACTAGTTACTCCATGGGAGAAAGATGAAACAGTACCCTTCCATAAAGATTCACAGTCTAAGAAACCCTGTGGGGCAGTTCAGCTCTGTCCTATAGGGTCGATAGGAGTCACAGTCAACTCAATGGCAGTATATTTTGTTTATTTGTTTGTCACGCAACAAATAAAAAGTGAGGCCATCAACTAGCCTCATTCAGTAACTCCTGGTTCATCCCTAAACACACTGTTACTTGGCTGAGCTAGAGGATACATAGTGAGTAGCCTGTCGTTGAAGAGTTATAAAAAAACCTCAGAAACCAGTTAGTACAATTCCTTATTTTAGAGGGAAGGAAGTTGAGATCTAGAAAGATTGAACCAATTGAAAAAAACCACTTGATCCAGAGCTGTCTATTTCTTCTCAACATTCCTCATTCCCATGAGCACCTACCAATGGCTTCAATCTATTATTATTATTTTTTAAGAGCTTTCTCTGGCTTCTGGACACTCATTTAATGGGTGTATGCGCACACACAAACAGACACATTCATATGGGGCAGGCCAGAAGACACTGGAAATAAACATTTTCCTGGAGCTATACTCACCAATGACTGATAGGAGTTGCTGAATAAATGCCCCAGCTCCCCTAGCTCTTGGTTTGGAATAACTGAGGTATAGTCTATGTTATCTCCCAAAGTTTCAGTCTCTAGTTTCTTATAACAGTAACTTGCTTGATAAATTCATTCTTACTTGCTTGATTTCCTTTTCTGTCTTTCTTTCATACTCTCCTACTCCTGGGATCATTGTTGTAGTGACATTGAGAGAATTTGGAACTGATCAAGGAAAACAAGATAAAGAAAATGCAAAATAGAGTTGTATATCAAGCTGTTAATAGGGTCTGATAGCCACATGTAGTGCATGGTCCCTGCAGTAGGAATTTTCCAAAGGCAAGCAGCACAGGGAGCCAAAAGAGGGGGGGTGAGGGCATTCAAACAAACAAACAGGGAAGAGGAAATAGGAGAGAATCTTGTGTATGTCCTGATGACCCAGGAAGTGTCAGGGACAGACGCTGCAAAGGACAAACATAGCCAGGGGTCCATGTAAGTACAGAGTTTTTATCTTATCTATGTAAGGATAGCAGTTGCTGGGTGCAGTTTTGCAGTGTATGTAAAGCAGACGGCTCTAAGGGACTAAAAATCTTCTTATTTGTGCTCTTTTAAAAACAATTGTGGGAACTCTGGTAGCATAGTGGCTAAGACACTTGCCTGCTAACCAGACGGCTGGCCGTTCAAACCCACCAGCCACTCCTCGGAAGGAAGGTTGGGCAATCCTACTTCCGTAGTGATACTGCCTCGGAAACCCAAGGAGGGGTCGCTATGAGTCAGGGCTGACTTGACGGCACATAACAACAACAACAACAAAAAACAATTGTATATGTACAAATTAGTTTGGCACCAGCAGACTTTTTTTTTTTTTTTTTAGATAAGGAGCCTCAGTTTCGAAACAACTTTGGGCTAATACACAAATGCCATCCTTAGCTCATTTATGAAAATTGTCAAAAGCTGCAAAAGGTCTGAGATTATATTATACTTGTATGCTAAATAAGTTAGCCTGACACAGTTTCATGGATGCTGGAAGAGCACTCAACATTTTTGGGTTATACATACAAAGGAGTTCATTGCTCATGGCAAAGCAGTAACCACAATATTAGCATTTGAGCTGGTTCCCCAAGCACCAGTTCCCACAAGACAACAGATAAGAGCCAGATGGAACATAGACATGTGTGTTGATTCAGGAAATGAACCCTGAATCTTTTGTAATGGATATTGTCTGCCGGACTTTTAATCCAAAGTGAGGCATTCTTTTTTATTATATTGGACATTAAAAAGAAAAAATAAGGAGTACCGTCCAAGATAGTCGCATAGTCAGATAGCCTCATAAAGTTTCATAAAATCTCTCTTACAGTAAAGACCTTAGGAAACAAGTGAATCAGATATTGATGACAACTTTGGAACCGTGAAATCAAAGGCAACACTGAACAATATGACCGAGTACTAAGTAAAAGGAAAGACTATAGAAAACCAAAAACAGCAGACCCATAGTACCACTGATCACTCACACATGGCCAGATAAACCTGCACACACATTTGACTTTACATTCCCAGCTGATGTCTCTATCATCTGGTGCAGAAAAGCAGGAGTAACTCTGCACCCATATCCAGAGCCGGGCGGGAGTGCTCCATGCCCTATGAAGGTTAAGTGTGCTCTCCTCATCCACTGAATACACCCAAGCCTCCAAACCCAGAGGCTTGCAGACTTGCGGTGTACCACAATCCCCCAAACTATCCCCTTCCCAACACAGTTGTGGCTTGGCAGCAAACCCCACCACACTACCCTCAGAGCTTAGAGGGCCAGGAACTGGGGATGCCAGACTTTTCACAAGGCCACTCATGCCATGGGCCTGTGGAATGACATCATGCCCTATCCTGCCCACCAATCCACTCTAGGGTCCTGAAATCTAGTAGCACCCACTTCTCCACCCAGCCATCCACGTTGGGGGGCTTGTGAAAAGGTGGCATCCTCCCTTCCACCCACAAACACACACACTAGGAGCCTGTGATCTGGCAGTACCCCTCTTCAGCCCACTCCACACTGGGTGCCTTCAAACCAAGTAGCACCATTTCTTAAGCCCAGCCACCTGACCTGGAATCCATGGATCAGAGACATCTTCTCCATCAGAGCTGGGAATCCAGGGACCAGTGGAACTTCTGCCCAGCCATCATTTCCTGGAGCTTGAAGAATGGTGGTCCTGCCCTAAACCCAGCCACCTCCACTGGAGGCCCATGCACTAGTGGTGCCTTCTGGTCAACCCAGCCACCAGCACTGGGAGCTCATGAATTGATGGCTCCCATTCCTATGCCCAGCCACATGTGCTGGGTACCTGCAGACTATTAGTGCCTCCTACTCACACCAGCCACCTGAACCAGACACCCAAGAACTGAAACTGGAAGCTTGTGCCCAATCCAACAACACCCACACAGCCTTTCCACTGGGGCCCATTAGTGAGAGTTTCTGTACCTCACACCAAATGATTGATGACCTGGACACCCTTGCCCTGACCACCTGGTAAGTGGTAATACACAAACAAAATACCCAAATCAGTGACTAGTGAGAATGCTCCAGCTCTCATATCCAGATACCCAGCCAGACAGAAACATCATCTTACCAGCAATGCCAGCTACATCTTCAGACACCCTGTAAGACCAGTAAACAGAGACCCTTGCTCATACGCCCAGCCACTGCCCCATTCAGAGGCAGGTGGTGAGAAGTCCAATGTGGCCAGATTAGCAACCAGAGTAGCACATATGCCCTGCCTACCTGGATATATCAAGATAAACATCTATCAAATAAACATATAATAAATAAAATAACACCTTAATGCATCAAAGACAACAGACAATATCAAGTCACATAAAGGGGTAGGACAAGATGGCTCTTGTAAGTGACCAAAGTAAATAACCAGAAAACCTACCAGAGGCAGAAATACCTGATAAGGAATTCGAAAGTTTAACACATAGTGTTTTTCAAGAGATTAAGAAACAGATCAAGGAAAACATTTAAAAACAAATAAACAACAACACCAAAAAAAAACACAAAACCAAGGAAAACATAGACAAAACTATAGAAGCATTCTGGAAAACTATAGAACAAAATGACACATAAATAGACAATTAGAAACCATAAAGAGCAACTAGAAATCAAAAGATTAACAATAAAATTTCAGAAGTAGACAATTCAATAGAAGGACATAGGAGCAGAATTGAATCAACAGAAGGACCAGATCAGTAAATTGGAGGACAAATCCCTTGCCACCCATTTGAGGAAAACTAAGAAAAAAGAATGAAGAAAGCGTAAGTAGGAATTATGTGGGACACTATCAAGAGGAAACATTTTTACATGATCAGAATTCCAGAATTGGAGGAGGCAAAAACAAAAAGAGAATTGTTGAACATTTTCTAATGGAAACATTTCTAATATCATGAAAGATGAGATGATAGCCATCCAAGAAGCTTAAGAAACCTGATACTGGGTAGAATCCAAAAGAAAATCATCAAGATATAACATAATCAAACTTGCCCAACCAAAGACAAATGAAGAATCCTGAGAGCAGCTTGGGAAAATGAGAAGTCACCTACAAAGGGGAGCCGATAAGACTAAACTCTGATTGCTTGGCAGAAACATGCAGATAAGAAGGCAATGGGGTGAACTATATAATACCTTGAAAGAGGGGAAAAAAATCTCCAACTGAGAATAATATATCCAGAAAAGTTGTCTGTCAGATATGATGGTGAAATTATGAAATTTCCAAGTAAACAGAAATTAAGGGAATTTATAAATGCCAGACCATTGACTGCTAACCAGAAGGCTGGAAGTTCAAACCCACTGGCCACTCCTTGGACGGAAGTTTGAGCAATCTACTTCTGTAGTGATACTGCCTTGGAAACCCAAGGAGGGGTTGCTGTGAGTCAGGTCCGACTCAGTGTCACATAACAACAACAACAACAACAAGACTAACCTAATAGGAAATATTAGAGATTCATTTGAACAAAAAACCAACATCAGACAACAAATAGCCTATGATAAGGACATAGGCTAGCATAAGCCAATACTAACCCAGATAAAGAATTCTCAAAAACAAGACAAAGCTAATATGTTGAAAACTGGAAAACAGAGACTTCAATCTTTAAATGATGATATCAAACCAAAAAGGGAGAATAAATTGTACAGTTATAAAACTTTCATGTGTAGAGGAAGTCAAGGCAATATCAAGAAATAAAAGACTGCTTTAAACTTAAGAAGATGAAGGTAAATTTTAAGGTAACCACAAATAAAGTTCACAAACTACTAAACAAAATAATAAAGAAGAACACAAAGATTCAATAACATAAATAAAAAGCAAAAGAAAGGAAACAAAAATCCAAACAAAAAGAGCTCAGTATAGAAAATTAAGCGGAACAAAGAAACAGTCAAACAAGTACAAAAAAATGACAGCAGTAAACATAAGTATTGATAGTCACACTGAATGTAAATGGCTTAATCCACCAGGAAAGAGAGAGAGTGGTAGAATGGATACAAACAAATTTGAAAACAAAACAAAACAAAACAAAAAAACCCAACAATATGCTGTCTACAAGAGAGGCAAATTAGACAAAAAAATATAAATAAATTAAAACTTAAAGGATGGTTAAAATATATCAAGCAAACAATAATTTAAAAAAATAGCAGGAGTCATAATATTAACATCTGATAAAATAAGCTTTCAGGTAAAATCCACAGTAAAAGATAAGGAAGGACATTATGTAATGATCAAAGTGTAAATCCACCAAGAGAACATAACCATAATAAATATATACATATTCAGTGATAGGGCTCCAAAATACGTGAAATAAAATGAAATAAAAACAATTCATCAATAATAACAGCAAACTTCAACACACCATTTTTGTGAAGGAGACAGAACAATTAGAAAGAAACTCAACAAAGATACAGAAGATCTTAATGCCACAATCTAACAACTCAACCTCATAGATATATATAAAACATTCTGTCCAACAGCAGTAAATTATACATTCTTTTTCAGTGCATGTGGATAATTTTCCAAAGGAGACCACACTTTAGTCCACAAAGCAAACTTCAATAAAATCTAAAACTTCTAAATAATATCAAACATTTCCTCTGATCACAATGTTATATAAGTAGAAATTAAAAAAAAAAAAAAGGAGGCAGAAGGAAATAATCAAATACATGGGAAATACATGGAAAGTGAATAATACTTTTCCATGAAAAACACTGAGTAATAGAACAAATCAAAGATTAAATGAAAAGATTCCTTGAGTTGAATGAAAATGAAAACACAACATACTAAAACTTCAGTGACATAAAAAGCAGTGCTTAGAGGACAATTTATACCAATAAATACACCACACTAAAAAATAAGGAAGGACCGAAATTAAAACATTAACCTTACAACTTGAGCACCTATAAAAAGAGCAGCAAAAGAAATCAACCATAACCAGAAGAAAGGAAATAATAAAGATTAGAAATAAATGAAATAGAGAACAACAACAACAAACTCAGAAGTTAGTTCTTTCAAAGGATCAATAGAACTGACAAACCATTGGCCAAACTATAAAAAGAAAAGCAGAAGAGGAAGCAAATAACCCAAATCAGAAATGAGATGGGTGATATTACAGCAGAACAAAATGAAATAAAAAGGATCATAACAGAATAAAACAAAATTGAAAATCTAGTGGAAATGGACTAATTTCTTGGAACACATTACCAACTTAAAGCAAACTGAGGTAGAAATACTGAACAGACCCATAAAATAGAAGAGATTGAAGAGGTAATAAAAGAAAAACTCCCAATGGGGGAAAAAAGAAAAACAAAAAAACACTGGCCTAGGCTGCTTCCCAGGAGAATTCTATCCAACATTTAGAGATGTGTTCACACTAATATTACTCAAACAATTTCAGAGCACAGAAAAGGAATATTCCCAAATTCCTTTTATGAAGCCAGAAAAACCGTATTACGAAACCCAGGCAAAGACAGTACAAAAACGAAAATTAAAGACCAATGGGAAAGATTCTCTTTAACAAATGGTGCTGGCAAAACTGGAGGACTATCTGTAGAAAAATGAAACAATACTCATACCTCACACCATTCACAACAACTAACTCAAAATGGACCAAAGATCTAAATATAAAATCTAAGACTATAAAGATCATGGAAGGAAAAATAGGGACAATTCTGGAAGCCCTCACATATGGCATAAATAAACTATCAAACACAACTGAAAATGCACAAACAGCAGAAGATAAACTACTTAAATGGGACTTCCTAAAAAATCAAACACTTAAACTCATCAAGGACTTCTTCAAAAGAGGAAAGAGAACATATATATATATATATATATATATATATATATATATATACCAAAAAACAACTCACTGCTGTTGAATTGGATCTTACTCATAGAGACCCCTCCTTGGGTTTCTGAGGCATTATCACTACGGGACTAGATTTCCCAACCTTCCTTCTGAGGAGTAGCTGGTGGGTTTGAACAGCCAGCCTCCTGGTTAGCAGTCACATGCCTTAGGCACTGCGACCAGAGTCTAATCTCTAAAATGTATAGAAAACTTCAGTACCTCAACAACACAAAGACAAACAATCTACTTAAAACATGAGTAAAGGACATGAACAGACATTTCACTAAAGAAGATATCCAGGCAGCCAAAATATGCATCAAAAAATAATAGTGATCATCAAAACAACAACGAATCACCTCAGAAATAATACTAATGATCAAAAACCAGAAAACAACAAATGGTGGCAAGGTCGTGGAGAGGTTGGAACTCTTAAATTGATGGTGTATGGAAAAAGGTACAACCACTGTGGAAAATGGTATGACATTTCCTTAAAAAGTTAGAAATAGATATGATCTATCAATACACTACTAGGTATATAACCTAGAAAAATAAGAGCCATGACACAAATAAATATGTCACACTAAACACAATAGCAAAATGATGGAAAAAGTCTAAGTGGCCTTCATTGGATGAATGGCTAAACTAACTATGGTGCATACACACAATAAAATACTATGCAACATTAGAGAAAATCAATGAATCCACCAAACATCTAATGACATGGATAAACCTGGAGGACATTCTGCTGAGTGAAAAAAGTCATTTACAAAAAGACTAGTAATTGTATGAGACCCCTACTATAAAAAGTTAAGAAAATGTTTCAAAAAATTGTTTTGATGGTTATATATGTATTTGTGTATGGTGCAAATAAACCCTTGGATATAGTAGAGCATACAGGGGGCAAAGGTAAGAAAACTTCTTAGCCACCTTGAGGGACTGAGTCTCTGGGCTTAGGGGCTTAGGACTATAGTTTCAGGGGACATCTAGGTCAATTGGAATAGTATAGTCCACAGAGACATTATTCTATATCCTACTTAGGTTAATAGTGACTAGAGTCTTAAAAGTTTACAAGCAGCCATCTTCAATTCAATTGTTGGTCTCACCCCATCCAGAGCAAAGAAGAGTGAAGAAAATTAAACACTCAATGAAACAATGAGTGCAAAGGACTAATGGACCACGCCAACCAACCACAAGAACCACAGCCTCCACTAGCTTCAGACCAAAAGAACCAGCTGGTGCCTGGCTAACACGACTGACCTCTGCAATTGGGAATCACACTACTAGGTGTTAGAGTAGGAGAAACCTATAGAACAAAATTCAAAATAATAAATAAAGCAAACTTACTCATCTGATAGAGACAGACGGAACTACCCTTTAGACACTTCAAAAACTAGAACTGAACCTGCTTCTGGGGACTGCCTCTCAGCCAAATAGTGCAACAAACTATAAAGTGAACTATAACAACCGTGAAGAAAGGGTGTCCTCCTAACAATCAATCGTAAGAGACCAAAAGGACAGTATTTTCTCAAAAACAAAGTTCCGAAGGCAGGAAGGGACAAGAAAGGAGGACAGATGCAAATGGAGAAGTCAGGATGAAATGAGAATGGTGTTGTTAATATAGAAAGGATTGCAAGGAATGTCCCAAAACAAAATGTGTATAAATGGTTGAACGTGAAATTAACGTGCTCTGTAAACTTTCACCCAAATCACAATAATATGTTCAAAAATAAATAAGTGAAACACAAAAAAACAAAGTTTTTCATTATGGACAGAGATACTATCTCCATCTTCCAAAACTGTTTGCTGTGTAAACAACTTTGAAAAGTTAGTTCATAATAAAGACAGTGGTTCTGCTTACAAGATGTACAGAAATATAAGAAACCCATGGAGAAATAGGTCCCAGCAATCACTTACCAAATAAAGTACTTATACCTGGATCCTTTCTCAGACTCCACTTATGAGGGTACTGACCTAAGCCACAGAGCAGCCAGTAAATTTTTAAATATCTTTTAAATTGCATCACTATTATCATCTTTCTTCTTGCTCTCAGTTTCTTAGACTCTTCATCTAGGTGTTGCCACTTATTATATGAATGACAGTGGATCTGAGTCTCAGTTTCCACTACTGTAAAATGGGGAACATTATACCAGCCATGGTTAATGGTTAGGTGGTAATGAAAGTAATGTATATCAAAGATGATGATGTACATGGAAATAATTTTGAAGTATGAAGCTATATGTATATACAGATACATTATAGTGCTGGCAGATAATCTTTGTCTTGAACAGTGTTTTCTATGAAGAAACAAAATAAATCCTGTATCCTTCCTTCATTTTGTTTTCCAGAGACTTAACAACAAAGCTCACCTAGCCAAATTCCATGCCAAAAACTAGAGGTGGGAAATAATTTCCCAAATTAGAAACTGAACCAAACCTGCAGGGCTTCCCTATGCTCTTTCAGAACAATCACTTGGCTGAAGGTCACTTTGTCCTTCTCCTAATCCTTCCCGAACTGGCCCCAGGAGACACAGTGCCAAACACTGGTTCCTGCAACTCCTCAATGGGGTGGCTAATCCAGGAAACCTGCTGAAGTCAGTAGTGTAGCTGGTCACCCTTGCTCTCATGATACCTCCTCCTGCTAGCTGTGAACATCTTGTCAAGGCTTTTTAGAGATAGACAATGACATCCATATGCCAATAATAATGATAATAATAAACCCAAACTCATTGTCATAGAGTAGTTTCCAACTCATAGCTACCTCCAAACTCACTGTCACAGAGTAGTTTCCAACTCATAGCTACCTCCACTGGATTACCAAGGCTATAAATCTTTATGGAAGTAGATTGCCCCATCTTCCTTCCATGCAGCAGCTAGTGGGTTTAAACCACTGACCTTCTGGTTAGCAGTCAAGTGCCTTATCCAGTACACCACCAGAGCTCCTTATATGCCAATAGGCTCCTGTTTTTCTCCATCTGCTATTAAAGCTCCATGTCCACTGCATGGGAGTTGAAGGGTTCATGCCTCACCCTGAAGACCTTTCTCTTCTCTGTCACCTTCCTTCAGAGATCCAAGTTCATGTTGCTAGAAGCTTAAGTTCAGAGCCACTTAAATCACTGCCTATCCAAAGGTGTTGTTCTCCCACTCTTCCTTCCTTTCCTTTTTCTCTCTTTCATTTGAACGTGTGTGTGTGAAAAACAAACAGCAACAGCTATGTGGGCTGTGCAAGTTGACTTTGGCAGAGAGAAAGGAAACTGTGGAAGTGTAGACTCTCCATATTCCCTCTTATATAAGGTTTATGTAATCATATTTTATTTATATAGCAATATAAACAGTTGTTCTTATGTTCCATGAAATTGATTCCAACTTATAGCATCTCCAGCGACAAAGGAGAATTTTTCAAAGGGTTTCCTAGGCTGAAATCTTTGCAGGAGCAGATTGTCAGGCTTCTGCAGAGCCTTTGGTGGGTTTGAACCAATGAATTTTGGATAACAGCTGAGCATTTAACCAGAGATCCTTAGCAATATGAATGTTGTTGTTGTTAGGTGCTATCAAGTCAGCTCCGACTAATAGGAACCCTCTGCACAGCAGAACAGAACGCTGCCCAGTGCCGTGCCATCCTCATACTCTTTGCTATGCTTGAGCCCATTGTTGCAGCCATTGTGTCAGTCTATCTCGTTGAGAGTCTACCTTTTTTCATTGACCCTCCACTTTGCCAAGCATGATATCCTTGTCCAGGGAATGGGCCCTTCTGACAATGTGATCAAATAGGTGAGATAACATCTGGCCATTTTTGCTTCTAAGGAGCATTCTGGTTGTACTTCATCCAGGACAGATTTCTTCCTTCTTCTGGTATTTTCAGTATTCTTCACCAACACCACAATTCAAAGGCATTGATTCTTTGGTCTTCCTTGCTCATTGTTCAGCTTTCACATGTATATGAAGCTATTGAAAACACTATGCCTTGGTTTAGGCACGCCTTAGTCTTCAAAGTGACATCTTTGCTCTTTAACACTTTAAAGAGGTCTCTTACAGCAGATTTGCCCAGTGCAATACATCATCTGATTTCTTGACTGCTGCTTCCATTGGTGTTGATTGTGGATCCTAGTAAAATGAAATCTTTAACTGCTACAATCTGTTCTCCATTTATTGTGATGTTGCTTATTGATCCAGCTGTGAAAATTTTTGTTTTCCTTATATTGAGGTATAATCCATGCTGAAGGCTATAGTTGTTGATCTTCATCAGTAAGTCTTTTAAATCATCTTCACTTTTAGCAAGCAAGGTTGAATCAGCTACATATCACAGGTTATTAATGAATCTTCCTCCAATCCTAATGACACATTCTTCTTTATATAGTCCAGCTTCTTGGATTATTTGTTCAGCATACAGATTGAATAAGATGGGGAAAGGATACAACCCTGACTTATACCCTGCTGATTTTAAACCACGCAGTATTCCCTTGTTCTGTTTGAGGGACAACTTCTTGGTCTATGTACTGGTTTCTCGTGAGTACAATTAAGTGTTCAGGATTTCCCATTCCTTGCAACATTATCTATAATTTGTTATGATCCACATAGTCTAATGTCTTTGCATAGTCAATAAAATGCAGGTAAACATCTTTCTGGTATTCTTTGCTTTCAGCCAAGATCCATTTGACATCAGCAATGAAATCCCATATCCCACATCATCATTCCATGTGGAGGCATGGAATAATATAAAACAGTATATAGTAATTATATAAGGGAGCTCTGGTGGCATAGTGCCTAAGGCATTGGACTGCTGAAGGCTGGTGGTTCAAACCTACCAGCCACTCCTTGGAACGAAGGCTGGACAATCTGCTTCTGTAGTTATACTGTCTCAGAAACCCAAGGAGAGGGGTTGATATAAATTATATAGTATCACATTTTCATAGTTACAACCTTTATATGTCATATAATAAAATAAATATATATTTACTAAAATATACTGGATAGTAGCAGCATGAATAATTATCACAACTATAACAATTGTAGCAATTGTAATGGAATAATAATGACAATAATAAAAACAATAATAGCTACTTTGGGTTATGTGATGCTTGCTGCTAAGAGATTTGCATACATTGTCTCATGTAATTCTTAAAACAGTCCTAGGATGGAATAATATTTTCCTTATTTATACAAATGAAGAAGCCAAAGTTTAGAGATATAAAATAACTCAGTCAAAGTCACCCAACTGTTAAGTGGTAAATGTAGGGTTAAAACGCAAATCTGCTTGACTCTAAAGTCCTGTTTGTTCTTGGTTAAGAACAAAGTTTTAACCACCAAATTGCATCAGCTTCTGTAGTGAGGGTTGTTTTTCTTATTACCTGGTTACCATTTTTTTTCCCGTGTTAAGAACAAAGTTTGTAATGTGTTCATTTGATTTGACTGTCTTTGGTGGTGCAGATGATTAAATACTCAACTGCTAACTGGAAGGTTGGTGATTCGAACCCACCAGCTGCTCCATGGGAGAAAAGACTTGGCATTGTGCTTGCACAAAGATGACAACCTAGGATATTCTATGGGACAGTTCTCCTCTGTCCTATATGGTTTCTTTGAGATGAAATCCACTCAGCAGTCCATGAGAATAATAAAGTAACAGGAAGAGTAATGCTGCTTCTCAGAATAAAATTTTATCTAGACACCAGTGAAACATCATTCTTTCCATGAAATATAGTCCACCTAAAGCAACATAGTCAAAATATTTTTGTAATCTTTTTTGTGTATTCATGACAGGGAAGCATTTTGAAGGACAGAGAAAGTGGCACTGTTTACCCGGGCTTTCAGGTGACTAATGCATTTAATCCTTACAGAGAAATTCCAATAAACACACAATTTCTCCATGCTGATACCTGTTCAAAGACATTAGCACCGACGAACAGTAACTGTACTTGCCTTAAATGGCCAATTAAGGATCAGTGGCAGACAAATACCTTCACTACTGAAGTTCAAATTGTCTTTTTTTGATCATTGTAAGAAATACACTAAAATCATAGATGACAAATTGGAAGTGATCCTTGAAATCATCTTATCCTGACCCCTTTTAAGGAGCTCTGGCAGTACAGTGGTTACAGCATTTGGCTGATAACCAAAAAGTCAGTGTTTCAAACCCAGTAACTGCTCTGTGGGAGAAACATGAGGCAGTCTGCTTCTGTAAAGATTTACAGTCTTGCAAACCCTATGGGGCAGTTCTACGCTGTCCTATAGCATTGTTATGAATCAGAATTGACTCAGTGGCAGTGGGTTAGACCTTTTTAGTTTATTTGATGCTTTCTGAAACAAGGAAATTAAATACTTTTGTTTCTAATAAGTGAAATAAAGGTGTCCAGAGGCAAAACTAAATGCCTTGTCATCCCTCTTCTCCAATGCCGCACTACTGAGAAAACCACTGCTGAACTCTAGGTGAGTTATATCCTTCCATTTCTTCGTCCTTGCTTAAGAGTCGTAGAAAACCTATGCATATGTGTGTATACTGATGGATATACACACATATAAAGAATTTTTTACTCATTTGCTTTCAGCAGAATTAAATGACTCCTAACAAGAAGGCTGGTGTTTCAAACCCACCAGCCACTCCTCCAAAGGAAGACTGGGCAATAGACTTCCGTAGAGATACTGCCTCAGAAACCCAAGGAGGGGTTTCTATGAGTAGAAATTGACACCAAGGCAGTGAGTCTCGTTTTGGTTCTTCACTAAGGAGCCCTGGTGGCCCTTTGGTTAACCACATAGCTGCTAACCAAAAAATGCTTGTGGTGTGAACCCACCCAGAAGCGCCTTGAGAGAAAGACCTGGCCATCTGCTTTCTTAAGGATTACAACCAAGAAAATCCCATGGGTGCAGTTCTTCTCTGTCACATGGGGTGGCTAAGAGTCGGAATTAATTCAGTGTACTCAACAACAAAAACAATGTATCACTTTTATTTCTCATTTTTTTTTAACAGTTTATTATGGGCATGCATACAAGTGACTAGATATAAACTCTATTTTTTCCCCAATTTCTTCAGACATGTATACACACATGTATATACACTCATTTTTTTAATGGATTTTATTGAAATATAATTTATATACAGTGAAATACACAAAACTAAAGTGACATGGGTCAATGCACTTTTTTTTTTTTTGGCAGTGTTCCCTCCCCTCCCCTCCCACCCTTGGCAAACAACAAAGAAAGTTTCCCTCCATATATAAACTTTTCCTTGACCCTTCACAATGAACTAATACTATATTTGTCCTTCTGTAACTGACTTATGTCAGCATAATGTCCTCCAAGTTCATCCATATTATGCGGTGTGTTGCAGACTCTACGTTATTCTTTAGTGCTGCATAACATTCCATTATGTGTATGTACCATAGTTTGGTCATCCACTCTTCTGCTATAAATCTTAGAGATAAGTCCCTTGCCAGATACGTAATTATTGGCAAATATGAATTTGTTGCTTTCATTTTTATTATGTGCTTTTTCATGGTGTCGATTTCTTTGTTCCATGTAATTTTCTATGCTGAGCTTATTTTGTTTATGAGTCATGTTATCACTTTCTTCATTGCTATTGTTTTAGTATTTGCTGAATATTTATGCTGGTCCTCTTTTTTGGTGTGAAGGTTTATCATTTTTCTTTGAGGTTACCCTGTGATTTATAGTTTTCTTCCCAAATTTAGGACAGTCCATTCTATCTTGTAGTTGTCTTGACATCACTGCCATCTAGAAGGTCTGTGACAACACAGTTTTTTCCCTCTTTTTGGTGTGTAGTGGTCCTCATTTGTCAATTGATGTTTCTGGTTCCTGTTTACAATCTTGTAGGCTTATTTACTTTGGATACTTCCATAGCTGAGTTGGTTTCTGGGTTATATCATCATGTGTGTTAATGGTCAGTTGTTGCGGGTTATTGTTTCTCTGTCCAAAGGGCTCCCTTTAGCATCTCTTGTGAGGTTGGTCTGGTTTGAACAAATTTCCTTAATTTCTGCTTAACAGGAAATGTCCTGATTTCACCATCATATTTGAGGGACAATTTTGCTGGGTACATTATTCATGGATGGAAATTTTGCTCTTTCAGGGTTTTATGTATACCATCCCATTGTCTTTTCACCTGCATGGTTTCTGCCAAGAAATCTGAGCTTAGCTTATCGGTTGCCCCTTGTAGGTAACTTTTCGTTTTTCCCATGTGGCTCTCATGATTCTTTCTTTGTCTTTGGTTTTGGTGAGTTTGATGATGATATGTCTGGGTGATTTTCTTTTGGGGTCTATCCTGTTTGGGGTTCATTGGACTCCCTGAATGGATATTTTCTCATCTTTCATCATACCAGGAAAATTCTCTTCCAACAAATCTTTAACACTTTTCTCTGTGGTTTTATTTGTGTCTTCCTGTTCTGGAATTCTGATTACACATAGGTTATTCATTTTGATGGTATCCTGCATGAACCTTAGGCTTTCTTCATTTTGTTTTGACTTTTTTTTCTGATTTATCCCTTTCCAAAGAAGTTTTCAGGTATTTACCTTCGGTCTCCCTAATTCTGTCTTCCATTGATTAAATTCTGCTCCTTTGCCCATTTAATATCTTATCTATTTCTGAAATTTTAGTATTAATCTTCTGGATTTCTGTGTGTAGGTTTTATATCATTTCTAATTTTTCATTTATTTTGTCATTTTGTTTTTGTATCGTCTTTTGAAGTTGTTCTAGGGTGTTCTCTGTGTTTTCCTTGACCTGTCTCTTAATTCATTGAAGATACCTAAATATAATTCTTTTGAATTCCTTACCAGGGAGTTCCAATGCTGCGTCTTCCTCGGGGATGTGTTTTGAGTCTATATCCTGGTCCCTTGTTTCTTCTGCTTTATCTTCTGTGTGTGGACTGTGATGCTCTGTTGTCTCTGAGGCATTGTGAAGTTTTTGTGTTTATATCCAATTGGTGATTGTATGTTGGAGTGACTTGTCCACAATTTTAGTTTTCTTTGTATGTTAGCTCTGTAAGCAGGGTACTGTGCTTCTCCATCTGCTAGTTGACAGCACTTATACATTTACCACCTGTCTCCTTTCTTGTTGTCAGCTTCTCGGATGTCCCTGCCAATCTTGGCAAACTTCCTATTCTTTGGTCCCTGGAATTCGAATGAGAATGCTACCACTTTAAAATCCAAAATGGTTGCCACTTGTAAAGATTCAAAGTGGCTGCACCCTCAGTCACTTTAAATATCCAAAATGGCCGCTGCTTGTAAACTTTCAAAATGGCTGTGCTCTCTGGACAGGGCAAAATCCACAGCTTAGGTAGTCTCCCTTTTTGCTGTTTCCCTTCCTAGTCATAGGCCATCAGCACAGTCGTTCCTGCAGCCCTTGGTGACCAGGGCTGATCTTTAGGTCAATTCTCAGGTCTCCCAACACCACTTGGAAATATTCAGGCTGTTGGTCCCATCAGGGTAGCTGACAGTCCACAGCTCCAACCATCTCTGTAGTCACTGTTTTTGTTCAGGTTTTTCCACTAGTTGGTGCCTAATCCACTTCTGTATAGTTCCTTTCAAAGCTCAGGGCTCTGGGATTAACTTCTGTATCTCTGTCAATTGGTTTTGCTTTTCTTTGTTGAAGAGGGTCTGTGTTGCTTGTCTGCCTATTCCTCCATCTTACCAAAAGTCCCTTGTACTCAGTTTTTATAAAACAGCTTCATATCACACATACAAAGGTGTTTAAAGTACACATTATTTTTTCTTATTCTATACTTCACCTTTCCCACATTTCTTCCTTTCTGTACATTACCCCTTACCCCACCTGCAAAAATGACATGGAGGTGACATCTTTGACCTTTAACTTCACGAGAGGAAGACAGAATCACCATCAGGAGCCCAAGGCATATTCCTATGAGGCCAGACACACCACCACCCTCCAGCCTATTTATCAAATTTGACACCAACCCTTCCTCCTACGGTACTCACTACTTCTCTGCTGGGTTTCATAATTCATTGCAATGACCACACACAACTCACAGATGATACTGATGATTATGGGATTTATTAGGGAAGTAACAGGCTACAATTCAGGTTCAGGAAAGCGATCAGGATACAGCTCTTCGATCAGGACAGTCTCCCCTCTGCTGTGCCCTCAGACATGTCTCTTGGCCTGGCCTCTGCCTCTGTGGGCCAGGTAAACCTGCTGCTCTGTTTTGTGCCTCTTGGTTCCAGTGCCACCATCTCTCTGTGGAAGATGTCGCCACCATCTCTCTCCACCAAGGTGTCTTTCAGTTAAGGAGGTCCAGCACTGAGATCTCAAGTCCACAGACATGTTTGTTCCACTTCACCTCTGGCTCTTCTCTATTGATGACAGTGAGATCCCCTCTCTGCCTCTAGGAGGGCTCATTTTAAGCCTGGCAGAGTGACAAAACTAATCCCATCATCAGAGTTGTAAACACCTTATTTGCATGATCCCACCCAGTAATCTGGTGGGAGTTACAAAGACTATGGTTAGAAAAGCCATACCAAGTAATTCACTGCACGGTACCATCGTAAGCCATGACTAGGCAATCCTGTTAACGAACTTGTTTATAAATCTCTCATGCTTTAGTAATCCTATAAAATATGTAGGTATGCTGTGAAATGAAGAATTACTTATGGCTTTTCTAGCCATAGTCTTTGCAATTCTTACCAGATTACTGGGTGGGACCATGTACAGAAGGTATATAGAACACTAAGGTAAGATTGGTTAGTTTTGCTGTGCTGCTAGGCTTAAAATGAGCCCTCTTAGAGGGAGAGGGGGCATCTCACTGCCATCAAGAGAGAATAGCTGGAGTTGGAGTGTAATGCATCCTTGGACCTGAGATCCCTGTGCTGGATCTCCTTGGCAGAGACACCTGTCTGAGAGATGGTGGCAGTAGAACCAAGAAGCATGAGACAGGGTGGCAACCTTGCCTGCCCATGGAGTGAGAAAGCTGGGTGCCCTTGAGCAGGAGGCTTCCTGGTGTAGTGGTGTATACCTAGGTGTACCTATTGGCAGAGCTAAAAGAGCTTGTAAAACTGCCTAAGCAGGGCAGAGGACAGGCTTAGAAGCCAAGAGCCAGAGAGGTGTGTCTGAGGGCACATCAGAGGAAAGAGTGACCTGATCAAAGAATTGTATCCTGACCATGCTTTGAATGTGAGTTGTAACCTGTTAACTTCCCTAATAAACCCCATCACCTTGAGTATTGTCTGTGAGTTCTGTTTGGCCATTGCAACTAATTATGAAAGCTAGTAGAGAAGTAAGGAGCTATGGTAATATAGTGCCTAAGGCATTTGACTGCTAACCAGAAGGCTGCTGGTTCAAACCAACCAACCACTCCTCGGAAGAAAGGTTGGGCAATCTATTTCCATAGTGATACCACTTTGGAAACCCAAGAAGAGATCACTATGAGTTGGGTCTGACTTGACGGCACATAACAACAACAACAACAGCAACAACAGTAGAGAAGGTAGTGAGTGTTGTGGGAGGGATGGCTGATAGCAGAGTTGGCAAAAAGGTTGGAGGGTGGGAACATGTCTGCCCTCATAGGAATACACCATGGGCTGTTGATGGTAATTTTGTCTTCCTCTTGTGAAGTTTAGAGGAGGTCAGAAGATTCTACCTCCATGCCCTTTTTGCATATGCATATATAAATATATATTTGTGAAAAGATATGTACAGCTATGTGGGTATTTATAAAGATACAATCTTATCAGAGTTGTTTGGTGTGACTAAAAGGGGATAATATTCTTCCTCATTTTATATTTCTTAACTATCTTGGAGAAACCCTTAGTCCCAGTAGAGTTACAGCCTAAATGAGCTTTTTGGATATTGCATCATATTCTACAGTGTGGATGAAACATGACTTATTAAGTGATTCCATTTCTAATGGGCATTTGTTTTATTTGAGGTTATTATTACTTTTTACTACTAGAAATAAAATGTTACACATCGCATCTTTATGCACAGAGATTTTATTTCTATGTGATATATTTCTAAACTTGGGATTCCTTGGTTGATGTGTATATACTTCTTATTTGTTTTAGTTAAATATTTTGTAAAAGCTATTGCCATATCCTTTGGCCATTTCTCTTTTATTTTCTTTTATTCTTGTCCACTTAAAGGAGCCATTTATATAATCTTCTGTATGGGGTTCCTAGGTGGCACAAAAGGTTAAGTGCTTGGCTACTGACCTGAATGTTGGTGGTTTGAATCTACCTTGAGATGTAATCTATTTCTGCAAGATCAGCTATTAAAAACTCTATGGAGCACAGTTCTAATCTGGCACATACAGGAGGCACCATGAGTCAGAGCTGATTCTACGCAAATGATTTATTATTTTAATTCTATGTAGCAATTTCCCCCACAAAATCTATCACTTACTTACTGATTAAAAATAGTATATCTTAATGTATAAAAGTTTTAACTATTTCTGCCCCAGTACATCTAGTGTATATCTTAATACAGCTTCTGGATTTCCTGTCTTGTTTAAAATGATCTCTACCATCATGTGTTTGTTGTTAACCTGACTCTCTTCTAAAAATTGGCATTCACAATATATACATTCAATTATTTGATTCATCTGAGATTTATTTTTGTACATGATATACAGGGAGCTCTGGCGGCATAGTGCCTAAGGCATTTGACTGCTAATGAGAAGGCTAAAGGTTGAAACCCACCAGCCACTCCTTGGAAGTAAGATTGGCCAATCTATTTCCATAGAGATACCACCTCTGAAATCCAAGGAGGAGTTGTTATGAGTCGAATGCTATTCTAGATGAAGTACCTTTTTTGCCAGCACCATATAAATATATTAAATAGACTATAATAAAATAAAAAAAACTATATTAAATACAGTCTTGAATCAGTGAATCAGAATACCACCTTTTTGTATATTAAATTTCAGAAATACTTTCTAATTTCTCTTACATTGTTATATATTTATTCAATTCTAAGTCAATAATACATTAGAATGATTATACTAGATTACAGTACATTGTGCTATTTCACACAGTATATTTCCCATCACAATTATTTTGAATTCATCCTTGACTATTTCTGGGCCTTTATTCTCTATATAGGAGCTCTGGTGGCATAGTGCCTAAGGCCTTTGACTGCTAACCAGAAGACTGGCAGTTCAAATCCACCGGCCACTCCAAGGAAGGAAAACTGGGCAATCTACTTCTATAGAGATTTACCTCCTTGAAAAGCCAGGGAGGGGTCACTATGAGTTGGAATTGACTCAACAGCCCTGAGTTTGGTTTGGTTTTGTTTATAAAATTTCAAAAAATCATGTTTTTCAAATAATTACCTGTTAAGACTCTAATTGCAATTGTATTACATTTATATTTCAATTATAAAAGATTGACATTTTATGAAAATGAAATGACTTTTTATGAAAATGTCTATGAAAAGCATTTGTGTTTTACAATTCAATAATCTAAAATATATTGCCATTTTTCAGACTCTCTATGTTCTGTAGTAATGCTTTATATTTTTTATCTTATATGTCTTCTTTGTACTGTGGGTACAAAAGTTATCCAGGCTCCACCAAACAAACTGAGAACTATAATTTTCTATAGTCATTACTTTTTTAGTATTAATCAAATTATCAGAGCTCTGGTGTAGGGCCTAAGGCATTTGACTGCTAACCAGAAGACTGGCAGTTCAAATCCACCAGCCACTCTGCTGAAGGAAGGCTGGGCAACCTACTTCCGTAAAGATTTACTGCCTTGGAAACCCAAAGGAGGTTGCTATGAGCCGGAATTGACTTGATGGCAGTGAATTTGGTTTTTTGGTTTTTGGTGTTCAAATTATCTTAATTTTATTGTTATTATTTTATTTTTGATAAGTAATACACAGAATGGAGAACTCAAAATGTTTCAAGTTTGAACATCAAAACTAATTTTCTCTCTAGCCTGAGACAATTTTTTTTATGTTTTTTTCAGAAATAATTATATGAACATAAGCACAAGAGACTATAACATATCCACTGTTTGGCATTTGAATATTTCTACTTAATATTTCTTACATAGAGAATTATTTCATTCCTTTCAATAGTGGCATAATATTTCAATATGAGTGTACCTAAATTGATTTAGCCAGTCCCGTGTTGCTGAAAATTTGTGTTTACTGCTTCTACAATGTAGCATTTTATATCTTTTTTTCATTTGGTATTTCTATAATATTAGAGGGGTAAATTCCTAGAAGTAACATAGTAGTATGATTTAAAATATAGGGGTATTTTAAATGTTGTGCTAGTTATTCATAGATTTTGGGGGCAGAGATCAGATCTTCAGATTCCCTCTACAGGGCTTTTGAGAAAATGGATTATTCCTTGATGAAATTGGAATCTGGTCTGGCAGAACTCAAGGCTGGATTTTCACGAGGTTGGAAAAATATTCCCTTGAAGATTAACTCTTTTCACCAATGTGGTTAATTGTCGTCAACTCAGTGTGTTACAGGGTAGACTGCTCCATAGGGTTTTCTTGACTTTGATCTTTGTGGAAGCAGTTCACCAGTCCTTTTCTTTTGTGGTGCTACTGGGTGGGTTGAAACCCCTGATGTTTAGGTTAGCAGTTGAACATGAACCATTTTTTTGTTTTGACCTTCTAAATGTATCAGTAAGATGACAAAAAGGGCAGAAAACCTGCCCCGTGGTCATTATATTAAGGCTGGGGGATTATAGAGATAGGCAGGAGAAGTTTATGTGGAGGATAATAGGATCATAGGAACCAAACCCCATTATTGAAAGTTTTCCTGAAACTACAGCTACTAACAAAATGAGCAAGAGAGAGTTTTGTTTTCAGTTTATTTTTCATCTTTCACTCATGTCCTCCTTCCATCTAAACAGCTTTCAGTATTTCAATTCCAAGTGTAAATATTTGGTTGAAATTCTTCTGATCGCCCCAGAACCATCTGTTACTCAATGTATTATCTTTAGAAGACCACTCTTTGTACTTATTATTCCTTAACATAAGCAGATGTACTTTACTTTTGCTCTGTCAGGGCTTCTCTTACTGGTTGACATACTTTCTGCCAACTGCCAGAAGTTGTTTTTCTTATTCCTTCTTCTTTTGTCCCCAAGCAGTGCGGTAGTCTTAATGTGCTACTGGGTTTTAATAGTCAATTTAGGCTGACAATTAAAATAAAATAACACACTATAAAACTATTGCATTGATGGGAGCCATCCAAATGGTAGATCTTAATAAGTTAGTGTTTTTTTGTTTTTAAGAGGCCACAATGGCTGTAGAACTCCATAGAGCAGTGTGATCTGGCTGTCCTAGTCTATGACAGCAAACATAGTTTGTTATTGATCCTTCAAGATGGTTTGTGTTTGGTTGCTGAAACACTCAATTCAGAAAAGAATCTTTTAGTGTGAAGGTTATGCCTTTATTAGAATAAACATCATTAAAGTAGACATTGTAAGTCTAATCTGATAAGCAGTCCCCTATACCCCAGCTCTATCCTGCCTAGAAAGAACCAGAGAAAATCCCATAGAGAATCTGTGGGTTTTGTATGCCCCTTGGCAGACAGAGCAACAGAACTGTCTTCATATAAAACTAAGAGAAACAGCCACATTTGCTCAACCATTCTTTCTTTCCATATTCTAATGAAGAACCCAAGTGTGAATGAACTTTAAGGAAAATTGGGATTAGATTTTGTTTTCAGCAACTTCATTTCATTCTTGGATTCCACTTACCTAAACCCTGACCAAGTCACTCTGTACTCACACTGCTTTCTGAGTACTCTCTGAATTTGAAATTTTCTGTACAAAAATTTTCTTATGTTTTCATGATCCTACTCTCTTGTGCCCTATAGGTAGCAATTTTTGCATTTTATTAACAATCCCCTGAGTATGATGTTTGAACCACAAGGTATGGCCAGTGGAGAGAATGCTGAAGCGATATGGCAATATCATCAGGGAAACATTTTAGCCCCAAGGAAGAGTCAAGGGTTTCTGTCTCCCATAAATCATATCATGTGGGTTGTTGCCTACTCTGTGAACTTACAGAACTGGCCTTGAGTCTTTGGCTTGAAGGCTTTATTTTGGAGATGATATTCCATTGGGAAATTGGAAATATTCAGGAAAGATCATTTCATACTTTAATCCTTATTCTTTTCTCTAAAAGTTTTGCTCAAGTAACACCATGTGAAGAGTTAATGAAGACAACAGTAATCCTAAAAAGTACTTGGCAAATTCAAGCTTGTCAAGTCTGATATTAATTGGCTATAAACTTTTTTTTATTAGAAAGAATATTATTTCTGAGGTTTAATCTGCAGGTCTCTTAATTGGTAAATCTCATCAAGGTGCACGACTTTACATTTAATATATCTACAAGCCAGGTTTTAAAAAGGAAACCACATTTGTCAGAGCTGATGTCTGTGAACATATGCTCATTTATGTTCCACGAGTTTAACAACAAACCTTAAAGTAGGATCTAACAGTGAGAGGAGCAGCTTTGGGTGTGTTCATAGCTTTCTTCCTAAGAACAGTTGTCCTTTCAGAGGTTCATAGAGAATGTCTGCCTTGAACAGTGTGCTCTTTCAAGATCTATCCATTCAGTATGAAGTTGACAACAGCAACTCAAAAGCCTTAGTTAAGCAATTTAAGGGGCAAGGAGTTTCTGTTAATAGAGAGGGAACAATTCAAAAAAGGAAGGTGAGAGTGATTGCATGACTCAAAGAATGTAATCAGTGTCACTGAACTGTACATGTAGAAACAGTTGAATCAATCTATGTTTTGCTGTATACATTCTCAGCAATAACAACAAAATACATAAAAATTTAAAACATGCTCTGATATGATATGCTTGCATCTTTCTAGACAAGAATAGTACTCAGTCTGCCATAATCCCTTTGAGAGTAGAGAACAGGAAAGTTCAAAGAGGAGGAAAAGCTGAAAATGTCAGTATTAGAGTGAGGAACAGAAGTTAAAAGGAACCCATGAGGTTTCAACTAGCTAATGGTGACACTGCCAGTGCCCCTAATAGGCTGTAGATAATTCTTATTGTCTATAGTAGACATATGTTTGCTTCTCCAACAGCCCGAAAGTGAGGAAGAGTCAATTCCATATGAGCAGACTTGGAATCCAGTGGGCTTTGTAAATTGAAGAGACAGGATATGGCTTCTCCTATATAAAGTATTATCTGTGCTCTCATGAGAGCTTTACCGTTTAATAGTGGCCAAATAGGATGCTTTTAGACTGTACTTCCTTTCATCACAGTAAGATGGAAATTGTGAGACATCGAAGAGCAGAGGACAGTGCAAGGTTTCCCATGGATTTCATTTCCTGTTAAATACAAGAAGAGGCAACATACAGATAAGAGTTGTTCTATCACCAGCACTTGGCTTTAAGGGGGCTCTTCAACCCTCTCTGTGGTCCTAAAGCCCAGGTCTGGCACTTACCACTTAATGATCAGGAGTATATATCATGAGGCTGTGCCCAAAGCAAATTAGGAACCCTTAAGTCACCAGTTCCACCAAAGCGAAGGCCTTTTTAGAGCAGATAATGTAGGTACCATGGTGATATAGAAATACAACTTTTTTTCTGTATTTTAAATGTTCTTTCCTAATCTATTTATCAAAAACCTCAAGTAAACAGGAGTTCTGTGCAAATATACCTGAAGCATAATATTTGCTGATGCTATGCAACTTCTTCCAGGAAAGATATGTAGTCTATATTTAAAGATATGGCACAATGTCAATGGCAAAATTCACTTTGAGAATAAGGATGAAACCTATTAATCCAGTCTATTCCTGTGAAGAGAAAAACATCACCTGGAGGTCTCAGAAGCCTCAAACCCCTCCTTACAGATTTTTCCAAAGAAAAGTGACCAAGTTTTAATTTGATTTAGATTCATAAAAATTATTAGAAAAAATTATAGAAAACAAAAACCTAACTGATGAAAGTAAAAATTTAAGACCTATGAGGAATGGTAAAAGGAATCATATTTCTTAATTTCAACAAATGTTTGCTAAGTGGCACCTTCACTCTTTCATTTTATACCTAAAATTTTGTTAAGAAGAAGATTTTACTGTCATTGAGTCTATTCCAACTCATAGTGACCCAAAGGCAAGAGTAGAACTACCCCATAGGGTTTTCAAGGCTGTAAATCTTTACAAAAACAGACTCTGCCTCATCTTTCCCTCATGGAGCAGATGGTGGGTTTGAATCGCCAACTTTTTTGTTAGCATCGAAATGCCTTAACCACTACAACATCAGAGCTTCTTAGGGAGAAGGTAAGTAGATCTATATTGTGGTGATTTTGAAACTAAAGGCAATGAATGCAAAGTATCATACTTTTGGAGACTCTCTTATCCAAAGAGAGGACTTGTGGAGGCTAAGATGTATCAGGACACTCCAGAATCAATCCAAGTGAAATAAAATTTAGGAAATACAATGTTTAGAAACAGATAAAGATTGTATTTAAGTACTTCTAATGATGTCTACTTTGTAAGCAATTGCCAGTTTTTACTTCCCTTCTGAAACAGATGAAGCTGTTCTTTCTGTCTCTGTCATGAGGATCCAAATGTGCCTTTGCACATTTTCCTCCTTCCCTAGAGTACGGTAAGTAGCTACTGATGAGACAAGAGTCTGAAGCAATACTTTCCTGTGTTCATCTCACTTGGTTAAAATAATCCAACGGAGCTGGTGGAGTGTGTCCTTTCTAGGGCACAGGATTGTTGTTAAAGTGGCATTTCCAAGGGTTCTAAAGTAGCAGAGTGGCAGCTGATCTGACACAGTTATCCCCAAACTAAGTGCAGCGATATGATCCTTAGTTCTTCACTACTATTGGCTTCACTGTCCTTTTGAATATGACCCCATTTCTGTGTTTCAGAAACTGTTTGAGGCAGTCCCAGGATATGCTACTTGATCTTGTTTATAGATTGTCTTTGGTGGTGGTCAGTGGACTTACCATCTATGTAACGTCCCTCTTCCTCCTGACCTTTATGCATAGTAAGCTTTCCTGGAAAAGTCCTGGACCATTTTCTTGGTGTTTATCTTTGTGAGCCTTCAGACCTTCTGAAATGCTTATTATCCTCCTCTAAGGGGAAAATCTTCCATGCTTATTCTGGGTGATTTTTCTGGCACCATCTCGGTAATAGAGAGCAAATATGTCTTTTTCTCAAACTAATTTACCAATTAATATAGCAGTCATTGCTCAAATAGCAAACAAAATTCACTCCAGATTGTTCGAATGAGATACTTTAATGAAAGTTAACATTACAACTTTCAAAATCTAGGCAGAGATTGAAAAAAGAAGAAGAAAAGAAAAAAGCAATGGTGAAACTAGTCACAGCGTGAATTTTGCCATCCCTACGAGCTTTGGTAGCATAGTGCCTAAGGCATATGACTGCTCATCAGAAGGCTGGTGGTTCAAACCCACATTCCACTCTTTGGAAGGAAGGTTGGGCAATCTATTTCTGTAGAGACACTGCCTTGGAAACCCAAGAAGGGGTCACTATGAGTTGGAAATGACTCAACAGCTGTGGGTTTGGATTTTGGGGGCTGAAGAAGAATCCCCTGGGTGCCACAAATGGTTAAGTGCTAGACTAGTAACTAAAAGGTTGTAGGTTTGAACCCACCCAGAGGTGCCTTGGAGAAAAGGCTTGGCAATCTGCTTCTAAATGATCACAGCCTTGTCCACTCTATGCAGCACAGTTCTACTTAGCAAGCTATGGAGTCATTGTGAGTAACAATTGACTCAACAGTAACTGATAGGGCTGAAGGAACATGGTGGAAGACAGTACTACCAGAGAGCTGGAGCTGTAGAGGAACTGTTTAGAGGGCTGCAGGTGTGAAGGCACACACTTGCTGTTAAAGACCCTGCATTAGGGTGTGGAAGGGAATGGGAACAAACACCTGAACTCTGCCTCCTCCTGTCATTCTATTTCCTGCCACTTCCTCTCTTTGATGAAACCCAACTAGAGGATGACACAACTAATTTACTCTCCCATGACAACAACTAAATCTAACTGTAGCAGAGTACCATAGATTCTGGTATAGTTCTTTCCTTCTGATATAAAGCAGCTGTTTTGTTTGTTTGTTTTTAAGTCCCAGTCAATTCAACTCAGAAAATTCCATCAATGAAATGTTTTGTGAGGGATTTTTACATGTAAGGCTCAGCATTGTAAGATAGTGTATCTATTGCTAGTGAGCCTGCTGTCAGTGAGTATGGTAACCAAAACCAAACCCAGTGCCATCCAGTCAGTTCCAACTCAAGAGCAACCCCCAAAGAGTTTCTAAGACTGGAAATCTTTACAGAAGCAGACTGCTTCATCTTTCTCCCCTGGAGCAGCTGGTGGGTTCAAATCATCGACCTTTTGGTTAGCTGCTGAATGCCTTACCAAAGTGTCACCAGAGCTCTTTGAGTATAGGTAAAGAATTCACAAATTCTCCATAATGTTGACTACTTATGTCCCTTAAAATGAGTGCAAGGTCTATAGAAGTTCAAAAGTGAAGAAAAGTCATAATAGTTTGATAAAGGGATCAATGTAATTTTAATGAATAACAAGAGTCTTAAAAGACATTGATGTATAGGCATGATTCTGACAGGATGTACAATAACAGAAGACATTCCCCATAGAGCAGAAATGTTTTGGAAATAGTGAATAGTTCAATTTTGGGAGATTTCTACTAAAGATAGGAGATCAATAGGACATAAGATAGAAGGTGAAAAGAGATCATATGAAGTAAAAAATACATCAAAACAGTGATCAGAAAGAAAGAAGCATGAAAATTAATGAAGTTTGAGTCTTCTGTTCTTCACACCATGTCTACTCCAAAAGGAATTGTTGTTGTTGTTCTTATTTGCCATCAAGTTGGACCTGACTCATAGCGACCCCTCCTTGGGTTTCCAAGGCAGTATCACTATGGAAGTAGATTGCCCAACTTAGGCAGATTTTAATCTTTACCCAGTCCAGAAGGCAGAATCCATGGGAGAAGATAGAGAAGGCATATTTTCCTCAATATGAGAAAACATTTCCTAACTAGCCCTCCAAATGCAACGTATGCCTTGAAAATAGTTTTGAAACATTCAAGTAGAATGTGCCAACTATTATATGAGAGGTGTCAGAGTCATTGCTAACCTCCAAACATTGAATAATGTCTTTCAAGATTCCATCAAACTTCAAATTTCTATGTCACAGAGTAATATACAAATTATAGTAGTGAGATTTTAATTTCCAAATACTTTATAGCCCTTATAAGGAGATAAAGGAACTCTGGTAGCATAGTGGTTAAGGCATTTGGCTGCTAACCAAAGGTCAGTTGTTCAAACCCACCAGCTATTTCATGGAAGAAAGATGAAGTTGTCTGTTTATGTGAAGATTTACAACCTTGGAAACCCAATGGGGATCACTGTGAGTCAGAATTTACTCTATGGCAGTGAGTTTGGTGTAAGGAGATAATACAAAATCAGAGAAAAGAAGCATTAAGATTTTGTTTATTTTAATTAGTTTTTTATTGAAGAAACTTCAGGACTGAATGCACTATGGGAGAGCACAGAATGCTAAGGGAAGAGAATGGCTTCTAAAAAAAAATTACCTAGGTTAGAATCATTTCTCATTTCTTGCCAAGGTAATAATAAACAGTATCTCTAAGCCTCCTCTATCTCCTCTGTAAAACAAGATTATAATCTCTTTCTTCTAGGATTTTAGGGCAAACCAGTAAAAGTCATCTCTGTAAATTTTCAGCTACATAAAAAAAAACTAGTTTTCATACATATTACCCTTTAAAGACATTTTGAACAGAAATTTGCTATTTAAAAATATGGCAAAATTTAAACTTGAGAAGACAGATATGTGGTATTCCTTTTAAAATACTGTAGGGATATTTTCAATTAAAAGAGGGAACGATAAGCAATGGGACTTCTAGGCTCTACCAAATTGAACATGTAACTATTTTCAACAGTTTGAGGAATCCAAAATACAGCTAGCTCACTCTATCATATCTTCTTAGTGTCTCAGTGATGGAAAATCTACTTAGCTTCTTCACGTGGCTTAGAGTTGAAATTTGCTAATTGATGCAGGTAATTAAAACTTTCAAGGTTTGATAAGGAAGATGGCCTACTGTGCTTGTTCTCCTGACATTCCAATCCCTAATGAGTTGTTTTCATAAGTTTCAAGAAAACAATTTTTATTTAAGTGAGTAGATTTTGGAAACTCAGAAAAACTAAATCCACGTAATGCATAAGTACAGGAAAATGTAACCAATTTTTGTTTTCCAATCTTTCTGAAACTGAAAAATTAAAAACCAAATCCAATTTACCAACCAACCAATCAAACAAATTAAGAACAGAGTGATACAACTGGAAAAAAAAAAATCAAATTTTCTCTAATATCCAAGTCTAAGTCTTTATTGGTATGTCATTCTGGAATTTTAATAAGGTACTTTTTGTTGTTCTGGCTAATGCTGAAATATGTGAGAAAAATGAGACATTCCATTTGCTATTGCTGCATAACAAATGACCTCAAAATTTGGTGACTTATCACAAGGAAATTAATTTACTTTGATCATGAATCCACAATAGTGCCAGGGCTTTATGGGATGACAAGTCCTGGTTTCATTTGGCATTCACTGGGGTGACTTACGTGGCTGCTGGGAAATCTCCTTTTAAGTTGGCCATTCATCATGCTGGCAAGTTGCTTGTGACTAATGGCTGGCTGCTCAGCTGGACTGGGGGACTTGGTTCATTTCTTCATGGGTCTCTCCAAGGGCTGCTCAACTTTCTGGCAGTGTTGTACCTGGGTTCAGAAAGCAGACATCCCAAGAGAACCAGGAGGTAGTGCATGGAATTTTATGAGTTAACCTTAGATGTCACATAATGTAATCTATAAATCAATGCCATCACAGACCTCCAGGTTTGTGGGGAGAGGGACATAGACCCCCATCACCTAGTAGAAGTATCAAGATTACATTGTAAAGAGAATGTTGGGATGGGAGATATTAGTGTGGCAGTCTTTGGAAAACATAATCTGCTACTTGAAAATATGGGACTCTGACTTAGAAATGATTGCTTTAAGTTTCTTAATTTTATTTTCCCCAAGGAAAGATATCAGTCTCTCATTTCTCTAGCTGTCATCAGTTGTTTCCTGTAGGATACAATCATTTCATTTATTCAATAACATATGAATTCTGCTTCTGGGAGTAAAATTTTGCTAAATATTAGTGCTATCTGTGTGCATTTGTTTTAATCCTCTTTTTAATAATTTCTTTAGATCCCTGTTCTAATCTTGTTTTAAAAACAAATGGATCAAAGAGTGTTGCAAATCAAGTGTTCTAAGCAGTTGGAGGAAGAATGTTCCTTAAATTTCACACACACACACACACATACACACACACACATACACACACACGCACACATACACACGTGTGTGTGTGTGTGTGTGGCATATTTTCAGTGTATTTTTTTTTTTATTTAACATTTCACGTTCTCTGCCATCTCCTGCACTTTCAAGGAACACCGTGACAGTAGGTAAAATTTTCTGAAGATTATGCTAGATACAAAAAAGGAACAAAGATATCATCTATGAAGCTCCTTGAGGACTAGGCTTTGCAATATTTTATAATTCTTAGTACCCATCAGAAAATCTAGCTCACAGGAGTTATGGTAGATTGAATTGTGTCCCCGAAAATATGTATTTGAAATCTTGGCCATTGTACCTGTGGATATGATCCTGTTTGGGAACATAATTTTCTTTATTATATTAATGGAGTCATAGCAGAGTAAGGTGACTATTAATTATTTTTGAATTACAAAACGACTAACATAGACAAAACACACACACACACACACACACACAGGGGAAGACAGACACCAAAGAACAAGGACCTTATGAAACTACTGACAAAAAAGACACCCCCCCTAGAACTGTGCCCTGAATTTGGCCTTCTGTGCTACTGGACTATGAAAGATTTTCTATTTTTCAAAGCCACCTACTTGTGTTTTTTTGTTATGGCAGTGCTAAGTAAAGAGTTACTGTCTGTCTCATGAATGAATGAATTGATGAAGAAATGAAGAAGGACATAACTTTTGTTTATAATGAGGTAATGGACCATTGGAGGTGTCAGTAATTTATAAGGTAAGAGAAAAGAAAGTGGAGGTGTGTGAATTAGACTGAGATGTCAAGTCCAAAAGCAAAAGATATTGGACTAAGAAGGTGAAGATAAAGGAAGAAGGACTAGCCAGACATATCCATCATTAACTTCAGTGCTCAGATGGTAGTGATGGTAAAGTTCAGAACTATATGTAAATTACTAAGCTGACAGTTATTCATAGGTTGAAGGAGGATGGAATTGTGATTGGGAGCATAGATTTTAGAGACAGATAGGCCTAGGTTCAGTTCCCCATGCTAGTACCTATTTGATAATGAATTAAACTCTCTGACCTCATTATTCTTATTATTCTCAAATAAATGGGATATTCCCTATGTTGAGCAAAGTAGGCACAGGCACACACACACACATCCCATTAATACCACATGGTTTATTGCAACAGTGAAATACCAGAGTAAAAATCCTTTAGTTCTCAGTGTCTCACAAGGAAGGATGCAATAGGCAGGGAACACTGGATAGGATACATGGTGGTGGTTGCTCCACCTCACTAACTGTTTCCACAGTGTTCTGCATGCCAACAGAGAAAGGTGTCACCTAGATGAGTATGTAACATGAACTGTCTCTGTGGAGATGGCTTTGCTAGAAAGGAAGGGCCTGCAGAGCTCAGCCTCTATTCTTTATGATGAGGCAGCCTCTTGCAAAGCTGCTGAACGTAGGGCTTCTGTGACTTTCTCAATTTGTCTCTACTAAACTTACTTTATAAAATTACTGTAATGATTAATGTAAAATGCTTAACAAAGTGCCAGACATATGATAAACTTTCAGTAAATGTTAACTATCATTATTTGTTGTTGCATTATTATTGAATTCAATGGATGGTATTCATAAAAGGGTGTACTGTGTGTGCATGTGTTACAGAATATTACTGTTACAGGGTTGTTTCAGTTAGAGATTGCCAAACTACAATAGCCATTTATATTTGAGGATCCTTGAATTGGCTGTTGGCTAGGTGAGGGTGGAAAGATCTAGGCTGGAGTGATTCATCTCTGTACCATGTGATTTTGACCCTCTTCTTAGAAACAGGGCCAAATATTGGCAAGTTTTAGTGATAGGAGAAGCTTAGGGAACAGACAAACACTGCAGAAGAAAGGCCTGGTGATCTGCTTCCACAAAGAGCAGTAAAAAAAAAAAAAAAACTCATCGCCAATGGGTCAATTCAAACACATAGTGACCCAAGTGTTACAGAGTAGAACTAAGCCATATAAGGTTTTCTTGGCTGTAATCTTCATAGAACCAGATCAGCAGCATTTCTTTTGCAATGCTACTGGGTAGGTTTGAACCGTCACCTTTCTGGTTAGAGACAAGTGTAAACTGTTTGTATGATCCAGGGACCTCTGTAAAGATTGTAGCCAAAAAAACCCTATGGAGCGGTGGTTCCACTACATAACACATGTGATCACCATGAGTCAGAATCTACACAATGGCAACAGGTTAATTTATTTACTCATGTCATTGTTACTATCTTAATATAGGTTCTCATTTCTAACACTTGATACTCATTGATAAAGTAGTGCCAGAGAGTCTCTTTAAAAATTTAGATCTGGTCATCTAAATGACCTTGCTCAAACTTTTTCTTTGAGAGATTGGAGGGTACCAACAAAACTCTTAAGCATGACAAATGAGACCCTACTAGCTTTACCAGGTGTCCCATCTTTGCATGTATTCCATATTATAATCACTTATGTCATCATGGCAATGTCACATTATCCATGTATTCTTAATTGTTACTTATTCCCGTTTGTCTCTACTTTTGTACATGCTTTACTCTATGTGTCCTTTTCCCTGTATCTCTGGCTAACTTCTCCTCATCTCAAGACTCAGTTTAGGCATCACCTCTTATGGGAAACTGTCCTTGATTTCTCTAGATTTAATTTAGCATTTTTCTTGTTACTCTTTGTTTTAGTATTTTTTCTACACTGTATTGTTTTTATTTTCTACTTTTCTATTTTGCTCATGAATTACATTCATTAAGGGGTCATTAAGTCTTCTATGTTTTGATCCCCAGTATTTATTATAGTCATACTATAAATGGCTGTCCAGTGAATTATCCCTTCATCCATAAAATGATCTCCCTTGTTCATTGGAAAATGTACTTAAAAATGCTCACATCATCAGTGTTATTTGTGTCTTTCACTGGTGAGTTTTCTTGTCATTGTTCTTTGTGATAGATTTCATTTTATCAAACAGTATTTCTGATCTCATGTACACTTACAGACTTCACCACTTCATCAATAAGATGTTGATGTTGTTAGGTGCCTTCAAGTCAGTTCCAACTCATAGTGACCCTGTACAACAGAAAAAAACACTGCCTGCTCATTCCTTATCCTCACAATCTGTGTTATACTTGAGTCCATTGTTGCAGCCACTGTGTCAATCCATCTTCTTGAGTGTCTTCTCATTTTCAGTGATGCTCCACTTTACCAAGCATGATATCTTTCTCCAGGGAATGGTCTCTTCTGAGAACATAACCAAAGTAGGTAAGATGAAGTCTGGCTATTCTCTCTTCCAAGGAGCATTCTCGCTATACTTCTTCCAGGAGAGATTTGTTCGTTCTTCTCATAGTCCATGGTATTTTCAGTATTTTTCTCCAATACCACAATTGAAAGACATCAACTCTTCATGGGTCATCCTTATTAATTTTCTGGCTTTCATATGCAAGTGAGGCAATTGAAAATACCATGGCTCGGGTTAGGCTCACTTTAGTCTTCAAAGTGACATTTTTGCCTTCAACACTCTAAAAAGAAGCCTTTTGCAGCTGATTTGCCCATAAAATAGGATGTCTAATCTCTTGACTGCTGCTTCTACTGACAAAATTTGGAGCCTATATTCCCTTCCCTTTAAATTAGCAGACCTTTATAACTGGCTCAATGAATAGAATGAGGTAGAGGTGATAATGTCTAATTTTGAGGGTAGGTTAGAAAATGTGATTCAGCTTCCATATGGCCCTTTATCTTGGATGTCCCCCCTTAGAACTCACCCACCATACTATGAGGAAGCACAGACTACATGGACAGGGTTACTTGGAGAGCAACTAAAACCCGGCTGTCAGCCAGTACTACTTGCCCATCTTGGGACTGGATTCCTCAGCTCTCATTCATGTCACCCCAACTAATGCCACAGGGCATAGAAATGAGATTTTCAACCTCCTCCCCGCCAATCCTTTTGAAAATTACTGATTTATGAGCAAAATAAATGACTTTTATGGTTTTAAGCCATTATGTTTTGAGATGGTTTGATATACAGCAATAGATAACTAGAAAATCATCATTAATCAAAATAATAAGTAGTTTTAAGAACAATTTGGACAAAATGGAATAAACATTAAATAAAAGTAGTACATAAACCTTAGAAAGGTCAATGTCCAGGCAACATTTTCAAAGGCCCATGTTGGGCAAATAAATATTAGAGTCTTTTGTCATTTAAATATTTATAGAAAAATATTATATAAACTTGAAGGGTCAACACATTCCAAAAGCAAAAATTAAGATACATAAATAGACCTATCTAAGACTGTGCCTATATCTGGACATGGCTGAGGAGATGAATCAAAAAATACTAACTTGTCTCAGAAATAATGGTTCATTGTAATCTGAATTCTCTGATCATCCAAGGATACCCATCTGATGATACCTGACACTGCCCTTTGGTGGCTTCTTAGTCAAGGTTCAGCAAAGTATAATTTGTGGGCCAAATCTATCCACTGCCTATTTCTATAAATAAAATTTTAGTGGAAGGGAGTAACATTCATTCATTTACTTATCGTCTAAGATTGCTTTCCCACTACAATGACAGAATAGAATCACCAAGAAAGAGATTTATGGCTTACAAAGGTGAAAATATTTGCTAGTGGCCCTTTACAGAAAAAGTCTGCTTACTCTTGTTGTAGATAAATAATATTGAAGCTACACAAAAGTCTAGAAAGTAAGATTGGCCTGAGGAGAGCTCAGTTCCATTATATCCAATATTTCTTCCTCAGAGAAACTCATAATTCTGGGGAAGTAAGAGTCAGAAAAAGCAGGGAAGGCTGCTTCCTATTCTGAATGAGGTGGGACTATAAGAATAACTTCTTATTTAAAAGTCTGTGTGTCAGGAGGATCTAATTTAATGGACAAATTAGGAAGCTATTGGTATATGTCTGAATATTTGTCAGAAACTTTTGGTTGCAAGTGACAAAATCCCAGGAATTAATCAGGCTTCATGTTTGGCTGGAACCAGAGGCTCAAGTAGTTTCACATATTTACTCTCTCTCTTATATTTGCTTTTCTCTGAGCTAGCTTTATTCTCGGAATCCCCTCAAGCAGTTCTAAATTAATATTTTCCTAATATTTAACAATTCAGTAAGAAAGAACCATCTCCTTTGAAATAGTTTCACCAAAGGTCCTCCAAGAGATGGCTCTTTCATCCATTTGGGGTCACGTGCTTATCTCTGAACCAATCACTCTGGCCAGTTAGATGCAATCCTCTGACTGGAGAGGTTTTGACTATTCCTAGCCTTCAAAATTAATCACACTGATTAATAGTGAGGAAGGGGTATTTCATTGAAGAGATGCTGTTAATTGTTTCCAGCTTAATTTTGCAAGATAAAATACAGGTACAAAATACAGGTACTTAGTTAAGATTGAGGAGCTCTGGTAGCATAGTGGCTAAGTCACTTGCCTGCTAACCAAATGGCTGGTGGTTCAAACCCACCAGCCACTCCTCGGAAGGAAGGTTGGGCAATCCTACTTCTGTAGTGATACTGCCTCGAAAACCCAAGGAGGGGTCGCTATGAGTTGGGGCCGACTCGACGGCACATAACAACAACAACAACAACAGTTAAGATTGAGTATCAGATAAGCAACAAATATAAATATATTTTAGTAAAACATATCCCAAATATTGCATGGAACATACAACACTATAAATTCTTTATTTTTTATCTGAAATTCAAATTTAACTAAGCATCCTGTATATTCACAAATCTGGAAACCACCTCAAGATTTTCTTCATGGATTCTAACCCAATTAGGGGCATTCTAAAGAAGTTCATGAGATTACTATGAAGATTAATGAAGAAAATGGTAGCAAAAGTATTTTCTAAATTTTAAAGTTGTTAAGAAATGTAAAAAATTATTTTTGTTATGGGTTGGTCTACATATCCTTGGGTTTCATTTCAATTTTGGTACTAGTGTGTGTCAATGGTGTACCGTGATCACATAATACTAAACTGGAAAGCATATCTGTTTTTGACAATTAAGATGATGAATAGGATTAAATTTACATACATATGATTTCATACAATCCTAACAAATACTTTTTCCTTATAGTCAATAAAATAAAGCAAAGCGTATTTCTCAGAGACACACATGTATCTTTACTCAGTGATTCAAGGGACAATCATGTCCAGTGTTAGTTTTCTACAAGTTGTAGTGAATTTCAAAATCTATCTTGCAATATTTTCATGAGATTTATCTCATAATTCTGGTTTAGCATTTAAAAGTCTGCTGATGTCCCTGTTGCCAAATTTTAATTACTTTTTCTAGAGGATTCTTCTCTTTTTAGTCCCTGAGTTTATTCAGAAGAGAGACATCTCCTTGCTGTGTCAGAAAAGAAAACCATGCACTCTGTTACGAGTGAAAGAAAAAGAGTTTTATTGAGGAATAATGCGGCTCCAGCTGGGTAGAACTAAGTAAAAATACAAAGCATTCAAGTGTCCAAATGTTGTTAGGTGTTTTTGTTAGGTGCCATCAAGTCAATGACAACTCATAGTTACCCTGTGAACAACAGAACAAAACACTGCCTGGTCCTGGTCATCCTCACAATCATTGCTATGCTTGAGCCCATTGTTGAAAACACTGTGTCAGTCAATCTCATTGAAGTTTTCTTCTTCTTCAGTGTCTCTCTAAGTTACTATGCATGATGTCCTTCTACAGATACTGGTCCAATAACATGTCTGAAGTACTTGAGATTGTCTTGCCATCCTTGGGCCTCTAAACAGAAAAGTTTCAAACTGGAGGCACTTATGGCAGAGGTAAGAATGATGAAGGCAATAAACATTCCCAAGAAACATAAGGTCAGGATGTAAACATATGGGAAGAATGTGTCAAGAGGTGAACAATTTGTTCTTGGAAAAACTGTGTTCATGACTACAATCACATTTAACTGACTACAAGCACGTATAACTCACTGTCATCACATGTAACCAACTATGAAAAAACCAAAACCAAACTCACTGCCGTCAAGTTGGATATGACTCATAGTGACCCCTCCTTGGGTTTCTAAGTCGGTGTCACTATGCACGTAGATTACCCAACCTCCTTTCTGAGAACTGGGCGGTGGGTTTGAACTGCCAGCCTTCTGGTTAGCAGTCAAATGGCTTAGGCACTATGCCAGCAGAGCTCCCATATAAGCAACTATAATCATGTATAAACAAACCAGCAGGTGCACTCACCTGGGTAATGACTTACTCCTTCCCAGCCAAGTAGTCAACTTTTACATTTCAAAAGATTTCAAACTGAAGCTATCTTATCTACAATCTATCAGTGACTCCCTACTTTTCCTTTGTTCTCTGTATATGTAGATCCCTCTCTTCACTTGAAAGATGGAATGCATTGTATTTTTACTTAAAGCTACCCAGTTTGAGCTGTGTTATTCTTCAATAAAACTCCTTTTCTTTCACTTCTATCAGAATATGAGATTTTCTTCTTTGGCATTTCAAGCAGGAAGTAGAAGATACATTATCTTTCACAATCACTGGGGCATCATTCAGACTTGTGCATAATACTTGTTGGACTACTTTTGGCTCTGCATCCATGAATTCTAAGGAATTTTCAGGGTTAAAAAAGGAAAAACCCTCCAATTTGAGTTCCACTCCTTTGTATTGATAGTTCTTCAAGTTTTATTATAGATTTGTTTGGGTTCTTATAAGTAAAAGTTTGTTTATTGTACCTATCATGATAAAATGGGAATGCCATGTCTGAAGGAGACTTATAGGCACCTTATGAGATTCCTACTCACTCCATGAACAAGTATTATTGTTCGCCATTGTGCATGTTTTTGTCAGTCTGCCATAACCTCACTTGAGATAGTTTGGAAAATCAGTGGCCACTTTGATTTTTTTTTTTTCTCTAAGTCAATTATTCTGTGCAGTAAATTAGAGAGCCAAGGTTCTCAGATTAACAGTTCCAGTGTGATATGTATTTTGATTGGTATAGTTACACCTCTAAAAGACATCAACACAAACACAGTAAAATTGCTTACTGCAGGACACTGTCTCTAAATTAATAAAACAGAATAAAGAACTACAATGTAAAATTTCAACTTCCACTACTTTGCTTCCTGCTACTTCTTTATACTATCGTTTGCCTTCCTACTTCTCTGATAACACTTTATCTGAACTTCCTTTATTCCTGGAAAAAAAAAAAAAAAGGAAAAACTTGCCTGAAACACCCTTTAAAATTCTCCCAGAAGAGATGTTAAGGATCCCTCTCATACAGTTTTTTGCCCCATGGACATGCTCAGAATTACATAGTGTTGTGAATAATTTTCCTAAATTCCATGAGAACCCTTACAAATTTTCTGAGGAATTTAAAAATCATTGGTGAAGCCTATCAGCATAGGTATCAGTTTGTTCACATGAGTATTGGCCAAGGAAAGCCCAGTTATGGTTAGAATGGGCAGAATGAAAAGATGATAAGAAAAGTTTAGCCTTAAATATTAATAAAGTCACCAAGCTGTTGAAAGACTTTCAAGCCATGAATAAAAAATTGCTAAATGATATCTCAAAAGGCCTTTCCTCCACTAATCAATTGTATTAAAATCTCACTCTTGTAAACAAAATAAAGATGAAAGTACTTATGATTATTGGACTTAGCTGCTCCAGAAATTTTCTAAATACTCTGGACTCAGTTGTATCATGCCTGGTGCTTCTGACACTGTCAATGCTGTTTTAATATCCAGTCTTAAATCTGAGATCTCAGCCTTGGTAAAGTGCCATTGATGAGATGGAGAGACGGCTCCTATGATTGATGTAACCAATTCAGCTTAGAAACTTTTCCAAGCTCTTGAAGCCAAAGGATTCCTAACATTAATAAATAAGTGGCCTTTTAGTTGCGACAATTACAATATTCCCATCAAAAGAAAAATGCTAAACCTGCCAGTGGCACAAAGTTGGATATTTGTCACTACTGTATAAAACCAGGCCATTGCTGAAATGAATGCTATAAGTTAAAAATAAACAAAAATTGACATAGCCCCCCTTAACAAATTTTACAATCTGATTCAAATGAAGTACAAAATGGAGACTTTTTCTGTGGTGGCATTTAATCTGCAAAGAGAAACTATATTTCTGAAGAACTTCACGAAGTTTTAATTGCTATTGAAGCTTCTCTGCTATAAACCCACCAGTTTACAAAAGCCACTGACCAAGAGTACTAAAACCTCAAAAGCAATGGTGGTCACTAATCAGGAACAATTATTAATTCATCCCCAACCTGTTCTAATATCTCTTGGATGTATTGAAGATTTATACTTTTTTTGTTCAGTTCTGATAAGCCTGTCAATTTATTAGGAAGACATCTTGTATCCAAATAAAATTGTCAGTTACAATTTAATGAAAAGAGGTAGATATTATTGAGTCTGCTTAATATCCCTAAGTCAACAGAGACAAGCTTTGAATTAAAACAATATTCAGAAAGAAGCAGCCATTTGCTGTATTTAAGTGCTTGTCATGCTTCTCCAATATTCGACTCAGCCTAGTCTTCTTCCTTAGTACATCTGTGATCAAGTTTCTGAAACCTTATGGAACACCTCCACAGATGTAGGTCATGCTTTATCAGCTGAGCTAATTAAAATTCAAATATATTTATCTAAACCTCTGCCCCAAATTCCCCAAGATCCACTTAAACAAGAAAGAAAAGGAGGACTAGGACTAGTTTTTATCATACAAGATTTCCTTTCTGAAGGTCATCTTTTCTAACCATTGTAACAATTCTGTCCTTCCAGTGAAAAAATACAAAATAATACAGGCTGGAGATTTGTCCAAGACTTATGTGACATCAATTGTATTATTATTACTAGGTTCCCAGTAGTCCCTAATCTTCATTTATTACTTTCCAACATCTCTTCAGATACACCTCACTTTATGGTTGTGGATCTTTGCAACACCTTTGTGAGTATTTCTGTGCCTTCTGGAAGTCAATATTTGTTTGCTTTTATCTGGGAAAATGAACACTTCACCTGAACCATAATGTACCAATGATTTACTGAATCACCCATTTTTGTCAGATTTTGCATGTGGATTTGTAGCTTTTACAGTTTGCAAACAAATCCACATTGTTGAAATACATTGATGATTTGCTAGTTTTCTCAACCTCCCAGCAAGCCTGCTTTGGTGACAGTTTTGCTTTATTAAAACATCTGACTGGTGAAAATAACATTTCAGAAGAAAAATTACAATTAGCTCAGCCTTCAATTAAATATTGGGGCCACCTAATTCTGCATAAGACATCTCTATTGATTGTAAATGGAGAGAAGCTATTCTTGTCTTTCCTATAACTGAAACAGCAGAAATAATAACAACAACAAAACAGCTATGGTGGTTTCTAGGACTCTGTAGCTATTTTCAAACCTGGATTTTCTTTGTCGGCTCAACATCTAAACAAACATTTAAAAATCTCTGAACTAGATTCATTCTAAACTATACCAGTAGATTAAGAATCCATAGTTCAATTAAAAGGGACTTTAATAAATGTACACACTTTAGGTTTTCCTAGTTACCATGTAGATGTTTCCTTATTTATACATGAAGTATCTGGAAATGCATTAGATGTATTAAGTAAAAAACATGGAGACAAAAAAGACCTATAAGTTATTTTAGCCTACATTTTTATGCCAACAGGCTCACCTCCTATGAAGTTGTCCTCCTTGGTGGATCTGACATTAGACTATATTCCACAGCCTGTTTAAATCTAGCTACTGTTCTTCTTGCAACTAATTAGAACAACTGTCCTATACATCTAGAGAATAGATTTGATGCATTGAACACCAATGACCAAAAACCAGAGGAATGTGGGATGAAATCAAGAACATTACTATGAGGAAAATGAAAGGTATTAAAAAGTCCAAAGGAAAGGAAGAAAAGACCAAAATGGATGCCCAAAGAGATTCTGAAACTTGCTCTTGAATGAAGAGTAGCTAAAGCAAATGGAAGAAATGACAAGATTAAAGAGCTGAACAGAAGATTTCAAAGAGCATCTCGAGAAGACAAAGTCAGGTACTGTAAAGAAATGTGTAAAGACCTGGAGTTAGAAAACCAAAAGAGAAGAACACATTCTGCATTTCTCAAGCTGAGAGAATTGAAGAAAACAAATTCAAGCCTTGAGTTGCAGTATTGAAAAATTCTATGAAAAAAATATTGAATGGAACAGGCAGAGGCGGGGCAAGATGGCGGACTAGGCAGAAGGATTGCACAGACCCTCTTCAACAAAGAAAAGGGAAACCAATTAACACAGACACAGAAGATAATCTTG
>NW_006921590.1:473702-485202 GCF_000298275.1 Orycteropus afer afer | reverse complement strand
ACACAGAGTCACTGTACCAAAAAGAACAGGTCAATGTTCATCCATTTTAGGTGGTGGCATATGATGAAGAACCAATGTTATGGAAGGAAAAAGTCAAACCTGCAGTGAAGGAATTGGCGAAGAACAAGGCTCCAGGAATTGAAGGAATACCCATTGAGATTTTCAACAAATGGATGCTGGTCTGGAGGCACTCACTTGGCTATGCCAAGAGATTTGGAAGACAGCTACCTGGCCAACTGACTGGAAGAGATCCATATTTGTACCCATTCCAAAGAAAGGTAATCCCACAGAATGTGGAAATTATCAAATAATATCATTAATATTGCATGCAAATAAAATCTTACTGAAGAAAATTCAAAAATGGTCGCAGAAGTATATTGACAGAGAGCTTCCAGAAATGCAAGCTGGATTCAGATGAGGATGTGGAGTAAAGGATATCATTGCTGATGTCAGCTGGATCTTGGCTAAAAGCAAAGAATACCAAGAAGATGTTTATTTGTGTTCTACTGACTATGCAAAAACATTAAATTGTGTGGATCATAACAAATAATGGATAACATTGGAAAGAATGCGAATTCCAGAATACTTAATTGTACTCATGAGGAACTTGTAAATAGACCAGGAGGCTGTCATTTGAACTGAACAAGGGGACACTGCATGGTTTAAAATCAAGAAGGGAGTGCTTCAGGGTTGTATACTTTCATCACACTCATTCAATCTGTATGCTGAGCAAATAATCTGAGAAGCTGGATTATATGAAGAAGAAAATGGCATCAGGATTAGAGGAAGGCTCATTAACAACCTATGATATACAGATGACACAACTTTACTTGCTGAAAGTGAGGATGACTTGAAGCACTTAATGATGATTATTGAAGACTATAGTCTGCAGTATGGATTACACATCAATATAAAGAAAACAAAAATTCTCACCACTGGACCAATAAGCAGCATCACAATAAATGGAGAAAAGATTGAAGTTGTCAAAGACTTCATATTACTTGGTTCTATGATCAACACAAATGGAAGCAACAGACGACGTGTGCACTGGGCAAATCTGCAAAAGATCTCTTTCAAGTGCTGAAGAAGAGAAATGTCTCCTTGAAGACTAAGATGCACCTAAGCCAAGCCATGGTATTTTCATTTGCCTCATGCACATGTGAGAGCTGGATAATGAATAAGGAAGAATGAAGAAGAGTCAGTGCTTTTGAGTTGGGTATTGGCAAAGAATACCAAAGGTACCATGGACTGCTAAAAGAACTAACAAATCTTTCCTGGAAGAAGTGCAGCCAGAATGCTCCTTGGAAGTGAGAATGGCTAGACTCCATCTCATCTATTTTGGTCATGTTGTCAGAAAGGACCATTCCCTGCAGAAGGATACCATGCTTGCTAAATTGGAGGGTCAACAGAAAAGATGAAGGCCCTCAACAAGATGGATTGATACAGTGGTTGCAATGATGCGCTCAGGCATAACAGGGATCATGGGGCTAGTGCAGAACTGGACGGTGTTTTGTTCTGTTGTGCATAGGGTTGTTATGGATCAGAGATGACTTGACAGCACCTAACACCATCACCAACATCCTACACATGATTGTCTAGATTAGACTGAGCAACTTTTAACACTATGGAAAGACTTAGACTAAAAATAATTAAAAAACAAAAAACCTCCAAACTCACTGCAGTAGAGTTGAATCTGACTAGGCCCGTAAACTGAATCCTGATTTATTTTTGTTTTTGGATGGTTAATTTAAAAAATATAAGCCTACCAGTCTTTATTGTCAAGCTAGATATGCTGTTATGACTTCTACCGAATTCCCTGGAAGTCAGGCTCTCCCTGAATCCAAGTCAGCCCAGTAAGTCAAATTAATTGTTCACAGGAGATCTTGTAGAATTGCTTCAGGAAAAGCTTTTTATATTTTTATGGACAGTAGATACTGTTCTGGAATATTACATGATTTTGCCATGTTAGGAAACAAAGGATTTCTAATCTCTTCTGGAAATGCCATAAAAAAATGGAGCCTTAGTAGAAGACATTCTAGACACTCTATACTCTCTTCTGAAATTGCTGTGATAAAAATACAAGCTCACCAACCAAAATGAGTACCCTAAATTGAAAAAATGAGAGGAAGCAATGTTGTTTACATGACAGCCAAATAAGCTGTCTCTCAAGTCATTTCTGCATTTACGATAAATAAGGAAAGGTACTCTCCAAATTTGCCTATTTATAGCTCAACCTTCATGAATTAACTTTAGAAAAACTTTTAAAACACAAACAATTAGACTGAACAGAGAAAATTAAAGCATGGAAAAAGTCTGTTTCCAAGACTCTACCACTAAATTGTGGTCTGGGCTTGTGATAGTTAAGTTTGTGTGTCAACTTGGCTGGGCCTGGTTGAGTGGCTGGGCAACTGGTTGTAGTTATTCCCCATGATGACACTAGTAATCAATTCCATAGTGGAATCTACTATAAGCAGATGAGTAGCTGCCTTAGGATATGGTCTGCTTCCTGTATATAAGGAGAAGCCTTGGGGAATGGTCTCTAGCTTATGGCATGCTTGGATCCTGCATGTAGCCGTGTCATTGCTCAGCAGCCTGCCATGCTCTGCTGATCTTGGGACTTTCAATGGACTTGAATTAATAGCCTGCCATGTGGTTTGGTAACATGGGTACTGTACCATTTTATTTGTCAACCTTGGGCTTGTTAGCTTCAGCAGTCATTAGCTGCCTGAGTGAAGAGATGCCTCTAGCTTCAGTGGGCAGGAGGCAGAGCTGAAACCCAAGGTTGAGGGTCTTTCACCCAGCCCCTAGAGCCTGGCACTTTGAACTAGGACTTCTAGCCTCCTGAGCTGTAAGCGAATAAACTCCTATTTTTTCATGCCATCCCATTTGTCATATATTCTTGTCAGAGCGGTACTAGGTAACCAGAACAGGGCCTAATAAGAAAACTGTCTTAGCCATTTTCATACATGTTCCTATGATGTGAGCCTTACATGAAGTTTCCCACATGGGATGAGATAAAATTATTGAGATCTTAAAAAATTATTGATGGGTGTAATGTATTGAAATATGTATCCCTAAAATATGTGTCCACATGACTGATTTGTGATTCTCAGTGGCTTGGGGGATATATACTGATGTAATTTGGCAGCTATGATGTATTCTGATGTGTTTAATCAATTGGTTGTAAGGGGATTGAAGTGGGATGCAAAACTCTTAGGTCGCAGCCATGATACATTGTAAGGAAAGTTTCCCTGGGGTGCGGCCTGTATCACTTTTTATCTTAAGTTCTGAAAGGAGAGAGAAGTCCTCAGAAAGGCCAGGAGTACCACCAAAAAAGAAGGCTGGGAGTGGAGTGCATTCTTTGGATCTGGTGTCTCTGTACAGAGAATCTATAAGGCCTGGAGGAAGATTGGTTAAGACATATGTAGATCTGCAAGGAACACTGGGCCTACAGATTTTGAAAGGAAAGAAGGACCTTCCCCCAGAGCTGATAGAGAGTAAAAGACTTCTCCTAGAGCTGACACCCTGAATTTGGACTTCCAGCCTCCTGAATTGTGAGGAAATAAATTTAAGTTTCTTAGTAGTCCACTAGTGATATTTCTGTTATAGCAGCACTCAATAACTAAGACAATTTGGTACCAAAAGAGTGGGTTGCTGCTCTAACAGATAACCAAAATGTGCAAGTGGTTTTAGAATTGGATAATAAGTAGAGGCTGGAAGAATTTTAAGAGACTGAATAGTACAAGCCTGGATTGCCTTGAAGATACTGTTGGGGGAATTATGGACATCAAAAACAATTCTGGTGAAGACTCAGAAGGAAGTGAAGAGAGTTGTAAAACCAGAGATGGCATAAAGCCGAGGCAGACAAAGGGCAGCAGCAGAACCAGGAGACTGTTGTGAGATAGCACAAAAGCCAACTAATGGAGCAAGAGAGGTGAGTGCCTTTGGGCAGAGGCTTTGTTATGGATTGGGGTTCCTCTGCACACTTGTTGACAGAGCTAGGCTTGCCGACCCATGGAGCAAGAGATCTGAATGCCTTCAGGCATCTGCACACTCATCAGTAGAACTAAAGAGCAATACTTGCCCTGAGCAGGGCAGAGGCTGAGCTACGTAAGAGTCTGGAGCAACTAAGACATCAAGAAACCAGAAAGGAGAAGTTGAAGAGACCAGGAACATGGGAAGCAGAACTACCTCAGCCTCAAATGGTAGGGCCATGATTTCTAGAATCTCAAAGAGTAGGCCATGGCCTCTGGGGTTTCAAAAGGTGGAGGTCATAGCCTTCTAGGCTTCAATGTATCAGATATTCACAACTTGGTTCAGAGTGTGGGGCTGTCATTCAGAAATACCAGGTAGATGGGGCCAGATTTGTTGCCCGAAGCTGAGGGGATACAGCTTCCATGCCCAAGGCATACCAGTGCCAAGGGGGAGGTGTTGCCACTCAATTGGACTAGGAGAACAAGGCCACCCAAAGCTGAGGGAGCAGTTACCATCCCAGTGGTTCTGAAATGCAGAGATGAAGCCCATAGTCAAGGACCCTCCCCCTAGAATCCATAGAGCATGACTAACCTCCAGAGTCTGGAGAGCAAGGTTGTTGCCTAGATGGTCTCAGAGAAAAGAGGATTATTTGTAAGCCTTGAGAGCTAATGTAAATTATTCTGTTTTGCATGTAGCAAGAACATGAATTTGGGGGGTCCAAAATGTGGAATGTCATGGATTGAATTGTGTCCTCCCAAAATGTCAAGTGGGCCACGATTCTCAGTTGTTTGGCAGTTGTGATGTGATCAATCACTCAGTCAGTTGTAAGAGGATTAGGGTGGGATGTAACATCCTTACTCTGGTGATAGCCCTTATAAATTGTAAGGGGAATTTCCTTGGGGTGTGGCCTGCATCACCTTTTACCTTACAAGAGTTAAGAGAGAAGCTGGGGCAGGGGAAGGGGACCTCAGTACCACCAAGAAAAAAGAGCTGGTAGTAGAGTGCATCCTTTATATCTGGGGTCCCTGCACTGAGAACCTCCTAGACTCAGAGGAAGAGTGATGTTAAGACAAATGCAGATCTCCAAGGATCACTAGGTCAATAGAGGTTGAAAGGAGACAAGAACATTCCCCATAGCTGACACTGAAAGGAAGCCTTCCCCTTTAGCTGGTATCCTGGATTTGGAATTCTAGCCTCGTAAATTGTGAGATAATAAATTTCTCTTTATTAAGGCCCGCTTGTATTTCTCTTATAGCAGCACTAGATAACTAACACAATGGGGAAATTTTTTTGAGCCTGCCAAACATGTTGCCACCCATTGCCCTACTTGCCCTGTTGGAATCCTGGAAAATACCTTCAAGTCCTAACTGGACAATATCCTTTTCTATTTGAGCCTATGCCTGTATGGCATATATTATGCAAATTTCATCCTCAAAATTTTATAAATATATATTAGCAATGATTTGTAGATTTTCACCTTGGATAGAAGCCTTCCCCTGCCATCATGCTACTGTAACCTTAGTAGCAAAGAAACTTCTTGAAAACATCATACCCACCTGGGGAGCACTAAAAACATCTTTGTAGTGATCAGGAACTCATTTTACTGGATAAGTCATCGAAGAATTATGTTGAGTTTTACCCATTGATCAAAGGCCACACCGTCCCCATCATCTTCAGTTTTCTGGTCAGCAGAGAGAAGTAAGAGAATAATAAAGACCCAAGTAACACAGTTTGATGAAACTTTAAATTTATCCTGGAATAAGATCCTTCGCTTAGTTCTTGTAAATCTGAGTTTCACAACTTCTGAATCTCACAAACTTATCCTCTATGACATAGTTACTGGGAGACCCATCCTTGGTCCTTCTTTATGTTGCCTGCATTGAACTTAATATTGTCCAAACCTCAATTGCTGAAGTGTTGCTAGTCTTTAATTCAGTATTCTAAATATCTTTCACAGGTTGGAGAAGCATTTTACAAATAGAACCTAGACTCCTGAAGTCTGCCTAACATTGCCCCAGGAGAATATTATATATGTATATATGAAGAGACATTGGGGAAAAAAAAAAAAAAAAAACCTGTCATTAGAATTTCATTGGACAGGAATTTACTTAATCCTCCTCACCAAAATCTATGTGCAGACAAATTAGAGGAAACAAAATTTTGGATCCATATGTCACAATTAAAAAGGATAGGACTTCTCTTTGGACTAGCCAATCCTTAGGAGAATTGAAGATCACATTTAAAGGCCCCTGCGGCTAGAAGCAGAGGACATCTGAGGCAAAGAGCTGACCAAAGACCCTGGACTGAGGCTGAAAATTAACCTTTTAATCTTTTTATCTTGTCAGCAGTTATGTCTCTACTAATGGTTTTAGATTGGACAGATGCATATGATCACTATTTTGAAAGGATGATTATTGAGCTTATGGTGGCCTCCAACTACTAATCAGTCTGACCTTGCCTGTGGGTTTGTCCAGTATAGCAATCTGATTGGTTGTTTTGTTCTATAGACACAAGAACAATGGAGAAATAATTCATGACTATCATATAGTCATATATCATGACTAGTATATCACTATTACTAGATTTTCTATTGATGTATGGCTTCTTTTAAGATCTGAATGAACACAACCTAGGCCATAACTTAACCTTTAGCCTTAACACAATCCTTAATTTACTAAATAAAGTTACCCAGGAAGAGCCCACTAAATAATAGATAGGGTGATATCCACACTTGTGGGACAGATTCATCTGATTACCTATCCAAGTAGGGAAGCTCAGTTATGTATCTCCCTATTGCTGGGAATAATCTAACCACAGCCATATGAAAACCCAGTCATCACTAGACCTATGGGATGGCTTCCAGTGTCTCACTGTGCATCAGTTATCACCTTACGAGTTACTAATTTGTCTACCACTGACTGGTTATGATGCTCAGGCATCTATTGGGTAACCCCTAACGACCCCTTTTGGCTTTGTGGAAACAACCTTAACACTAGCTTCCACTAGTCTGGAATGGAAGATGCCCTCTGGTCTTGAGATTAACTCAAGGCTTATTTTAACTGAATTTCCTTTAGCAGCTAATATACCCATATTAAGAACAGAATTAGAAATTCTACAGTTTCAATCAGTGTTTCATTGGTTGAAGGCTTGGCCATTTAGTGGCAGTGTTCAAACCTTAGATGAAATTTGAAGGTGTTACAGAACATGTAGAAATATTAACCAAATATATACAAATTGCCCTAAATGACAGTGGCCATGGACTTCAAGAGATCAATGACAAAATAGCAATGATGAGAAAAGTAGTACTCCCAGGTAGAATGGTCCTTGACATTCTCACTGCCGCCCAAGGGGGTACTTGTATCATACAAGATTGCTGTGTCTATATTCTTGATAATAGTGCTAATATTACACTCTATCTTAATCATATGAAACATGTAGTATCTTGCCTTAATTATCCTGCTCCTTCCTTAACTGAAATTGCAAGTGATTGTTTTCCCTCTTGGGGTACTTGGTCAAAAAAAATTTGCTATTTTATTTTGGAATCTTTATATTCCTCCTCATTTCTATTATTGTTATTATAAAATACTCTTTTTCTTCAGTTTAATGGATTTTATTCATGAAATGCTGTACTTCAAAACCATTTGACCCTTTACATAAAATCATGCTAGTTGCACTACTGGCTTTCACCTCTGATCATTGTGCTGAATCCCTTCCTTTAGTCTCTCTGGGAAGTTTCCATCTTGACTTCTATTTTTTTTTTTCTGACTGAGTAATTTTGCTCAAATGTAGCCTTGTCCATTAATATATTCTCCATAAAACCTACAGACCCTAAAGGTGAGCTCTACTAGTTTGGCAAGGTGAAGAAAATCCTTTTTTTTTTTTTTTTTAAATCACAGCTGTTCAAGAAAATAGAAAAAATCCCTGCAGAAGAAAGGCTACTCCACTGTGGGTGATCAAAATCTCATACAGAGGCTTGATCAGAAGAGGAAAATGTAAACAGAAAAATTTCAAACTGGAGGCACTCTTGTCAGACATAAGAATGATGGGTCCAACATACATTCCTAGGAAACTAATGGTCAGTATGTAAACAATTTAGGAAGAATGTGTCAAGATGTAAACAATTGTTCCCAGAAAAAAATGTGTTTATGACTATAATCATTTACAGGCAGTCCCCAAGTTACAAACAAGATCCATTCCTGTGTCTTTAAGTCTTCTAGTAGAATTTGTAGGTGAGTTGGAACAGGTGCATACTGTTCTTAATGGGCTTCATTTTAGTGCAAGAAAAGACTAGAAGCCTTTTCAATGATTTAAAAGCCTCAAGTGCCCCAAGTGAAGTGGATTGTAAATGTATTGTGAGTAAGCATCGATGAGTTGTTTCAAAGTGAGGGCAAATTTACGTAACATTAAAGCCAAGTAGGAATTGTCCATAAATTGGATGTTTGTAACTAGGGACAATCATGTGTAACCACCTACAGTCATGTATAATCAAACCAGCTGCTGCCACTCACCTAGGTGGTAATTTACTCTTTGCTTCTTAACACTTTAAAGATCTTTTGCAGCAGATTTCAGAGTAATATGATGTCTGATTTCTTGACTCCTGCTTCGGTGCATTTGTTTGTGGATACAGGCAAAATGAAATCTCTGACAACTTCAAACTTTTGTCCATTTATTTTGATGCTGCTTTTTGGTCCAGTTGTGAGGATTTTTGTTTTCTTTATGTTGAGATGTGGGCCATACTGAAGAGTGAAGTCTTAGATTCCATCATTACACTCTTCAAGTCATCTGCATACCGCAGGTTGTTAGTGAATCTTCCTCCGATCCTGATGTCACATTCTTCTTCATACAGTCCAGCTTCTAGGATTATTTGCTAAACATACAGATTGAATAAGTATGGTGAAAGGATACAACCCTTCCTCACAGCCTTCTTGATTTTAAACCATGCAGTTTCCCCTTTTTCTGTTCAACAATAGCCTCCTGGTCTATGTACAGGTTCCTTGTTAGCACAATGAAGTGTTCTGGAATTCCCATTTTTTGCAATGTTGTCCATAATTTGTTATGATCCACATGATCAAATGCCTTTGCATAGTCAGTAAAACACAAGTAAATATCTTTCTGATACTCTTTACCTTTAGCCACAATCCATCAACAATTATATCCCTTGTTCCACATCCTCTTCTGAATCTGGCTTGAATTTCTGGGAGTTCCCTGTCAAAATACTGCTACAACCATTTCTGAAATATCTTGAGAAAATTTTACTTGTGTGTGATACTGATATTGTTTGATAATTTCTACATTCTGTTGGATACCTTTCTTTGGAAAGGGTACATATATTGATCTCTTCCAATCAGTTGGCCAGGTAGCTGTCTTCCAAATTTCTTGGCATAGATGAATAAGCTCCTCCAGTGCTGCGTCAATTTGTTGAAACATCTCAGTGGGTATTCATCAATTCCTAGAGCCTTATCTTTGCCAATTCCTTCAGTTTGGACTTCTTTCAGTTCCATTGGTCTCTTGGTCATATGCTACCTTCTGGAATAGTTGAACATAGATCATTCTTTTTGGTACAGTGATTCTGTGTATTCCTTCCATGTTCTTTTGATGCTTCCTACATCATTCAATATTTTTCCCATTGAATTATTCAGTATTATAAGTTGAACTTGAATTTTTCTTCACTTCTTTCAGCTTAAGAAATGCCAACCATGTTCTTTCCTTTTGGTTTTCTAACTCCAATTCTTTGTACATTTCATTATAATAATTGACTTTGTCTTCTTAAACTGCCCTTTAAAATCTTCTATTCTGCTCTTTTATCCCATCATTTCTTCCATTTGTTTTAGCTACTCTCCATTCAAGGGCAAGTTTCAGAGTCTCTTCTGGCATCTATTTTCATCTTTTCTTCCACTCCTGTCTTTTTAATGACTATTTGCTTTCTTCAGATAAGATGTTATTGATGCCATCCCTCAATTCCTCTGGTTTTTGGTCATTGGTGTTCAATGCATCAAAACTATTTTTCACATAATCTCCAAATTCAGTTGGGATATAATCAAGGTCATATATTAACTCTCATGGACTAGTGCTAAATTTCTTCTGCATGAACTTTAACTTGCATATGAGCAATTGATGGTTTGTTCTATAGTCAGCTCCTGGCCTTGTTTTGATTGATGATGTTGAGCTTGTCCATCACCTCTTTCCACAGATGTAGTCAATCTGATTGCTGTGTATTCCATATGGTGAGATCTACATGTATAGTTACTGTTTATATTGTTGATAATAAAGCATATGCAGTGAATAAGTTGTTTGTTTTGCAAAATTCTATCATGCAATCTTGGGCATCATTTCTATCACCAAGGCCATATTTCCCAACCACTGATGCTGCTGCTTTGTTTTCAACTTTCACATTCCAATCATCAGCAATCTTCATTATATCTTGATTGCATGTTTGGTCAATTTCATATTGCAGAAGCTGGAAAAAACCTTCAATTTCTTCATCTTTGGCTTTAATGATTGGTGCACAAATTTCAATATTAGTAGTATTAACTTGTCTTCCTTATAGGTGTTTGATACTATCCTATTAGTGACTGCATCATACTGCAGAAAAAGTCTTGAAACATTCTTTCTGATGATAAATGTGATGCCAATTCCTCTTCAATTTGTCATTCCTGGCATAGTAGTTGATGTGATTGTCTGCTTCAAAATAGCCAATACCACTCCATTTCAGCTCACTAGTGCCTAGGATATTTATCTTTGTGTTCCAATTTTTGTAGATTTGTACTTCATACATTTCATGCTCCAATTATTAATGGATGTTTGTAGCTGTTTCTTCCCATTTTGAGTCATGCCTCATCAGCAAAAAGAGGTCCCCAAAACTTTACTCTATCCATGTCATTAAGGTTGACTCTACTTTGAGAAGGCGGCTCTTCCCCAGTCATAAGTTGGGTTCTTTCCAACCAGAGAGGCTCATATTTGGGCAATATATCAGACAATGCTATTCATTATGTTTTCCAGTAAAATATTGGACAGTGTTTCACTGCTATCCATAAGGTTTTCAGTGGCCAATTTTTTGAGAAGTAAATGGCTCCTTCCTTTTTCCCTATCTGTCTTAGTCTGGAAACCTTACTGAAACTTGTCCACCATGTGTGACTGTTTGAACGGCAAGGAGGCCACATGTTCCGACCTCCTCTAACCCTACAATGGGAAGGCAGGATTACCAGTAGTAACCCAAGGCCTATTACTGCAAGGCCAGACATGCTGCCTCCCTCCGGCCCTTTCACCAACTCTTCCTCCCAAAGCACCACCACCTCTCCTAGGTTCAATAATTCACTGCAGTGGCCACACAGAACTCACAGATTGTGGGGTTTATTAGGGAAGCACCAGGCTACAATTCAAGTTTAGGAAAAAATGCTCAGTCTCTCTCCCAGCCCACCATCCCTCAGCCAACAGTCTCTCAGTCTCTTTCCCAGCAGTGTTTGTCCCTTGGTGTCTCATTCAGCAATGTGTGTCTCTTGTGTCTCTTTCCCAGCAACGCGTGTCT
>NW_006921590.1:462129-473555 GCF_000298275.1 Orycteropus afer afer | reverse complement strand
CAGAACATTGTTTTGTGCCACTCCCAACAGAAATACTCCAGGTGGACACCTTCAGCAATCAGGAGCTCCTCAGTTGCTCATAGCAAATCCCACCTTGGAGTTTACAAAGACTTATGGGTAGAAAAGCCACACTAAGTAATTTACTACACTTCAGTAACCCTGCTGGTATTTGAAATACCAATGGCATAGCCTCCAGCTTCACAGCAATAAACAAGCCACAACGGTATAACAAACTGACAGATGAGTGGTGATGGTAAGTCTTCTTAGGTCTTCTTTATTCACTGTCCAGCTTTTCAGATGGTTATGAGTGATTGAAAATACCATGGCTTGGTTAGGTGCACCTTAGTCCTCAAGGTGACATCTCTGATTTTTAACACATTAAAGAGGACTTTTGCAGCAGAACTGTCCAATACAGTATGTCATTTGGCTGATACTTCCATGGGTGTTGATTATGGATCTAAGTAAAATGAAGTCCTTAACAACTTCAGTCTCTTTCCCAGCAGTGTTTGTCCTTTGGTGTCTCATTCAGCAATGTGTGTCTCTTGTGTCTCTTTCCCAGCAACGCGTGTCTCAGGAGCCTGTGTCTCTTTCAGCAGCACGTCTTCCTCAACCAGCAGTCAGAGAGAGTTCTGCCTCTAGGAGGCCTCCTTATGAGCCCGGCAGGGTGGTGATGATGTTGCTTATTGGTCCATTAGCGAAGTTTTTCATTTTCTTATGTTAAGATATAATACATATTGCAGGCTGTAGACTTTGATCTTCAGCAGTAAGTGCTTCAAATCCTCTTTGCTTGCAGTAATCAGAGTTGTGTCATCTCCCTATTACTGGTTGTTAATGAGTCTTCCTCCAATCCTGATTTGGCATTCTTCTTCACATAGTACAGAATCTGGGATTATTTACTCAGCATACAGTTCACTAAATAGGATGAAAGGATACAGCCCTCATGCACACCTTTCCTGATTTTCAAGTGGAGAGAGGAGAGTATATATGTAGAGAAAAGGAAAGGTAGAAGGTTAATGATTGATTTTAGATAAGATAAACAGCTTCAGCTTGAAGTCCTTTGAAATATAAAGGTTGGCCACTTGGCTAGGAGGAAGTGAGATACTACTGAGGTGAGTGATGCCAGCAATTTTGGTTATACATGATGCCACGAACACATTTTTCTCTGAGAACAGTTAAATCTTGACACATTATTCCCATGAACAAGTGGTTTTCAGCATGTTGATCCTGCCATCCTTACGTCTGACATGAGTGCCTCCAGTTTGAAATTTCTCAATTTATAGCTACTAGACTGAAATCCTACTTGCAGGCACAAAGATTTTTTTTTTTTTTTTTCCTTTCTCTCTCTAACCAGTGAAGAATAAGATCTATTTTCTTCTAGGGGTAAAAGAGGCAACTGCTTTACCATTAAAACAATAAAAGCAGTTTTCTGTCTTCCACTAATCCTCAAGAGGACCTCTTCTTGCTATTCTCTTAAAAGAATGGGGGGTTCAATATGCGTAAAATGGCCAGGGTTATTTAAAACTCTTATAGCCAGGTTTCCCTGTAAAGCTGAGAAAATGGTATCTTTTAAACCTGGTTCAGTTAAAGAGGTGAAGTGTTAGACTATATTGCAAGCGAATAGCAAATTAAACCAGAAATACCATACTTGTACTCCAACATGTATACAGACATGACAGAGTGCTAAATTGCTCTGCACAGGCAATTAGGAAACAGGACACTATATAATGTGTTAATTATTTTGCAACTATAATCATTGCAAGGAAATTAGAAAAGGAAAGGTGAGGATAGGACAGAGTCATTGAGCTAGAATTCATAGGAGAGCATCCAGAGGACAGGATATAAGTGTAGGAAATGGCTTTGACATTTCCTGGCTGAGTGACTGTGAACTAGCCATTTAACACCTGGTGCCTTAGTCTCCTTAGCCATTTCTATTTTCTCAGGGACATTGCCGCTTTCCCAAAGAAAATACTCTTAATTCTTGCCTGGGTAGGTATACGTCTGGCGCTAGACATATGGACTCAGGACATTTAATCCCCATATTTTCAGTCTATCTTTCCTTATTTATCTTCCTCTTTACCATATATCCCAGTTCTAAAGCATCTCCAGTTCAACTGTTTCAGAGAGTAAATTTGGGATCTCTTTTGGGAAAAGCAGCCTCGTGGCACAGTAGTTAGTGTTCAGTTGTTAAGTGATAGGTTGAACGTTTGAACCCAGCAAGTTGTACCAAGGGAAAAAGGTGTGGCAGTCTGCTTTTGTAAAGATCACAGCCTTGAATATCCTATAGGGCAGTTCTACTCTTTACTACTAACTCACTGCCATCGAATTGGATCCGACTCATAGCGACCCCTCCTTGGGTTTCCAGGGTGGTATCACTATGGAAATAGATTGCTGAACCTTCCTTCCAAGGAGTGGCTGGTGGGTTCCTATGTATCTGGAATCAGCTTGATGGCAACAGGTTATGAAGGGAAGGGAAAGCAGAAGAGTAATACATTGGCTGCTAAGGGTTTTAACCAATGGTATTCTTTCATCTTTGATTTACATATCCAACCAGCCTGCTTCCACAAGTAAGAAATATTAAAATAGTTATTTCCCCCTATTCATCATTTTAAGGGAATCTTGGTCTAGATTCTCATGACTATATTTCATATTTATGTTTTTGTTCTGGAGAAGTTATCCAAAAACCAAACTCACTGCCATTAAGTCGTTCTGACTTATAGCCACCCCCATTGGGTTTTTAAGGCTGTAAATCTTTACAGAAACAGATTGCCCATCTTTCTTTTGTGGAACAGCTGGTGGGTTCGAACCATGGACCTTTTGGTTATCAGCAAATGCTGTAACGACACTGTACCACCAGAGCTCCTTGGAGAGGTTATAGAAAAAGAAATTTCTGATATCTATGGGAAAACAAGGGAGCTCTGGTAGCATAGTGGCTAAGACACTTGCCTGCTAACCAGACGGCTGGTGGTTCAAACCCACCAGCCACTCCTCGGAAGGAAGGTTGGGCAATCCTACTTTCATAGTGATACTGCCTCAGAAACCCAAGAAGGGGTCACTATGAGTCGGGGCCGACTCGATGGCACATAACAACAACAACAACAACATGGGAAAACAAACAGATGCAAAAAAATATATGAAGAGTATTTTTGTTTTAGACAGGATCCAAGTAATACACTTTTGATATATATATTTTTTTTTTCATAAAAGCCACTTTATAACTGTTCTAACCTAACTCAGTTATATGTTATAGACTATGTCCACAGAATCTTTGACACTCTTCCCATCGAGAAGTCTAATTCTCCTCCCTGTGAATATGGGGTAGTGTTACTGGGATGTTTCTAACAAATATAAGGTGGTAGAAATGACACTGTGTGACTTTGAAGACTAGTTTATAAAAGGTGGTATTGCTCTGCCTGGTTCTCTCTCTGAAACATACAAATTTGAAATGCTCAGCTGTCTTGTGGGAAGTCTGGCTTTCTCACACCACCATGTTAGAGAGATCATATGGGCAGAGACAGAGATGCCTGCTATTCCTATTTCTAGCTGATTAAGTCTTCCTAGCACAGGTGTCAGATACATAAGTAAAGCAACTTTCAAAATTATGCCAATATTAATGTGTTATTACATACAGGAGAGATGCTAAGCTAGAACCTCCTAATTGAACCCAATTAGCCTCTAAAACTATGAGAATTATAACTAAGAATTATTACTGCTTTTGTTTTGGTTACCTACTGCTGCTCTGACAAGAATATACCACAAATGGGATGGCTTGAACAAACAGGAGTTTATTTTCTTACAGTTCAGGAGGCTAGAAGTCCAAGTTCAAAGTACCAGGCTCTAGGGGCTGGGTGAAAGCCCCTCAACCTTGGGCTTCAGCTCTGCCTCTTGCTTCCAGCCCACTGAAGCTAGCTAGAGGCATCTCTTCACTCAGGCAGCTACTGACTACTGAGACTAACAAGCCCAGGGTCGACAAATAAAAAGGCACAGTCCCAATGTTACCAAACCACACAGTAGGCCATTGATTCAAGTCCATTGAAAATCCCAGGGTTGGCAAAGCATGGCAGGCTGCTGAACAACGATGTGGCTACATGCAGGGTTCAAGTGTGCCATAAGCTAGAGACCATTCCCAAAGCTGTTTCTTATACTTGGGAAGCAGACCACATCCCTAAAGCAGCTACTCAGCTGCTCCAGTAGATTCCACCATGGAGTCAATTACCAGTATCACCATGGGGAATGACTACATTCTGCTGTCCAGCCACTCAACTAGGCCCAGCCAAGTTGACACACAACCTTAATTACCACAGCTTTATTCTGCTAAGTTTCAGGTGGTTTGTTATGCAGATGTAGATAACTAAAAATGTAGATTGTGGGTCCCAGGACTCAGTGTGAAAAACAGTATATTAACAATGGAAATCAATATTATCTAAGAGCAGTTGGCCTTTCTCTATTAGCTCTGATATTAGAGAAGTAACTTTAAGGAATTTTCTGAATCATATATTTCTCCTCTGTGGAATGTGAATGACACCTACTCACAGGGCTCTTATGTGGATTGAGTAATAAAATAATAAATATGGGCATTCCAATTTAAAGTTGCTTTTATTGGAATGTTTACAAGAAGCACTGTTCATGGGCTGGTCCAATGAAGCTACCTTTCAAAAGCCTTGGCCAATGCTATCTGAGTTGGGTGGTTGAGAATTTGGAGAAGGAAGGCTATGTCTATCCATGTAATCCAATTAAATCTTAATATTTTATTGTCTTCATAAATTATCCTAATTTCATGAACATATAAAATCACAAAGGAAAATGATGTTATCTTTTTATAATTGGGAAACCTTAATCATATCTGAGAATGGGAGGATAGAAGGATGGTTTCACTCATAGTGGAAATGTAGTAAATATTTGTAATTGAAGATTGTTTAGATGTATTTTTTTCATAGGATTCTAGTATTTATGTCATCCAAATATACATTCTTAATGCATATCACTTATTCAATATCAGATTCATGCATTGGGTTTTTTTGGGGGTGGGGTGGGGTGTGAGTTGCAGTTTGTTTTTCTTTGTGTTTTGTAGTACTGGGAAGGGATTTGCAATGATTTAATGACAATATATAGGGTTTTGCAGGCTTCATAACCAATAAGTAGGAGTGGTATGAAGGGTAAAACTCAATCCACAAGACAGATGTGTAAGAAGCAATACTATTTTTCTTTAACATAGTTTAATTTTTAATTTGAACACACATTATACCTGTGTGTGAAATGAATCACGTTCAGTTTGTGATTCTCTACATGCAGATAGCATTACATTTCTGGAGAACTATAACAACAACAACAACAAAGTAATCTTAAGATGGTAGAAGGGTAAACTATTCCTTTTTTCATCTATCTTTGATACACATTGTCCTTCACTTTTGGAAGGTGATATTACTGCCTACTGCAGTGATTCACAAACTTCAGTGAACGTTAGAACCTCTTGGAAGGCTTGTTAAAAGACAGATTAGGGTTCCTCCAAACCTTGCTGATACAAAACAAAATGAGATGGCACAGATTGCTGGGCCTTATGCTCAGAGTTTCTGATTCTGTGGGTCTGGGGCTGGTGGGTAATTTGCATTTCTAATAAATGCCCCAAGGATACTGATGGTAGTGCTCCTGTACTACACTTTGAGAACCATTGGACTCAAGGTGAGAAATGTGTCTACTTGCTTTACTGAGAGCCTATTCTAGCTTAGGGAAACACTTCAGCAAATGAAACCTTACTGCTCTCTACCAAACACCAACCAAATGAGGAAGGTGATTCCAGGAGGATTTTTGGTGATGGAAATGTGTTTCAAGTTTTCAGCTTTTATGTGTCTTAGGTCATATATTTGTTTTTATTTATTAGTTAGTTGTAGAAGAGGCCAAAGAAATCAGAAAGATGTGCAAAAAAAAAAAAAAAAAAAAAAGCTTTGCTTTCTTTCTCTATTCCCTCCACTGCTCACAAAATGGATTTTATGCCTCACACTTCATTAAGGAAAAGAATAGATTTTTTGCCAATGATTCATATAAACAATATCCATCTCACTACCCTTTCCAGGGTCTGAAGCAACCATCTTGAAATGTGCCATCTCATTTTGCTTTGTATTAGCAAGTGTTGGAGAAATCTTAAACAAATCTGTATTACTTTACATTCTACATATATACATGTGTGTATATACAGAGAGAGAGAGAAGGAGAGAAAAAGGGAGGGAGGCAAGGGAGAGAGAGATAGTGGAAATGGTGATGATGTGGTTTGAAATGTTGGTGCTTTGAACCCACAAGCAGCTCTGCAGAAAGATGAGGAAGTCTGCAGTCTGTAAAGATTTACAAAATCTATGCGGCAGTTCTACTTTGTCCTAAAGGGTCACTGTGAGTTTGAATAGACTCAATGGCAATGGGTTTGGAACTTTATTTCTTTGGGTATAGGGACATTGGCCACCCCACATGGCTATATGGTATTTTTTTTTTTTTTTTCTCTCTCATTCTCTGTAGTCTATGGACTGCATCTTTTTTCTTTAAATTGTGATTTGGGTGAAAGTATGCAGAACAAATTAATCTTCCACACAGCAGCTCACATACACTTTGTCTTGTGACATTGACCGTAATCTCCCACGTCCTCCCTTTAGCCACTTCTTCCCTTTGTCCTTCCCTCCCATGTGTTCCTATACAGGCTATGTCTTTTATAATTCTTTTCTGAATACTGAATCCCCCTCTTACCTGATAAAATTTCTTTGAAATCTGTTAGGTCTGAGTTATGCAGCTTGCTGGCTTGAAATATACTCTCCTTTGGGGTATCACTGGGAGACAAGCAAAAGGAAGATGAACCAATAGTACAACTGTTCAACAACAAAAATTAGTAGTGTCTTTTTGAAATAAGGAACTTGACACTAACCCCTGGAGGCCACATATCCACCCATAAAATTATAGTTCTCCAGTGCTTATTCCTATTTTATCTTCTTGTTGTAATGGTTTCATCTCTAAGGTTGGTGACTGATATTTGTCATTTCAAAAAAGATCACAGAATGTCCATTATTCATGTGTGCTAGAAGAAAAATTATTTATGAAGCAGAGCACTAGTTTGGAGTCACAGATTTGGGTAAAAATTCCAGCTATGAGATATTGAAGATGTGTAATCTTGGGCAAGTCACTTAACTTCTGTACTTCAGCAAAATGGTCAGCAATTATTCCTCTCTTCCATGATGCAAGGTTTAAATGCAGTAAAGTATGTAAAGGAGTTTCTGGGTGACACAAATGGTTAAGCATCAACGACTAGCTGGAAGCTTAGCAGCTCAAACCCCTTCAGAGGTGCCTCAGAAGACAAGTCTGGTGGTCTGCATCCAAAAGGTCACAGCCTTGAAAACCACATGGAGCAGTGCTACTCTGCATTCTTAAGGTTACTGGAAGTTGGAATTGACTAAAGGACACCTAACAACAAGCTCTGGTAGCGTAGTGCCTAAGGCACTTGACTGTTAACCAGAAGGCTGGCGATTAAAACCCACCAGCCACTCCTCGGAAGGAAGATAGGGCAGTCTACTTTCGCAGTGATACTGCCTCGGAAACCCAAGGAGGGGTCGCTATGTGTGGGGACCAACTCAACGGCATATAACAACAACAATGTATGTAAAGTTCTTAGCATCATATCTGGCACATTCAGTGAATCATAGATGCTGTTACAGCACTTGTTCTGTTCTCCTTTCTTTCCTGGCACTTTTCATCTCCATAGAAGCTCATCTTCTTTCCCAGGCCACTAGGTGGAGAAAGCAAGCCTTCTACAGTAATTGACTCAAGTACAAGGCCAAATCAACCTGACCTAAATACCACAGATATTTAAGAGGGGCATTTTTTTTTTTTTTTTTTTTTTTTAATTCCTCTTCTTCAGAACTTCAGACATCATGAACAGGGAATCTGGAGAGATGTTTGGGGAATTCTTGAGCAGTTCACAACGAAAGTGTTTGAATTAGCTTGGTCATGCCTTGAGGCACTAGATTTCACTGAGGGATAGTCCTAAGCAAATTATGATGTTCCCAAAGTCAGCTTTTCAGCACCTTCTTATCCACCATGCCCTATTCTCTCACTTGCATTTCAATCAGACACACTCATCAGACACTCTTTTCTTTCTGAGGTATTATATAGCTACTGATTCTCAGGGACATTTGCATTTTAAAAGGAACTCCATTGTAATACAGTGGTAATGATTGGTTGGACCTACTTCAGAGAGCTGTGTGCATCATATTAGCACAAGTGTGGTTCCTTTGTGAACACTATGTTCTATACAAATAAAACTTCTGTTTATGTTGAAAAGCCCCAAACTGTTCAGAAAGGAAATATAACAGCCAGGATGATAGCGTGAGGGTAGCGTTTAGAGACAACGGTCTCTTGATACTCATATACAGTTGAACTCTTGGCAATTCCAGTTTGCTACTCTCACCTCACTAGTTTGTCCTAAGTTTAATTTGCTGTGTTTATTTAAAATATATCTAATTATTTCTCTGCAGGTTTTAAAAGTACATGAACCCTTTTCCTAGATTTTCTCCCAGGATGAGAAGACCAAAAGATTCTTGAGAGAGAATCTAAATTGAAAGTGGGTAAAGGTGATGTTCAAGAATATAGTTTAAGCTTGATGTTTAACAGCTCTGAGCCCATGTGGTACGAGGAACCAGTTGCTGTGGAGTCAATTCCAATTCATGGTGACCCCGTGTGTGTCAGAGTACAGCCATGCTGCATAGGGTTTACAGTGGCTGATATTTCAGGAACATCACCAGGCCTTTGTCCTGAGGTGCCTTTAAGGATACTTGAACTGCAACCTTTTTGTTAGCAGCCAAATGCGTTAAACCATTTGGACCACCCTGGGACTCCAGTAAGAATAAAAGTGTATGTATATATGCAGGTTTCATGCATTTGAAACAAAATATTGATAGAGATCGTCCACTTTTGCTGCTTTATCCCCACCCAGTAGAAAGTCTGTAGGCATTGTAGGTAAAGCCATTCCAGCTCTTTCTGGCTGAGGTATTGCTCTGAACTCCACATTTTCCTGACTTACATACCTCATCAGTTCCTGATAAGGCACTTATCAGTTCCTGTGTTCGGTTTCTACAGTCTCCTTTCACATGCTTTTGCACCTGGACTTACCTACCCAGCACTGACACTTCAGAAGAATAACTTTTTGGAATGCTAACCCATTCTTTTGACTGGTATCTCTGAAAGAATTATCACCTTCAAACATTACAGCTAGAACGCCCATACTTGACCCAACTTTGAATAATCCATGCCCATTCCAGACAAGTACCTGATGAGCATTGTGATATGCTTGTATATCAAGTGCATAGGCCGGGACCAGGCAAAGAGTTTCCATTATTATCTCTACTTTCACTTACAAGCACAAATTTCTGCTTTGGGGGAAAGAGCACAAGCTGTATACCAAATTCTCAGTCTGTAATTGATGTGATTTTTGTTGCAAAAAAAAAAAAAAAATTATCTCGTACTTTTAAAATACTTGTCCTATTTGCCTTTTCCCTGGTGTTCTTCACAGGAACTTTGTTGTTACTTTGGTGTTCCTGTGTTATCTAAAAAGAGAAAAAGCTATGGAGGTATTTGAGTTCATGTTCAGTAAATTTCCCCTCTAAGGCCTGAAGCAAAGTTTCTACAGGCAGCCAAGAGCTTAGCCAGAGCCCTGGAAGGCTATTCTAGTTAAAGATGCTTTGAAATATCACACTTATTACCACTAAATTTACTTTCAATATATCACATAGAATGATCACTAGTGCATAATTTACACACACACACACACACACACACACAGAGCTTCTGGCTTCCCAATATATGATGAGGTTCCATGTTTTCCCATATTGTTCTATTAGAAAATATTCTGATTTTCAATTTTTAGGGTCAGTTTCATATGCACAAAATACTTACATATGATGTTAAATGCCTTATGTGGGTTTTCCCCAAATCAAACTCTGAGATAAGGATTTGAGTGCAAGCTTTTTGTTGGGAGATGCAAGGAACACAAGAAGATGTTAACTTAAAGATGAGGCAACTAACATGCCTCATCAGTTGGTCACTGGAAGTCAGGCTGCCATACAAATAAATATTAAGGTCTAAAGGGAAAGAGGTGGTGCACAAATGTGCCTGCTACACAAATATACTGGGTAGAAGTGCTACTTACTTAACACAGTCCATATATACATCCAAAACATCAAAACCAAATCTCCTGCCATTGAGTTGATTATGACTCATAGCTACCCTACAGGACACAGTAGAACTGCCCTAAAGGGTTTCCAAGGCTATACATCTTTACAGAAGCCGACTTTCACATCTGTGGAGGAGTTAGTGGGTTTGAACCATTGACCTTTTGGTTAGCAGTAGAGCACTTTAACTACTGCACTACCATGGCTCCTTATATACATATGTTTTAAAATTTAAATCCCCGAACTAACATCAGTACATATTTCCCCCAAAATAAGTCTCCAAGCCCCAGTGATTTCACTGGAGAATTCTACCAAACATTTAAAGAAGAATAAACACAATTTTGCACAGTATCTTTTAGAAAACAGAAGAGAAAGAAACACTTTTCAACAAATTTTATGAAGTTAATATTACTGGAACATCAAAGCCAGGCAAAAGAGCAAAAAAAGAACTACAGACCAATATATTTCAAGAACTCAAATACAAAAATCCTCAAAAAACATTAGCAAACTCAATTCAACAATAAATCCAAGTAGGAGTTATTCCAGGAAATATACCAGACTGGCTCAACATGAGAACATAAATCAGTGTAGTTCATTATATCAACAGACTAAAGAAGAAAAATCATATAATCATATCATTGGTGTATAGAAACCATTTGACAAAATCCAATACAATTTGTGATTTTTTACAAAAGAACTCAGTAAATTAGGATTAGAGGGGGATATACTCAACTCGATAGAAAGCATCTACAAAAACCCTACAGTTAACTTTACACATAATGATGAAATACTGAATTCTTTCCCCTTAATAATGGGAAAAATGGAAAGATTTCTGCTTTCACTATTCTTATTTAACACAGTACTGAAAATTCTAGTTATTGCAATAAGGAAAGAAGAAATGTTTAAACACATACAGAATGAAAAGGAAGAAATGCAACTCTCTGTATTTGTAGATGATGTGATTGTCTACATGGAAAACCCCAAGGAATGGACCCCCCCGCAAAAAAAAACCCTAGACTTAATAAATTAGTTTAGCAACATTGCCAGATTCAAGATCAACACACAATAATTACACTTCTATATACTAACAATGAACATGTGGAAACAAACAGAATGCCATTATCAATCACACCAAATAAAATAAAATACTTAGCTATATACTTAAAAAATAAAAAACTCCAAGACTCATATGCTGAAAATTATAAAATACTTAAGAAAGAAATCAAAGAC
>NW_006921590.1:448644-458074 GCF_000298275.1 Orycteropus afer afer | reverse complement strand
GTTTAGTCCACTTTTGTATCCTTCCCTTCAAGGCTCAGGGGTCCAAGATTATCTTCTGTGTCTGTGTTAATTGGTTTCCCTTTTCTTTGTTGAAGAGCATCTATGCAGTCCTTGTGCCTAGTTCGCCATCTTGCTGGAACTTGAAAATTTTTTAAAGATCTAAATAAATACAGAGCAAACTATGTTCATGGAATTAGAAGGCTGACTGGAGTAGAGATAACAGTTTTCTATAAATTGACTTAGAGGTTTAGAACAATTCCTCTCAAAATGCCTATAAAAGATGTTTTCCATACCTGGGTAAGATTACTGTAAAATTTATATGGAAATGCACAGGCCCTGCAATATCTAAAACAGTCTTGGCAAGGAAGAATAAAGTGGAAGGAATCATTCTACACAATATTGTTGTTATGTGCCGTCAAGTCGGACCCGACTCATAGTGACCCCTCCTTGGGTTTGTGAGGCAGTATCACTACGGAAGTAGATTTCCCCATCTTCCTTCTGAGGAGTGGCTGGTGGGTTTGAACTGCCAGCCTTCTGGTTAGCAGTCAAGTGCTTTAGGCACTACGCTACCAGAGCTACCTATATTAAGGCTTACTATATAACTATTCACTACCTGTCTGTCAGTTGTTGTACTACAGAGACTTACTACTGCTATGATGCTGGAAGCTATGCCACCAGTATTTCAAAAACCAGCAGGATCACCCATGGTGGACAGGTCTCAGCAGAGCTTTCTGGCTAAGCCAGACTAGGAAGAAAAGCCTGGTGATCTACTTCCCAAAACAAGCCAATGAAAGCTCTAGGGACTGCGTTGTCTGTTACAGTGCTGGAATAGGAAGCTCGTAAATTGGAAGTTATTTGAAACATAGTGGCTATAACTATGGACTCAATCATGCCAACAATTGTGAAGATGATGCAAGAATGGGCACTATTTTGTTATGTTGACTTGAGGGTAACTAACAACAACAGGGTAATTGAAACTGTCTAGTGTTGGTGGAGAGATAAACACATAGACTAATGAAACAAAACAAAGAACCTATAAGTAGACCTACACAAAAATGCCCAACTGATTTTTGTACAAAGGTGAAAAAGCAATTAAAGGGGGGAAGGATAATCTTTTCAACAAATAGTGCTGAAGCATTTGAACATCCATAGGGTGAGACAGTCATGGGCAAAAGAAATGAACCTCAACCTAAGCCTTACATGTTATACAAAAATTAACTCAAAATGGATAATGGACTTAAATGCAAAATACAGAACTGTAAGTTTCACATACTGATTCTACCATTTACTAAATGTATGTATTGCACAGAACTTGGTCCGTCTGAAAAAAATCCCTTCACCTAAACTGCTTCCTTTGTAATACAGGGATAATAATGCCCTCCTCACAAGTTGTTAAAAGGATGAATAAGTTAACACGTGGAGAGCACATAGCAAATGGCACATAATAAATGCTCAATGAATGCCACTTTCCTGCTTTTCTTTCCCTACATAGGTTATTGTCTCAAAAGAGAGGGCACTAGATTTGCATTTTAAATAAATGTCAAATATATAAAGTACTTCAATCTAGTTGATAAAATAAAAATTATTCAATTATTTTGTCGTGTGTAACAGAAGTATGCCACATTCCCACACCATTTTTACTTAATTTCATTTCTTTTAAGAGACAGGATACAATTAGTGTTCTTTTAAGGGACAAGACAGAGCCTAGTGTTAAGAGTGCTGTCTGTGAAGTTTGAATGTTTGAGGTTCCATCATGATTGTCATTCACCAGTTCTGTGACTTTGAACATGTCCTCTCTCTATTAGTTTTCTAGGACCATAACAAAGTACCACAAATTGTGTGGCTGGAAACAACAGAAATTTATCTTCTTGCAGTTCTGGAGACTGGAAGTGTAAATTCAAGGTGCCAGCAGGGCCATGCTCCCTGGAGGCTCTAGGGGAATATCCTTTCTGGACACTCACTTTCCTGTATCCCAGTGTGTTCCCTGGCTTGCAGCTGCAACATAATTCCAATCTCTGTCTGTGTCATCACATGGCATCTTTCCTCTGTGTGTCCATCTGTATCTTTCCTTCTTTTAAAAAGATACTATTTAGGTGGGATTAGGACTGCGGTGCAGTAAATGTCTTAGTGTGGCTTTTCTACCTATAAGTCTTTGTAGGTAGAAAACTCCATGATAGAATTTTCTGTGAGCAACTGAGGAGCTCTTGATTGTAAAAGTATCCACCTGGGGTATTTTTGTTGGGAGTGGCACAAAACAATGTTCTGCGAGGTTCCTGCTATCTCTCAGGTGCTTAGAATTCTGATGTTATCATTGGCTAGTTTGGCCACTCTCCCAGGCTCAAAAGGAGGCCTCCTAGAGGCAGAACTCTCCCTTTGACTACTGGGTGAGAAGGACGTACTGCCGAGGAGAAACACGCTGCTGAAGGAGACACATGCTGCTGGGAAAGAGACATGCATTGCTGAGAGAAACACAGAGGGACACACTGCTGGGTGAGAGACTGTGAGAGATTGTTGGGTGTGAGATGGTGGGCTGCAAGAGACTGAGCGTTTTTCATGAACTTGAATTGTAATCTGATGCTTACCTAATAAACTTCATTATCTGTGAGTTCTGTGTGGCCACTGCAGTGGATTATCCAACCCAGGAGAGAGGTGGTGGGTGCTTTGGGAAGAAAGTCTTGTGAAAGGGCTGGAGGGAGGCAGCATGTCTGGCCTTGCAGGAATAGGCTTTGGGTTACTGATGGTGATCCTGTCTTCCTCTTGTGTGGTTAGAGGAGGTCAGAAGATGTGGCCTCCTTGCCTTTTTAGCAAGGACCTAACCTATTCCTGTACGACCTGATGTTAACTGATAACATCTTCAAAAACTCTCTTTCCAAATATGTTCATGTGTACAGGTACTGAGAGTTAGGACTATCTTTTTTGGGGACACAATTCAATCCATAACACCTTGGTTTGCTACTCTGTGAAATGGAAATAATAACAGTTCCCATCTCAAAAGAAAGTTGGGAGGATTAAATCAGACAACATAGGAAGCCTGTAGAACAGCACCTCCCATACATGGTAAGAATTCTGTATTTGCCATTTTCCAAGATTTAATTTTAAAGATATCTTTACATTATTCATAATTAAGAAATTTCCCAAAACCATATGCTTAAGGCTGACTGATTAAAAGCAATGAGAACTCTACATTTTCATCTTTTGCATTCCTACAAAGGCTATGTAAGATAGTTGGATAGGTTTTTTTGTGTGTATTTTCAAGCAGGCTGTTTATAATCCCATTTTGCCCATGAAACAACATATTTGGTTTATTGGAAGATAACAGAAACTCACCTGAGATTTCAGTGTGATACAAATAATAAAGATAGTTTGTAACAGAAATAAAATACTGTAAAAATGAGTAGAAGATTAAATGTAGAAAATACAATTATGCAAAAAGGTGAGAAACACACTAACAACAATGATATTTTAAAAGATGGTTTTTCCACTCATACATTGGAATTTATCTCAGAAGTTTTAACGCAAGATATTTAGCCTAAATTAAGTATTTCTTCCAGGTTCTGAGAAATTTCATTTTAAACTAGGGATTTGTTTCCTGAAATAACTTGTTATTTTCATTATCCATCAAAAATTCTTAAAAGTAATGTATTCACATCACATGGTTACTTTCAAATGACTGCTCAGTCAATGTATATGGGAATTTGCTTTTTATTTTCTTTGGAATCTATCCATCAAAGTGTGTGCTTTAATTTCATACATAATATAAAATTTAAAGTTAATATTCTGTTTGTGGTTTGTATACTCAACTTTATGCCTGATTGTTAATGATCTTTCTGGCATGCACATAGTATTTGTTTTCCATAACACTTATAAATTTCAAAATGTCTGTGTATTTGCTCCTACTCATAAACTTTTAATTCTACACATTATCATTACTAGCTAAGACCAAGCCTAGTTTTTTTAAAGTTTGTTCTTTTCTACGTGTGCTACTTGGATTGCTCCCAATCATCTTACATTTGGGCTCATGTTAACAGTAATTAACTATTTTGCTGGATCTTGGTCCTACCTGCAATCGCAAGACTGAGATGGATTATCTCTTAAACTGACACCACCACCACTACTTTCTGAGGCTGGGAACTGTATTTCCCAGAATCCTTTTCTGTCTATAGTTCAAGGTTGGCATTTGCCAATGTAAGTTATTCATGTCTAATCCAAAAGTTGGAAGCCACTATTCTCTGCAGGCAGTTCAGGGAGATGAGAGCTTCACAGCAGTTTCCTGGTGAGTGCAGAATATGACATGCTTTGCAACTGCAGCCTAAAGCAGATGGTGGGAGCTTCTATGTGATTTTTGAGAACTGTAGCTGCCTCCAGGCAGACTTTGGAGAATCACCCAATTTGGTGCTTCAGGTTGAGATCTTCAGGGTCACTTCCTTTAACTTTTGCTGGAAGCTCTCCTGACATTCCATAATATCTTCCCTGACTGCTACTTTTTGGATTGTCATATAAGCCTCTAAACAAAGAAAAGAAAATCCATTGCGGTCCGATCAATTCTGACTCATGGCAGTTCTGTGCATTATAGAATAGAACCACATTGTAGACTTTTCTGGTCTGTAATCTTCATAAAAGCAGATCATCACTAGGCCTTTCTTCTAAGCTTCCACTGAGTGAGCTTGAACTGCTAACCTCCAGTAGTGGAACACAAACCCTTCGTGCCTCTAAGGAAGCTATTAAGCCCCTAATTCTATACTAAACCCAATATAGCTAGAATATATGACATTTTTCTGTTTTTCAGAATGAACCCTGATTGATACAAAGTTCTTTAATATCCTGAAAATAACAATCTAATATATATTCAAGGGTCCTCTTCAAGTATCGGGAGCAAGACCACACAATGTCTTTCTTGCCACATAGTAACTTCTGTATTGCTCTTTTCTTGCAAGACTGTTTGAGGATACCTTATCACTTCCAAGAATGCTAGTGTGCACTAAGATGTTTATGGACCCCAGTGGAGCCCATACAAAGTTTGCCATCTCCACAGAGCCCCAATCTTCTGAAGATGACATCTTGAAAATCTATGAGGCAACAATGATAAAAGATTTTGCAAGCAAAAGCCAGTTTCTCCCCGATTACTGTCAAGTTCAATACATAATACTTACACATCAAACTGCACTGCTTACATCTAAATGTTTCACAAATTCACTCATGTTAACAACACATTTGACTTCTGTTTCTCATCTCTCTTTGGGGATCAACACATGTCTGTGGAAACAATATACTGTAATGCAACCTCTCTTTAGCAGGTTGCCCATGTGATATTTCCAGCCCAGAAAAATTGCCATGCCTAGTAGCTTTGGGAGATCTGGTGGCATAGTGCCTAAGGCATTTGACTGCTAACCAGAAGGCTTGTGGTTCAAACCCCCCAGTCACTCCTCAGAAGGAAGATTGGGCAATCTACTTCTGTGGTGATACTGCCTTGGAAACCCAAGGAATGGTCACTATGAATCAGATCCGACTTGAAGGCAGTGAGTTTAGTTTTGGTTTGTTAGTAGCTTTAGGAGTTTGGTAGCACAGTGCCTGAGGCATCTGACTGCTAACCAGAAGGTTGGTGGTTCAAACCCACTAGCCACTCCTTGGAAGCAAGATTGGGCAATCTTCTTCTGTAAAGATTTAATGCCTTGGAAACCCAATGGGGGTTGCTATGAGTCGGAACCGACTCAACGGCAGTGAGTTTGGTTATTTGGTTTATAGTAGCTTTTGTCAGGTTAGGTACATATGCCTACTCTGTGTGACTAGACATTTCTGCATCTTAGCATTGGGAACAGCTTAAGCGAAAGCAGTAACTCCACTATGTGGACATGGATCACTGATTATTTTTATTTTAGTGTTTAGAAAATGGGAATAATAGAAACCTAAAACCTGGCTCTCTGGCATAGCATAATGATTGAGGCTGGAAACTTTAGAGTCAGATTGTCACAGCTTGAATGCCAGTTAAATTACTCACTGAGTGCCTTGGTTTAGGCACTTAACCTCTCTGTGCTTACCTGTAAAATGGATATAATAATAGTATTTACATAGTAGAGTTATGTTGTTGTTAGGTGTCATTGAGTTGGCTCTGACTCATAGTGACCAAATGGAACAAAACATTGCCTAGAATCCCACCATACTCATAATCACTGCTCTGCTTGAGCTCCTTGTTGTACCTGCTGTGTCAGTCCATCTCATTGAGGGTCTCCCTCTTTTTTGTTGATCCTCTCTTTTACCAAATACAATGTCCTTCTCCAGGAACTAGTTCCTCCTGGAAAAGTACAAAGTATGTGAGACAGTCTCCATCCTCACTTCTAAGGAGCGTTCTAGCTGTGCTTCTCCCAAGATAGATTTATTCATTGTGGCAGTCTATGATATATTTAATATTTTTCACTAACACTGGTATTTGAATGTGTCAATTCTTTTTCCACCTTTCTTTTTTATTGTGCAGCTTTCACATGCATATAAGGTGACTGAAAATATTAGAGCTCAGGTCAGGTGCACCTTAGTCATCAACTTGACACTTTTGCTTTTTAAGATTTTGAAGAGGTCTTTTGCCCACAGATTTGCCCAATGCAGTGTGTCATTTGATTTCTTGACTGCTGCTTCCATGGACATTGATTTTTGATCCAAGTACAGGCTGTCCTTAGGTTATAAGATTATTTCCTATATGTGTCTTGAACTTGAATTTATAAGTCAGAATAGGTACATATGGTTCTTATTTAGCCTTTTGTGCAAGAAAAGGCTTGAAGCCTTTTTCAATGATTTAAAAGCTGCATGCTCAGTAAATGAAGGTGATTGTGATGAAAGAATTTTTTTGTAAGTAGGGGTTGGTTCAGTTTGAGAGTGAGAGCAAATGTACATAATATTAAAGGGCAAGTAGGAGTTGTTGGTGAGTCAAACATTCTTAGCTCAGGGACTTACTATAGAATGAGATCTTTGACAACTTCAATTTCTTCACCGTTTATCATGATGTTGGTTACTGGCCTGGTTGACAGGATTTTCATTTTCTTCACATTCAAGTGTAATCCATACTGAAAATATAGTCTTTTCCCTTTATCAGTAAGTGGTTTAAGTCCTCTTCATTTTCAGCAAGCAAGGTTATGCCATTCTGTGCTTATTGCAGGTTGCTTTTTTGGAAAAAAAAATTTAATTGTGATTTTGGTGTAATTATGCAAAGCAGATTTATTTTACATTCAACAGTTCATACACATTTTGTTTGTGACACTCATTACATTTCCTGAATTGTAACAGCTCTCCTCCCTCTTCTGACCTGTGGTTACTCTTTCCCTGTGTCCTTCTTGTCTATGCTTTCCTGACTCCCTACCTTCTCCCTGTGCAAATGTTGCCCCTCTCATTTCCCATGATTGACTGTTCTAGGGAGTCTATCTCCCTGGAGTAATTGTTCAGCTTGTAGACTTGTCTATTGTTTGGCTGAGAGTTAAGCCAGCAGAGTGAGTTCAATTCTAGGCATGAAGGGTAAGTTTGGGCCACAGACTCAGGGATTTCACCAGTCTCTATCTTATTGGTAAATTTGGTCTTTTTTTAAAAAAAACAAAACAGTACATAACAAAAACTGGTCTTTTTTATGATATTTTTTTTTCTTCCCCATTATTTCTCCCACTCTATCCAGGGCCTCCAATTTTAATCTGAGTGGTTGGCATCATTAGCTAGGCACCATCCAGTTCTTCTGGTCTCAGGGCCATATAGGGTGAAGTTCTCATGGTCCATTAGTCCTTTGCACTAACTGTTTCCATGCATCTTTAAGTTTTTTCACTCTTCTTAGCACTGGATGAGCACAGATCAAGAGTTGCATTGCAGATGGTCACTTGCAAGCTTTTAATACCCTAGTCACTACTCACCAAAGTAATATGTAGAGCAACATTTTTGTGTACTGTGTTGTGCCAGTTGAGCTTGGTATATCCCCCATGACCATGGTCCCCAGGCCCAGCCCCAGCAACTCACTCCCTCAAAGTGCTTAGTTGTGGCTAAGAAGTTACCCTAACTTTACCACCTGTTAGCTTTATACTGCATGTGAAAATTTTTATAGCACATACAAATACATATACAGGAATATCATGTACCAAACATATGTATGCTGTTGTCGTTATGCCCTATCCTATGTGCTGGGATTCTTAAGTGCCAATGGCAGCTACATCAAACAATGCTCTAACAGAAAAATATACCGCATGGTTCTTCCTTGGTTGATTATAAACAAAATTCATAGCATTATTATTGTGTGTGGGGGGGACTGGGAGACATTTGTATTAAATTTGGAAAGATGGTTAGAATTTCAAAGGATAGAAAGAAGGGGTGAGGAAGGAGTGGTTGCAGAGTAGTTCAGGCTTGCTAGTGGGGAGAAGCTAGCAGAAGCATTCCCAAAGACTGGAAAGTCTAGTTGAGACCAAGTGTTGACTTTGAATAAATCTCTAGGCCCTGCGTGGATGGAGTGGAGCATAAAAATACTCAAGCAAAGCATGTGACTGCTTACAATCCACACCAGTTATGTACTAGTCAGAAAATCATTTTCACTGCCATGTTACATATTTACAAACAGAAAAATTCTTTTTATTAGAAGATTTAAGTTTAATTTTATCTTAGCCTTAATATTAAACATAGGTTATCATATTTGGAATTCTAAAGATAAAACAAAATGTTTCTCTTTTCTTCCTTCTCTCATGCATAGATGCTTATAGATGGGAAGGATGAGAAACATTCCAAATATCACATTTCGAGAACCTTGCCATGGTCATAAACCATGTAGCCATCTTGGGTGCTTTTCTTCTGTCTTGCTATATGGAGTACCATTAATATGCTTTTGTTACTATTATGACAAAAATTTATGTAGCTTGTAATACATTGAAGTTTTAATCAGTTTATTTATCATCACTCCTAATCCCACTCCACAAATTCTTTTTTAATGTTTTCTCAGTTCCTCTTGTATTAGACTTAGGCATTTTTGGGGGGTAGGGGTGGGAGGATGGGGTGGTTATCTGTCTGTGAGTTGTACTTGATTTTGGTGACTCCATGTGCAATAAAAACAAAACAAAACAAAACAAAAAAAAACACGGCCCAGTTCTGAGTCATCCCCATGATTCATTGGGGATTGGGCCATTATCATGGATGAGTTTTCATTGGCTGATTTTCAGAAGTAGATTTCCAGGTCTTTTTTTTCTATTCTATCTTAGTCTAGAAGCACCACTGAAACTTACTCAACATCATAGCAACATGCAAGCCTCCACAGACAGATGTTGTTGTTGTCCTTAAGTGCCGTCAAGTTGTTTCCGACTCATAGCGACCCCATGCACAGCAGAAGGAAACACTGCCCGATCCCGCGCCAGCCCCACAATCCCTGCTATACTTGAGCCCATCATTGCAGCCACCGTATCAATCCATCTGGTTGAAGGCCTCC
>NW_006921590.1:443722-445134 GCF_000298275.1 Orycteropus afer afer | reverse complement strand
AAGCACTGATCATTGCCAAGTTGCTGTATAAGCTGAGTCATCACTACATTGTCTACCTGATTGCTCTCCTTTGAGGACTGCAATCACCCTAGGTAGGTTCCACTCAGTCACTGTCTTGTCCATTCCATCATCTTGCCATTTGTTCAAAGAGGCTGACCTGAATGCTGAGCAGCAAAAGGCTCCCTGGACTTCTGCCTCCTGATTTGGTTTGCTGATACTACTGGTGAGGAAAGAGTGGGATGAGATTGTCAGGGCATGTGTCCCTTGGCTCTCTCCTTGCCATATTGTAGTTGAGTGGCTGGGGCTTTCTACTGAAGGTCACAGTTTCTGGCAGTCAGCCTATATTCTCTCTTTCATCTAAAAATGTCTTTAATTTGATAAACGGTCCTCCATTCTTGCTAATTTTGGGGAACTGCACGACCCTCTGTTAGCGTCTCTTAAACCTGTACATACCATTGACAAATGCAATTTGAGATTTCAGAATCTTGAAAAGTGATGTCAGTCTGAAGGGAAAGCCTTAGCCCTCATCATTGTGGTAATAGTTCTTTCAGTTTGACATCCCATACAGTGGAAAGGATTGAAAAAAAAATTTGACACATTTACATTATGAGATCCATACATTTCTTTAGAATAAAATTAATCCAAGAATTATGTAGGCCTGATTTCTGGTAAGGTGGTGGAATCAGCAGACAAGCTACACAGACCCTCTTCAACCAGGAAAAGAGAAACCAATTGAAAGAGATACAGAAGAGAATCCTGGATCCCTGAGCTTTGAAAGGAAGTATACAGAAGTGGGTTAGGTACCAACTAGTGGAAGAACATGAATGAACACTGAGTACGGAGATGGACGGAGCTGCGGACTGTCAGCTACTCTGATAGCATCAACAGCCTGAAAATTTCTAAGTGGTGTTGGGACCTGAGAATTGATCTAAAGATCAGTCCTGGTTGCCAAGGGCTGCAGGGACGACTGCACTCATGGCCAATGGCTAGGAAGGGAAACAACAAAGAGGGAGACAACCTGAGGTGTGGACTTTCAACAATCCAGAGGGTGTAGCCATTCTGATGGTTTACAAGCAGTGGACATTTTGGATATTTAAAGTGACTGAGGGCTCAGCCATTTTGAATGTTTGCAAGAGGAAGCCATTTTGGATACTAAAAGTGACAGTATTCTCATTTGGATTCCAGGGACCTAAGAATAGGCTCTGCTTGCCAAGGAGGGCAGGGATATGGGAGGCTGACAATGGGGAAGGAGACAGGGTGAATGTATAAGTGCTGCCAAGTAGTGAATGTTGTTGTTGTTGTTATGTGCCATCAAGTTGGACCTGACCCACAGCGACCCTTCCTTGGGGTCCGAGGCAGTATCACTACGGAAGTAGATTGCCCCATCTTCTTTCCAAGGAGTGGCTGGTGAG
>NW_006921590.1:441171-442592 GCF_000298275.1 Orycteropus afer afer | reverse complement strand
AACCTTACAAGAAATGCTAAAGGGGGTCCTTTGGACAGAGAAACAACAACAGCAAGCAACAACCAAGCATTAACACACATGATGACATAACCCAGAAACCAACCCAGTTATGGAGTTATCCAAAGTAAATAAGCCTACAAGATTGTGAAAAAGGGAACCAGGGACATCGATTGAAAAATGAGGACAACTACCAACCAAAAAGAAGGAAAAAATTGTGTAGTTACAGAACTAATTGGTAGGGAAGTCAAGACAACTGCAAGATAGCATGAGCTATTCTAAACTTGGGAAGAAAAGTATAAATCATAGGGTAACTACAAAGAAAAATGATAAACCTTCATATCAAAATTAAAAAAGAGCACCAGCACAAATATTCAGCAAATACTAAACCAATAGCAATGAAGGAAGTCATAACAATAACCGAAATAAGCTCAGCACAGAAAATTATATAGAACAAAGAAATAAGCAACACCATGCAAAAGCACATCACAAAACAACAGCAAGAAATTCATACTACTGATAATTACACTGAATGTCAATGGATTAAATGTACCACTCAAGAGATGGAGAGTTGCAGATTGGATAAGCAAACATAACCCTTCAGTATGCTGTTGGCAGGAGACACACCTTAGTAAGAAAGACTAAAAATAAAAGGTCAGAAAAATATGTATCAAGCAAATGGCAACCATGAAAGAGCAGGAGTGGCAACATTAATTTCTGATAAAATTGACTTTAACACAAAAACCACCATAAGAGGCAAGGAAGGATATTATATAATTATTAAAGAATTGATTGAACAAGAGGACATAACAGTAATAAATACCTATACACCCAAAGAGCCCCAAAATACATAAACCAGATTCTAACAGAACTGAAAAAACAAATAGATGACTCCACAATCATAGTAGGAGATATTAATATACCACTTTCAATCAAAGATAGAACAACTGGAAAGAAACGCACCAAAAACACAGAAAAAATAAACAGTACAATCCACCAATTTGGCCTTATAGACATCTACAGAGGACTTCACCCAATAACAGCACAATATACATTCTTTTGCAGTGCACATAGAACATTCTCCATGATAGACCATATGTTAGGCCATAAAGCAAGCTTTAATAAATTTTAAAGCATTCAAATACTGCAAAGCATCTTCTCAGATCACAATGCTATCAAATTAGAAATCAACAATAGGAAAATCAATGGAAAAAGAGCAAACACATGGAAACTGAACAACAACCTGTTTAAGAAAGACTGGATAAGAGAAGAAATAAAATATGAAATTCAAAAATTCCTTGAATCAAGTGAGAATTAAAATAGAACATACCAAAACTTTTGGGACACAGCAAAAGGAGTGATCAGAGGCCAATTTCTAGCAATAAATGAATATGTCAAAAAAGACAAGTGAGCCAAAATCAACA
>NW_006921590.1:429680-438171 GCF_000298275.1 Orycteropus afer afer | reverse complement strand
ATGGGGCAATCTACTTCGGTAGTGATACTGCCTCGGAAACCCAAGGAGGGGTCGCTATGAGCCGGGTCCGACTCGACGGCACATAACAACAACAACAACATGAATGTAGGGAGTGTAAATCAAAACCAAACTAAACTCATTGCTGTCAAGTTGGATCTGACTCATAGCGACCCCTCCTTGGGTTTCCGAGGTAATATCACTACAAAAGTAGATTGCCCAACCTTCCTTCTGAGGAGTGGCTGGTGAGTTTGAACCACTAGCCTTCTGATTAACAGCCAAGTGCCTTAGCCACTATGCCCCCAGAGCTCCTGTAGGGAGTATAGAATTGAAAAATTTTAATAATCACATGTAAGTTTCTAAGGGGCTTAATATTTAATGAACAAGAGAAATATTTACATATAATGTAAGGAATGAATATAGAAAAATGTAGGAGAAGGATGGGGAAACTGCTGCATATGTGCCAAGGGTAATTGACAATTCAAGACAAGGATCACTCCTTAAGCAATATTTTCATATCCCAATCTGATGCTATGGATGATGGTTAAAGAATCCTTCCATGAGCAGTGAGCTGCTGGGTAGCAGAGAAAATGGAATTCCCTGCAGTATTGTGGAAATGAACCCTGGAGACTCAGATGGTTAAGCACTGGTTTACTAACCAAAAGTTGACAGTTTGAAGCCACCCAGGGGCTCCATGGAAGAAAGACCTGGTGATATGCTTCCATAAATATTACAGACAAAAAAAACCCTATGGGGCAGTTCTTCACTGTGACATGGGTCTTTGTGGGTCAAAATCAACTCCACTGTACCCAGCAACAACAACAAAGGGTGGTTGATGGGAGACTTTTATATAACCTGGGCCCCAAGTGAGGGACAGGCTACTTGAGCTGTTGTTTAAAGGCAGAAGAGGAAGGAAGAGAGAGGGGGAAACCACACTAATTAGCTAACGTTATTTATGAAAATCAGTATCAATTACTGCAGAGCTTCTTTTTAAAGGAAGAGAACAAAAACCGTTCAGGCATGGTGTTATAAAAAAAAAAAAAATGTCTTGAAATAGTCAGTATCCCTTGTTCTTAACCCTTCTTCAGTGAAACACTTCTCTCTACCTCAAACTTTATCTAATTTTAAGTATTTTCACCTTCTTGGTCATTGGTCCCTATAGCTGAAGGAAATTCCTTCATTTTTGAAGTTAAACCAATGATCTTATTATGACTCTTGTGTGTGTGCTGCTGCTGTTGTGTTCCATCAAGTCAATTTTGACTCATAGTGGCCCCATGTGACAGAATAGAACTGCCCTATAGGGTTTCCTAGGCTGTAATCTCTGTGGTAGAGGATTAACAAGCCTTTTCTCCCACATAGCTGCTGGTAGGTTCCAGTCCCCAATCATTTGGTCAGCAGCTGAGCCAGGTACCTAATTTTTCATTCTTACATCTTTCATGTCTTGTTTTTCCCTTGTAACAGGTTCCATTCTCTTCTCTTCTGGAAATAGCTTTTCCTTAGCTCTGCTTAGTATCATTATGTAACTTGCAATTAAGAAATCTCTGTTACTATTTAGGCATATTCATTCTTTCATTTAATGCTTATTTATTGAACACTAACTTTATGCTAGTCACTGGAAGTTCAAAGGGAAACAGACTATAAATAAAAAAAGTGAATAAGATAATTTCAGACTGTGATAAATATTTTGAAGAAAATAATTAGAATAACATCATGAGGAATGATTGGCAGGGGTAGTGGAGCTACTTTAAATGAAATCATTGAAGAAAGTATCCTTGAGGAAGTGATATTTGGGCTGATACCAACTTGTTCATATACAGTTCATTCTCATTTTTCATGTTAGTTGTGTTCTATAAAGTTCTACAAACACTATTTGTAGTATTTAGTGAATACTAAACCCTTGTTCCTAGAGGAGTTAGATTCCTGTGAGCCTCTGGTCACAATATTTTTGTCAACAAACCAATACATAACTTTGTTTTATATGTGTTTATGTTTTAAAACACCTTATTTAACATATGTTTCTTACAAATAATTAATTTTATGTCACACATTATACTAAAACACTAGCTGAGAAGGTTTTAACATTTCTCTGAACCTGGATAATGTGACTGTAAATTTCTTTGATTTTCAGCTTTACAACAATGCTTTTTTTTTTTTTTTCAAAAAATCAATCTTCATATTATGAATATACAAATTTAGTCACTTTTCTATCTGTTACATCATTTTATCATGCACTTCATTGTAGATGTTACTTCAGTAATTTCTGGATTGGCCTCAAATACATATTGGCAAATTTCCTTTTCCTTTCCTGTATGTACCATATTATTGATTCATTAACATTGGACCCATTGCCAACTGTACTATAACCCATGCCTGAACAAAGCTTATTTTCTTCATAAGGCACATATAACCCTCTTGTGCTTAGAACTACCACACTGCATCTCAACACTATACTTAGGGACCACTTTATGCAGTAAAATCACCAGCAAAAAGCACAAAAATGTAAAAACCATGGAACTAAATAGATTGTAAAATGGACATTTGTTTACAATATGAAAACTGAAATAAGGAGGCACCTGTTCAATCTCAGCTGGGAATGTACATGTAGGGTGATTCAAATTTTTTTACCACTCTGCACGTGTCTGCAAATAACCATGAAAGCACAAAGGTATTGACTTTTGGGGTTACAGATTTTAATGTTTAGGCACAGTCACAAATATAAATTCCATAAATGATGAGAATTCATTGTGTATATACAGAAATACCTACATATATACATATATAGAAAGAGATATACATTTTCATTTTGACATTCAGTTCTCCATGTTATATATTAGAAGATTCTCTTGTCACTACCCATGACACTGGCCCTATGCTTCTGTGGTAACTTAACACATGACAGAGAAGAGTCTGGATTATATTCTCTTGAAATTTTTCTTATTGTCTATTATACAGGGGGAATCTATAAGGGCTGGACTAATTGATGTCCATGGCCTAACCCTCAAATGGACATTGTATAAAAGGTTATAGAGGACAGATCAAATATTCTAACCAGAAAATTTAAAACAAAAACTTTTGCCAAATAATATTATAGGATAAGCTCTGGTGGCATAGTGCCTAAGGCACTGGACTGCTAACCAGAATGCTGACTATTCAAACCCCCTAGCTACTCTTGGAAGAAAGATTGGGCAATCTACTTCCGTAATGATACTGTCTTGGAAATCCAAGGAAGGGTCGCTGTGAGTTGGATCCAACTCGAAGGTGGTGAGAGTGAGTAGCAGAAAAATGGTAAAATTTCCGCCTGCCTCTCTAAATTTTACTCTTAAATCTGTTACCTCTAGGAGGCCCCCAAACCCCCATTCTCTCCTTTTAAACTCTTGGTACCTTGTCATGTGGCCTATAAGCACTGAAGGAGTCTATATATATATATATGTATATGTATGTATATATATATACACACACACACACACATATACATATATATGTATATATGTATATCACGTATTACATATATATATATGTATATATATGTGTGTGTATATATATATATGTATATATGTATACATAAATAAATACACACACACACACACACACCCAAGACAGGTATTCCTTGAGTCTTCTAGATTCTGTCCAGGTTCAATAGATCAGATGTTATTTAAAAATGCATTGGTTTTACCTTTTAGCCAGGAGAAAGATGAAGTCAATTATCCCCAAGGCAGAAAAATATTGCAAAAAATGCAGGAGTCTAGGGCATCAGTTGCCAAGATAGATGAACTAGAATAGATTGGACTTTTGATCTCCGGCTGCTGATTAAGCTGAAAACCCAAAATAGCCTCTTCTAATACCATGTGTGACCTCTTTAATCTTTTAGCTTCTTTCTTTTGCTCAAGCTATGCTACTCAAATTGTCTCCTTGAAGGTCACTGGTGACAAATCATCTTTCAGTTAACAAAATCCAATTGTCATTTAACAATCCCTTCTTCAACCTTTTGGCGGAATTTGATGCTGTCAACCACCCTTAACTACTTCTGCCTTTCTTCACACAGTAAGTAACAGTGCCCTGTTTTTTTTTTTCCTCCCCAAATTCTCCTTTTTAAGTCTTAACCACTTGTGTTTTACTTTATCACCCTACAAATATGAGGACACACCTTTTTCTCTTGTGTCTCTCCATCAGTGATGTCAACTGTCACCTCAGTGAGAATGACCCCAAAGTCTATATTCCTAACTTTAACCACTCCGTAATAACCCAGCCCTGCATTGTCAGTTATTTGCTGACATGTCAGCCCAGGTATCTCCACTGGCACCTTGTCTATTTCCAGCTCAGCTCCATAAGATCTCCAGGGCAAAGCACCTGGGTCTTTGTGAAAGAAAGGTCCTGGCATACACCTGGTATTCCCACAGTTAAGTTTTCAGTGACATCCCTGCCCCCACCTTCTCCCACCCCCACTACACACACACACACACACACAAACACAAACACACCTTCTGCTTGCAGGGACTCACTTTGTTTGATCTCTTTTGTGCTTTAACATATGATTCTGTTTGCTATGCTTATCTGTGACTTCCTTCCTCCTCTCATTTCTTAGATTCCTGGTTGTCCATCTCATCCTTTTTCTTTAGATGAGCAATTCCTTGCTTAGTAACTTGAGGAATGTTCCCAATTGGCTCAACTCATAAAGCCACCCTAGCATAAACACCTATTCCCTTCAACAGAATCCAGGTTTAAAACTGGGCTTATTATCTTCATAAAAAACCCAGCTTATGTCTATATTTTGTATTCTTCTCATGACAACATTATTCTACCATGGTCTCAAGTGAAAATATCTCAAGTGTCTCACTGTCCCTTCATCTTTGCTCCTGTAAAATAAAAATAACAAATGCAGGCATAGATAGGGAGAATATTTAATCAGAAAGAAAAAAGGGGACTATTGTAATAGTGGGAGAGGAGGACAATTGCAATAGAAAGAACACTCTGACCATAAGATCAGCAAATGTCTCAAGAGTTACAGAAAAATACATATATATTTTTTCTTTTACAGAGACTAAAGTGAACAAGGCTAGAAATAAACAGGTGTGGGGAAATGGGATGATTTACTCTGAAGTCAGTTTATTCTCTGGGAAGGATCCTTAAAGAGGGTTGTTATGTGAGTAACCACGTTTCACACACATTCTGCAGCCATCAGCATGAAAAATCTGATCCTTAATTGAAAATAATTGAGACAATGAAACATTCATTACTTGGCTGTGCCATGGGGGTTGGAAAATGGGTGAAAAAAGCAAAATCTGAGATAATCACTTTCTCAAACTTTCTGTTTTTCAGAAATTGAATTCTCTGCTGCTAGCAATACCCAAACAATAGTTGATTGTCTAGGGCCTAAACTAGTCTAAAACCACTGCCAACAAATTGATTCCAATTCATAGTGACCCTGTAGGACAGAGTATAACTGCCCCACAGGGTTTCTAAAGTTGTAAATCTTTGTGGAAGCAGACTGCCATATCTTTGTACAGCAAAGTGGCTGGTTGGCTTGAACCGTCAACCTTTTGGTTCACAGTCTAGCTCTTTAACCACTGTACCACCAAGGCCCATTTTGTCTATGGCAGAGGAGAAAAAAAGAGACATTATAGTTTAAACAAATAAATTTGATGTTCTTCTTGGTGTATAACAGACGTTCTCAACCAGAGGTGATTTTGCTTCCTCCATGGAACTTTTGGCAATATCTGGATGCTTTTTTAGTTGTCACAGATGTGTAGGCACATTCATATATACAGATTCCATGAATGATGAAGATGGGGTTTCTACTGACATGTAATTGGTAGAGGCTAAGGATACTGCTGAACATCTTACAATGGCCAGAACAGCCTCCCATAACAAAGAATTACCCAGGTTCCAATAATGTAAAGGTTGAGAATACTGGCTTATGTGTGTTGTGTGTAGCAAGTCTACTCCAGAACAGGTTCAACCAGCATGAAAACAAAGCAAAGACAATAACAAAATATTAAAACTCTCATTTCAGAATCACAAACCTATCAAGCAAGTTCATATCTGCAACTGTTAATCATGTTGTGTTGGGCACTTTGAACGGTTAGCTATTGGAGGCTTTCACTAACGATCTCCATCAGGCCAGTTGGCCCTACCTCAGATGAGCATTCTGGTCTGGGGAACTTGCCACTTTACAGTGATCAGAATGGAAACAATCCTGTTCTTTCTTACAGAACACAGAAGGCAAAAACTCATTCCGTATGTAAGAAGTTTCTTCCTTTAAAGATGAAGAAAGAACAGATCTTCATTTTTTTCCCACAATGTATTGGGCATATATTTCTTATACCAATTAATCCTTGAAGCAGACTAAAGCACATTTAATTTAGTGATAAAGGATGTTATAATTGTGTTTGGACAGGCTTTTAAAATAGTGAGTCTATAGGGAGACTTCCAGTAAGATGGGAGAATAGGCAGTCAAGCTACACAGAGCCTCTTTAACAAAGAAAGAGAAACCAATTGACACAGATACAGAAGATAACCCAGGAGCCAAGAGCTTTGAAAGGAAGGATACAGAAGTGGATTGAACACCAACTGGAAGAACCTGAATGAAAATAGTGAGTAAGGAGAGAAATGGAGCTGGGGACTGCCAGCTGTCCCAATGGCACAGACAGCCTGAATATTTTCAAGTGGTGTTAGGACCTGAGAATTAACCTAAAAATTGGCCCTGCTGACCAAAAGTGTATTTAGGCAATTAACAAACACATGATGAAACACTCCTGATCATTAGCCATTAGAAAGATGTAAAACAAAACAACAATGAAATATCATCTAGCCTCAGCCCTAGTCACAAAGTTCAACAAGACAGAAAATAACAAATGCTGGTGGGGATGTGGAGAGATTGGGACTCTCATACACTGCTGATGGAACTGTCAAATGATACAACCACTATGGAAAGCAGTATGACAATTCCCTAAAAAGTTGGAATTAGAAATACCATTTGATCCAGCAATCCCATTACTAGGTACATATCCTAAAGAAGTGAGAGCCAGTACAAGAACAGATATATGCACACCCATGTTCATCACAGCACTATTTACAATAGCCAAAAGATGGAAACAACCTAGGCACCCATCAAGAGAAGAATGGATAACCAAACTATGGTACATACACACAATGGAATACTGTGCAACACTAAGGAATAACATAGAATCTGCAAAACACTGCATAACATGAATAAATTTGAAGGACATTATGCTGTGTGAAATAAGTTAATCACAGAACGACAAATATAGTATTAGTTTGTGATGTAAAAAGCCAAGGAAAAGTGTAAAAGATTTATGTATGGAAGGAAACTTTGTTGGTTACTAGGGGTGGGAGGAGAGGGAAGGAAACACTGCAAAAATTAAAAAAAAAAAAAATTTGTGTAGTCACTTAAGCTTCATTATGTCCATTTATATCATCTGGTGCTATTTTCCTTTTCTCTTCATCCTTACTTTCATGTTTTACTAGGCACCAAGGAAAAGAAAGAAAGGGTATAAAGTTCAGACCTCAGAAACTGGCACAAACCTGTGGAGCTGAATTAACGTTAGTGTGTGCTCTCTGCTCTAGGGAAAGTTGGACCTCTGCACCCAGCACAGTCAACTAGCCAGGAGATAGAGACAAATGTCTTCTCTAATTGAAACTACAGGATGACCCAGGACAAACCAACCTTGAGAATGTTAAGTCTCACCTGTTTCCAATTTACCAAAGTGAGTTCTAATTGGAGACATACCAGTCATTTTGCCATACCCTCTGTGGAATCCAGTAGAACCCAGTATAAGCCCTGAAGCTTTTCAGGTTGGGGATGACCGTAGGCTTGCTTTAATTGTGGTCACAATCAAAGAGCTGCTTGTCACAGGCTCCATATTCCCATAGCAACGACAATTGTTTTAGTGGAATGTTGCTGTTGTTGTTGTTGTTACATGCCGTTGAGTTGGACCTCACTTATAATGACGCCTCCTTGGGTTTCTGAGGCAGTATCTCTGTGGAAGTAGATTGCCCAATCTTCCTTCTGCTGAGTGGCTGCTGGGTTTGAACCTCCAACTTTCTGGTTAGCTGTCAAGTGCCTTAGGCACTATACTACCAGAGCTCCTTTTAGTGGAATAAGAACTAAATACTATAATTAATAAAGAAAAAATGTTTTAAACCCAAACTGAGGTAGAAGTATGTAAGCTAGTATAATTTACTATCTTCTCCTATGAAGTAATTAGCATTTCAGATAAAATATTTAAGCAAATTTCTGATATAGTTTAATGAGACTTAGATTTCTTCTGGGAAGTTAGTTATCCATCCATATAGATAACTGTCAGAAGAATAACACTCTTTAGATACTTATTCACTATTTCTTTCATTTTCTTTATAAAAGAGAAAATTTGAAATTTATCTGCTTAGTGTCTATTCATTTGCCTCATATTTGATATAAAACATTAACACTTGCTTGTAATATATTTTATGTATATATACAGTTTGGTTTTTTTTT
>NW_006921590.1:420763-425563 GCF_000298275.1 Orycteropus afer afer | reverse complement strand
GCCCTGGCTAGGACTTCTGCTATTGGGGTTTAGTCCACTTCTATATCCTTCCCTTCAAGGCTCAGGGGTCCAATATTATATTCTGTGTCTGTGTTAATTGGTTTCCCTTTTCTTTGCTGAAGAGGGTCTGTGCAGTCTTTCTGCCTTAGTCTGCCATCTTGCCGGAACCCCTGAGTTTTTTTTTTTTTTAACAGAACTTAAAAAAAAAAATAGTAAATCGAATTAGCTCATACAGTTTTACATCAGTTCTGGCCTAGAACAAGCTAATTTGCAGGTAACTTAACTGCCTGCCAAATCAAAACTCAATACTCTTTAAAGGAACACAACAGAAACCAGACACTCAACAGTATAATATTTACAATGTTCAATATCCATGTTTTTAAAAAAGCCACTAGCTAGGAAAAGAAAAAGGAAAATGTGAACCATATCCAGGAAAAAAGTACATCAATAAGAATAGAATGGGCTAGGAGTGCCCCCAAAAGCCCCATTTTCAGAGAGTTGTCATTGTTTGACATGTATGACAGCTCTGTGGAGTCCCCCATTCATGGGACTTGTTTTTGATCAAACTCAGAATGCATACAGTGTAAAAAATTCTTTTCCCCAAGGCATTTGTCAAAAACAATCAACAGTACTTGTTTCACATTGAAGCTTCTTGAGGTTGCAATAACTGGTAGGGCAAACAAGAATCTAACCAAAAAACTTAAAATGATAAGATAAAATTAAAATGTCTACTGGAGCCTGTATAAAACTCTCACATATTCTTGGGATTCTAGAAGGCCACGTAGGCTACTTACACATCAAGGTCTGTGTGTATACCCAGGAAGACCTGAGATGACCTTAATCTCTTGTCTGAGGTTCTGCCCAAGCAGAAAATGAAGATTAAGATTAAGTTGTAAATTGCCTGCCATGTCATTGAAGATGTGGCCAACAGACACAGAGCCCCATGGCAAAGGCTTGTGGACTTACTGATTTAAGACTTTTAAGAAAATCTCTGTCTAACAAGTAAGTGACAATTAGCCAATCAAGGATAGACTTCAGCAGCCATACATAGCAACGAATTCTTTGAGATTACTTCAGAAGAGTCACTGAATAATTCAGCAGTAGCAGCAGCAGTAACAACAACAAACCACTGCAGCAACATTATATTATTTAAATGTTCAATTTTTAACAAGAAGTTATAAATGGAGCCCTGTAAATCTGAGTTCAGTTCCCTGCCCAGTCTCTTAATCACCTACATGACGTGTGATAAGTGTAAGTCAGAAACATGCAAAGAAACAAGAAAATACCATCCTTACAGAGGAAAAAAAATTCAGTAGAAACTTTCCTTGAGGTAGCTCAGACTTTGGACTTTCTAGACCAACACTTTAAACAAGCTATTATAAATATGTTCAAAGAAATACAAGAAATCATGTTTATAGCATAAAAGAGTATGAAAAGGATGTTTCATTAAATAGGGAATTCCAATAGGGAGACAGAATTTTTTTTTTTTTTTTAACAAAGAACCAGATGGAAGTTTAAGAATTAAGAACTAATAATAACTGAAGTGAAAATTTTACTGCAGGGTCTCAACAGCAAACTTGTGTAGGCAGAGCAAAGAATCAGTGAAACTTAACATAGGTCAACTGACATTATGCAGTCTGAGGTACAGAGGAGAAGAAGGAATAATAATCCTAATTGTTGTTTTAAGACACCTTTCCAGAAGACCTGGCGAAATAGTAGCTAAATATAATAGAGTATGATATTGCCTGATTTTAATGGAACATTGCAAGAAAGGATTGTGGATAGCTCTTTGAGTGTCTATTTGCCCTACATTTTAGGTTATTTATCATTAAAGAAAACTTAAAGAAGGCTTTCTGAGATAATATTTTAAGGCTCTGTAGCACTCCCAACTAAGGACTTCCATCTGAAATCTTCAAAAGTCCTTCTTGCTATATTTCAGTGGTTCTTCAGAGTATATTATAATTACCTGGAGGGCTTGTTAAACAGCCGCTTGCAAGGCCTCATCTGTGGAGTTTTTGATTCAGAAAGTCTGGGATGGGCCCTGATTTCTAACAAGCTCCCACCTGATGCTGATAGGCTTGGTCCAGGAATGACCCTTTGCGAACCACTCACTACTCTATTCCTTTTCCCATGGCCCACAACCTGTATGATCTGGTTATGCCACCCTTAAACCCCTCCACCATCATTTAGATGATATGGTAAACTGTACCATTTGCTGTGCTGTAGATTCCAGTTCATAACAACCCCATGTATGTCAGAGTAGAACTGTGATCCATAGAGTTTTCTTTTCTTTCATTCTTTTTTTGATCCATATGATTTTCAGTGGCTGATTTTTCAGAAATAGATTGCCAGGCCTTTCTTCTGAGGTACCTCTGTGTGGAATCAAACCTCCAACCTTTTAGCTGTCAAGTGTTTTAACCATTTGTATCACCCAGGGACTCTAACCACTAAAAGTAAATTCTATTATTCTTTGGCTAAAAAAACTTAATATGATTTACAAATTTGAAAATAGTCTGGCTTAACAATAAAGAAGTGTTGAATGAATGAATGAATAAATAAAATAAGCAAGAGTTTAGAACTTTAAGAGTAAGTTTTGCTGTTTTAGTTTTGTGTTATGTTTTTGCAAGTTTTCTCTCTCTCAATGCCATTGAGTTGGATTCAACTAATAGCGACCCCTCCTTGGGTTTCTGAGGCAGTATCACTATGGAAGTAGATTGCTCAATCATCCTTCCGAGGAGCAGCCGGTGGGTTTTAACTGCCAGCCTTCTGGTTAGCAGTCAAATGTGTTAGGGACAAATGACCAAATATAATTGGTGTTAAAATGTTTTTATGGACTTTTGAGTTTTTTTTTTTTTTTTTTAGGCTGGGATAAACCATGGAATAATCTTGAGTTTAGGAGAAAATTTTAGTAAGATAAAGAACTCCTGGCTGGATCAATCCCTCAGAATTCTGCAATGTAGATTTTTTTTTTTTTTTTTAATATTTTGGGTTCACATAGCAATTGGAAAGCTCAGTTCATACAATAGATCTAGTCATTGGAGGTAGCTTAATATTTCCAGCTTTGACTTGATAAGATTTATCTAGGTGATTTCAGTGATGAGGGAACCTGCAGATCACCAAATACTTCTCTGCTTCTTCCCCTCATCAAAGTGTTAGGCTAAATCAAAACTTTATGATTCACAATTCATCAAGATGACTCTGTAAGTCCCATCATAAATTGGTCAAATTGAATTTGGTATGTCTTGAGCTCCAGAAACCATAATTTATGAGTCTCCCTGTAGAATGCAGAGTGATAAGAGAAATAATGGGATATGTGGGGACCAGAGTGAAGCAATCTTATTTGAATTAGACAAATGATGCCCTGCTGGAAGGGAACACCCAGTGTCTCTGGACAAATTCATGAAGTCAAAACAAAAATAATTACAGTGCAGAAATGGCTGGTGCTGGATGAACCTGCTTAGTTCCTAATGTTGGTTGGCAGCTCTTCATCCTGATTATTCCATCTGGAGATAATTGTGTGATATCATCCATAAAATTAAATCATAAATCAACCCAACTAGCAAATAGGCCAGCAAGCTGCTGAGAAAGGCACAAGTAGGGGAGGCAAGATTGCTCGTCTTAATGAGAGATATGGGAGTGAGATTAAGAGAAGATATGTAGAGGGTGACCCTTAACATGTCCACAGAATCACTTGCTGCCAGCTGCTGCCAGAGTCCATGCCCCAGTAGTATCAGGAAAGCTAGCATATTGTTCACATTGCCCATTAGTGAGAAGGAACCATGCATTGCTTTTACAGTATTTTTGCTTTGAGTTATGAATATTTAAAATGAAAGAACTTAATTCCTTTTTTTGAGGAAATGTTTATAGTGATGGAAAGTCTATGAAAATAACGAAAGTCTCACACAAGAGCACTTGGCTATCCATTCTTTCTAAGGTCAGTTTTTGAGATTTGAAGAGTACACCACAATTTTTTCTTAGTTTGTTAGTGAGCTGTGGCCAATTTGAAGTCTATTTTTGAAAAGAGCTTGACTTTTTCAGAGAATAACGTGTGGTTTTAATGTAGTTAATTATGACACATAAAAGAGCAAAGTAATTAAGATAAAGACTAGAAAGGTATAGTTTGAATAAAAACCCAGAAAATCTGTGGCTGTTTAGTTGATTCTGACTCATAGTGACCCTATAGTATAGAGTAGAACTGCCCCATAGTGTTTCCAAGGTATAATCTTTACAGAAGCCATAGCTTTCTGTCACAGAGTGGCTGGTGGGTTCAAACAGTGACCTTTTGTTTAGCAGCTGAACACTTAACCACTAGGGCTCCCATGGTTTGAATAGGTCCTGTTTATTATCACAAGTGCACTCTCTGTGGTAAGCATGTTGGAGTGGGTTAAATGTCATCTCATACTCTCCAACGACTCAAGCTGGAGTAAAAGGCCAAAGAGCATATACTTCTTTGAGTTGAATCCTTTGAGACGATAAACTCCGTTGGTATTAGAGCTTTCATTTGTGTCAATAATAAATGTAAACCCCAGCTGTACATCAAGTCTTTGAAATTCCAAAGTAGCAACAGTAACAGATGCTGAGAGGCTGGCGGCTTGTGAGCATCTGCAGTGGGAAGGTCACTGTGCCACTCAGCAAAGATGCAAGTGGAAAACAGTAATGAAGATAAATTCCTTTCTTGTACTTTTTTATCCTCTCTGAATAATATAAGTCCAGTAGAGCAAGAAAAGTCATCATTTCTGAAAAACTATTGTTTATTTGTTTGTTTTATGCTCCATTGTGCTGAGTACATATAACAGATAT
>NW_006921590.1:412524-420488 GCF_000298275.1 Orycteropus afer afer | reverse complement strand
CCACCAGCCACTCCTTGGAAAGAAGATGGAGCAATCTACTTCCGTAGTGATACTGCCTCGGAAACCCAAGGAGGGGTCACTATGAGTCGGGTCCCACTAGACGGCACGTAACAACAACAACAACATCCAACTTTTCAGTTAGTTGCTTAGTACATTAACTGTTTCCACCACTTTAACACATATACGTGGAACTCATTATGTTTGTAATTATAGGGGTATAATTGGTTTTGGACAACTCCAAAGTGTGGACAAGTCAGAAAATGAAAAGCTTTAATAGAAATAAATACTATTTATTGTTCTTGTAGCATCGAGTTGATTGTGAATCATGGTGACCTTATGCTATTTATTCACTCAAAAACTCACTGCTGTCAAGTTGGAATAGACTCATTGCGACCCCTCCTTGGGTTTCTGAGGCAGTATCACTATGGAAGCCCAATCTTCCTTCCGAGGAGTGGCTGGTGGGTTTGAACCAGCCTTCTGGTTAGCAGTCAAATGTCTTTGTCACTACGCCCCCAAAGCTCCCTATTTATGTATTATTAGTTATTTCTGTTCCTCTACTTCCTGCTCTACTCGCCACCCCCCCCCCCAAAAAAGAATGTTTGTAGTCCTCATTGTAGACAAACTGAATTAGAACCAGCAAATTTGAAATACCAATTTCATGATGGTGAGGTAAGCAGAATGCCATTTTATTAGGTTTAGGTTGTTGGTCAGAATTTTTTTTAGTTGCAAACCTCAGAAATCCAATTTACACTAGTCTGTGCAAAAAGAAGGAATTTATTGTCTTACATTTCTCTCTTTCTCATCAATATATACTAGTTCAAGCATGGCTGCATGGAAGTCTTAAATAATCCTGTCACTTTGCCTATTGTCCCTCTCCCTCACTCCCTCCCTAACTCTCTCTCTAGCTCCATCTCTATCTTCATCACCATCTATTTCTTGATTCAACTTTTTTTTTTTTTTTTCCTTTTGGCTTCATTCTCATTCAATCTGTCTTTCTATAAAAGTAAACTAAGCCCCAAGTGGTTCCAGGGCTATATATTCTTGAGATCCATAATTTCTCAGAGGAAGAGAAGACATGTTTCTCAATAATTTCAGCAAATGTAGTACATAATGGATGGGGTATGAATATATGGCATAATAGTGGAAGAAGATAAGGCTGAGTAGTCTAACTTCTTTCTTTCTTTTCTTTTTTCTTTTAAAAACTATGAAAAACTACTTTCTTTTTGGATAGTGTCATTCAGTTTTATTTATTTTATTGTAGTTTGGATGGAAGTTTACAGAACAAATTAGTTTTTCATTCAATAATTTATGCACATTTTGTTTTGTAACATTAGTTGCAATAATCTCAGTGGAACAGCACTCTTCCCCCTTCCTCTTCAGGTTCCCAGTTTCCAATCTTCCTTCTTTCCTGCCGCTTCCTGCCTTCTGGGCTTTCTTTTTGGGCAAGTGCTGCCCTTTTGGCCTTGTGTGACTGATTATTCTGAGGAGTGTGTTCCTCATGAGTGTTATTGTTCTTATTATTGAGTAGTCTGATTTAAGTTGGATGAAATGCCTTGCATTTAGCCCATAACAGGGAGCTATCAAAAAATTTTAAGTGAAATGGTAAGATTTTCATTTATGAAGGATTACTTTGGTAGCAATGTGGAAAATTAATTGGAATTGGTAGAATCTTGATTCTAAGAAAGGTCTCTGAATGGCACAAAACAGTGTGTGCTTGACTGCTAAACTAAAGATTCCCGTTAGGACTCACCCAGTGATACCATGGAAGAGAAGGTCAGGTTATCTGCTGCTGTAAAGAATATAGTCAAGAAACCATTATGGAGCAGTGCTGCTCAGTAATACATAGGTGGTAAGTGACTCAACAGCAACTAACAATGACAGATTCCAGGAGAGGAGTCCAGGAAGCAGAAGAGGAGGGCTTAGTGGCAGTAAGACTAGAAAAGATTAAAAGCAGATTCAAAAGAATAGAATTCAAATAATTTAGCAAATTTGTAACACAAATAACACAATTATTTTCCCTGTTGGTAGTCTTGGACATTCCTTGGTTCTTGGCTGTCTTCACATGGCATCTGTCTTTGTCAATATGTATATGGTTCTCTGTGTCTATAATTCTCTTCAAGTAACTTAGAAATGGCTAGGATTAAGGATCAACCTGGCACTGGTATTACTTCAACTGATTGATTAATTGCATTACATAAGATTGCATTGCATAAAGACATTAAACATTGGATAAACCAAACCAAACCCACTGCCAACGACTTGATTCTGACTCGTAGAGATCACCATTGAGTTTTTAAGACTGTAAACCTTTACTGAAGTAGATTGCCTCATCTTCATGCAATGGAGCAGCTGGTGGGCTTGCATCACTGACCTTCTGGTTAGCAGCCAGATGGTTTCCCTACTACATCCCCAGAGCTCCTTTGCATTAGATTGGCCATCGAGTCGGACCCAACTCATAGCAACTCCTCCTTGGATTTCTGAGGTGGTATCTCTCTGGAAATAGATTGCCCAACTACATACCCAAAAATATATATTGGAATACTAACCCTTAGTATACCTGCTCCCCCCACATAAACTGTAACACGTATAGTTAGAATTTCAATACATACATGGTGGGCTCACAGTTCAATCCATGATGGATGGATGGATGAATGGATGGATGGATGGATGGGTGTGTACTATGCTTTAAATAAATGAAAGTGGAATGTGATATATATTCTATAAAATTGTCTTCCAAAAAGGATGTGCCCAATCATGCCAATGTACAAACTGGTCAAAGAATAAAGGGAATTGAAGAATTGATGCATTTGACTTGTGTTGGTGAAGAATATTGAAAATACCATGGACTCCCAGAAGAATGAACAAATCTGACTTGAGGTAAGTATGGTCAGAATGCTCCTTAGAAGTAGGAATATCTGTGCTTCATCTTATATACTTTGGTCATATTGTCAGAAGGGATCAGTCGCTGGAGAAGGATATCATGCTTGGTAAAGTGAAGTGTCAATGAAAAATGGAGAAGACCTTCAATGAAATGTATTGATACTGTGGCTGCAATGATGGACTAAAGCATAGCAGGGATTGGGAGGATAGCACAAGACAGGGCAGTGCATCAGAACTGATTTGACTGCTCCTAACAACAACAGTGTGTATGTGACAGCACCTATAGTATCAATATCTACTGTATTTATCAGTCTACTAGTCAGAGAATATTTCATTATTTCTTTAATTTACATATCATTTTATGTTTCTTGGTCATTTATATTTATTCTACTGTGAATTGGCTGTTTATATTCTTTTCCCATTTCTCTAATGGAATGTTGGCTAGAATAGACTATATGTATATTACAATACTAAATTAATCTCAAAGTTCCAATTGCTTAATACAATAAAACTTTATTTCTCACTCATCCTATGTGCCCATTGTAGATCCTCTGGAATGCTCTATTTATAGTGAATTAGAGAAAACCACAGTGATAGAGGTTCACCGTAGTGTATCTAAAACATATTGCTTCCTTAGTAACTGAAGCACCAGAAGAGAGAATGGAGAAGTATATGAGGTTTTCCATTATCTGAATCCAGAAATTACATGTTTCACTTAAACTTCTGTTTCTTTGGCCAGAACTAGGCATGTAGTTACACCAAACTACAAGGACATTAAGTTTTCATATGGAACATTTGATAAACATCACTGTCTCCTCCACATTTGGAATATTTGTCATTTTCTTATTGAATTGTAGGAACCCTTTGTATCATATGAATGCTAATCTTGTCTGGTATATATATTACCAATAATTTTCCTAATCCTTTGCTTCTCTTTTAACCTTGTTCATGACATCATTTTTCACACACATGTTTTCAATTTTATGTCATCAACTCTGTCAACATTTTTCTTTAGAGCTTTAGGGTTTGTATTTTGCTGTGGAAGGGCTGTTTCACCACCAAGATTATAAAAACATGCTACTATATTGTCTTGTTACAATTTTTTATATTTTAGATCCTTAAGTCCATCTGGAATTTATTTTTATATGATATAAGGTAGAGATAAACATTTATTTCCTTTCAGTTGAGTGTACAATTGTTCCACCATTTATATATCCTGTCACATTAAAAAAGACGACATACCTTTTTGATTGTTTTTTTAAACTTTTTTGTTGTTATTGTAGTTTAGGTGAACTTTACAGAGCAAATCAGTTTTCCATGCAACACTCTTCTCACTTCCTCCCTGGATTCCCTTTTTCCATTCATCCTTCTTTCGTGCTCCTTTCTCCCTTTTGAGCTTTGTTTTCGGGCAGATGCTGCCCTTTTGGCCTCGTATGGTTGATTGTTCTGAGGAGTACATTCTTCCCTGGACCTGATACTCACTGAGTATTGTTTGGCTGAAAGTGGATCCCCAGGGTGGGTTCAGTTCCAGGCCTGAAGGATGTGTAAGGGCCATAGTGTCGGAGGTTTCACCATTCTCTCTCAAACCAGGAAGTCTGGTCTTTTTATGATTTTGAATTTTGTTCTACATTTTTGTCTCCCTCTCTGTCCAGAAACTTCTGTTGTAATCCTGACCAGAGGAGCTGGTAGTGGTAGCCAGGCATCATCTAGTTCTTCTGGTCCCAGGGTAGTGGAGGCTGTGCTTCACATGGTCCCTTAGTCCTTTAGATTAATTGCTTACTTGAGTCTTTGATTTTCTTCACTTGTCTTTGCTCTGGCCAGTGACAGACCAATAGTTGCACCTTGGGTGGTCACTCAAAAGCTTTTAAGATCCCAGCTTTTAAAAAGATTTAAGATCACCAAAGTGTATGCCAGTTGACCTTGGTGGCCCCTGAAACTGTGGTGCTAAGTTCCCAAGCTTAATGACTCAGATCCTTATGGTGTTTGGTTATGGCCAAGGTGTTTTCAAAACTTGGCCCTCTTGGATATATTTGGATATATTCTTGGATATATTTGCAGCACATAAATATTTTTGTAGAAGAATCTTCTGTGAAACCTATATACCCTCGGGGGTCTACTCCTGTTCACCTTCCCACAGCTGTTCAGCTTGCCTGTCTACCTATATGTAGATAGTGCTTTTTATTACTATTATTGCAGATTTGTGTATGTAATACTATTTGCCTTTGTTGTCTCTTACTCTGTGCACCTCCCAGTGTCTTCCATTGCTTTTGTCATGTTGTGTTCCTTTTTATTGTATGCATATTATCTTTCCCTTTACCCACGTTGATATCTGTCTACTCTAGTTAGTGATTTAGTGTCCCTTCCCCTCCTATCCCTGGTAACTATCAAAGAATGTTTCTTTCTCTACATTCACCATTTATTGCCTTTTTATGATAGTCAAAACCAAAAAACTCACTGCCATAGAGTCAGTTCTGACTCATAGCAAACCCTCCTTGGGTTTCTGAGGTGGCATCTCTATGGAAGCAGATTGCCCCATACAATATTTGTCCATTGGCGACTGGCTTAATTCACTCAGCATAATGTCCTCCAGTTTCATCCATGTTATGAGATGTTTCATATATTTTCATTAACATTGCATAATATTCCATTGTTTACATACACCTTAGTTTGTTTTTCTATTAATCCGTTGATGGATACTGAGACTGTTTCCATCTTTTGCTATTGTGAATATTGCTGCAATGAACATGAGTGTGCATATATCTATTTGTGTCATGGCTCTTATTTCTCCAGGATATATTCCAAAAACTGTGATTGCTTTATCAAATAGTATTACTACTTCCATTTTTTTAAGGAAGCACTATACCATTTTCCACAGTTGCTGAACAATTTTACAGTCCCATGAGTAGAGTAAGAGAATTCCAATCTCTCCATACCCTCCCAAGCATTTGTTGCTTTCTATTTTGATCCTTTTTTAAATTTTGTTCATTGCTACTATTGCTGTGCTGAGATATTTCATTGTTGTTTTGATTTGTATCTCTCTAATAGCAAGTGATTATGAGCATTTTTTCATATCTTTGTTGTCTGTTTATATGTTTTCTGTGGTGAAATGTTTGTTCATGTCTTCTGCTTGTTTATTAATTTGATAGCTTTTTTTATGTTGAGGTGTTGAAGTTTTATATAAATTTTAGAGATTAATGCTTCCAACATATGTTGTTTCCAAACATTCCCCCTCCCCCAGTCTGTAGGTTCTATTTTCCTCTTGTGAAGAAGTGTTTTGAGCTACATAGGTGTTTAATTTTTAGTTGGTGACAGTCATCTAGTTCATCTTCTGCTGTTTGTGCATTTTTACTTATGTTCAATAGTTAATTATGTCATAAATTAGAGCTTCTCCCTTTACCCCTATTTTCTCTTTAATGATGAGTTTTAGGTTTATATTTAGATCTTTGATCCCTCTTGTCTTAGTTTTTGTATATGATGTGAGGTGTGGACCATTATTCATTTTTCTGCAAATGTATATCTGGTTTTGACACCACCATTTGTTAAAGAGACTATATCTCCCCATTTAATGTATTTTGGGTCTTTGTCAAAGATCATCTGTCCATAGGTGGATGGATTTACTTTTGGATTCTCAATTCTGTTCCATTGCTCTGTTGTTGTTGTTGTTATATGCCGTCGAGTCGGCCCCGACTCATAGCAACCCCTCCTTGGGTTTCCGAGGCAGTATCACTACGGAAGTAGGATTGCCCAACCTTCCTTCCGAGGAGTGGCTGGTGGGTTTGAACCACCAGCCGTCTGGTTAGCAGGCAAGTGTCTTAGCCACTATGCTACCAGAGCTCCATTGCTCTATGTATCTGTTATTGTACCAATACTGGGCTGTTTTGAATACCATGGCTGTACAGTAAGTTTTGAGATCTGAGAATATGAAGCCTCCTACTTTGTTCTTCTTTAGTAGTACTTTACTTGTCTGGAGTGTCTTTCTTTCCATATAAAATTTATGATTAGCTTTTCCATTTCTTTAAAGAACAATTATGGAATCTCGATTGCTTTAAATCTGTAGATCAATTTTAGGTAGTACTGACATTTTCTAGTGTTGTCTTCTGATCCATGAGCGTGGTATATTCTTCCCTTAACATTGATTACCCTCCCCTCCCTTTTTCCCCTTGTAGTAGTGTTTTGTATGAAGGAGCTCTGGTGCCATAATGAATAAGGCGTTTGGCTGCTAAACAGAAGGTCAACAGTTCAAACCCACCAGCTGCTTTATGGGAGGAAGATGAGGGAATCTATTTCTATAAAGGTTTACAGACTTAGAAACCCAGTGGGGGTTGCTGTGAGTGGGAATCAAGTCGATGGCAGTGGGTTGGGTTTGCTTTTGGTTTAGTGTTTTGTGGTTTTCATTGTATAAATCTTCTGTATCTCTGGTTTGGTTTACCCTAAGTATTTCATCCTTCAGGTGGCAATTATAAATGGTATTGTTTTCCTGATTTTCTTTTCAGAGTTCTCTTTGCTATTGTAGATGAATTAGACTGATTTTTGTATCTTAATCTTGTACTCTGCCACGTTGCAGAATCCTTTTTTAAGTTCCAGTAGTTTTCTTGGGGAGTCTTGTCTCTGGAATTTACTGTGTATAGGATCTAATCATCCACAAATAGAGATAGTTTTACTTCTTCTTTACCAACTTGGATGCCTTTCATTTTCCTTACTTGCCTTACAGCTCTGGCTAAGACTTCCAACACAATGTTGAATAGAAGTGGTGACAAATGGCATCCTTGTCTGGTTCTATTAGCAAGGGAAATGCTTTCAGTCTCCCCCCATTAAGAATAATTTAGGCCACCATTATTATGTAAACACTCTTAATATATTGAGGAATTCCCCATATATTCCTATTTTGCTGAGAGTTTATCTGGAATGAGTGATGATTTTGATCAAATGCTTTTACTACACTGACTGATATAATCATGTGGTTATTTTGTTTTATTTATGTGGTAGATTATGTTGATGGTTTTTCTAATGTTGATTCATCCTTGTATACGTAGTATGAATCCTACTTTTTCATGATGCATTATTATTATTATATTTTGATATAT
>NW_006921590.1:408233-409554 GCF_000298275.1 Orycteropus afer afer | reverse complement strand
GTCTGACTCGATGGCACATAACAACAACAACAAGTTTATTTTATTTTTGAAAATTCTTTCTGGATGATGTTCTCATGTGTGTTAAACTCTAGTTGTTGTCTACCATTGTTGGTTCTTTGTCTGAATGATTCCCTTTAGCATTTCTTGTGAAGTTGGTCTAGTTTTAAGAAATTTCCTTATTTTCTGTTCATATGGAGATGTCCTAATTTTGCCATTGTATTTGAGGGATAATTTTGCTGGATATATCATTCATGATTGGCATTTTTTCTTTTTTTTTCTTTCAGGGCTTTATATATATCATTCCATTGCCTTCTTGTCTGCATAGTTCCTCCATAGAAATCAGAGCTCAATCTTACTGGTTTTCCTTTATAGATAACATTTCATTTATCCAGAGAAGCTCTCAAGATTTTTTCTTTGTCTTTTGTTTTGAATAGTTTGATTATGATATGTCTTGTTCATTTTTTGGGGGGGTCTGTATTATTTGAAGTTCACAGAAATTGATGTCTTCTCATCTATCATGATATTGGGGAAGTTTTGTGCCAACAAACCTACAATCTTCTCTGTGCTTTTAAAATTTTGGGGGATCTCTTCCTGTTCTGGAAGTCCAATCATACATACATTAGTCCTCTTGATAGTGTATCACATAATTCTTAGACTTTGATTTTTCTTTTTTCTTTTCTCTGATTGTTCTTCTATCAGATTAGTATTAGGGTATTTATCTTAGATTTTGCTCATTGTGTCTTTCTGTGATTCAGTTATACTTCTGTATACTTTCAATATCTATTTTGGAAATTTTAGTGTTAATCTTCTGGATGTATACCAAAAAAAAAAAGAACCTCACCACCATCAAGTTGAGTCCAACTCATAGTGGACTCACATTAAGTTTCTGAGGTGGTAAATCTTTACAGAAGTAAATTGCTGCCCCATTTTCCTTCCATGGAGCAGCTGGTGGATTTGAATGGCCAACCTTGTGGTTAGCAGTCACAGGTCTTAGGCACCATGCCACCAGAGCTTTCTGGATGCAGAGTTGCTATTTTTGCATGGTTTCTAATTGTCTATTTATTGAATCAATTTGTTCTTGTATTGTTTTCACGAATTAAACTAGAGTTTTGTCTGTGTTTTCCATGATTTTGATTGATTTGCTTGGTTTTATTTGTGTTGTCCTTGATTTCTTTCTTAATCTGTTACAGGGTCCAAAATAGTCTTTTGAATTCCTTAGTAGGTGGTTCCTAAATTCCATTTCTTTATCTGAAACATTTTTGGGCCCTTTATTTTGGTAACTTGCTTGAGCTATCTTGGCCCCTCCTTTTTTTTTTTTTTT
>NW_006921590.1:397296-408133 GCF_000298275.1 Orycteropus afer afer | reverse complement strand
TGAGCTTTGGGTTTGTTTGTTTTCTTTTCTTTTTTGTCATCTTTCTCTTGAAACTTAAGTTCAGTTATTTTGTCATCTAGGTCATTTATTCTACCTTTTGTCTATTTTTTTTTTTTTTTTTCTGGTGTATGTGTGTTCTGATGATGTCTATTGTCTCTGAGACAATGTGATGTTATAGTACTTATTCATTGATTGCATGTTGGTTTGCTTCATCCTGATTTTTGGTTTTGTTTGTTTTGATATAACTGGGCATGTGGAATGGGTGCACTACTCTAGTCACTAGATTGGCAGCACTGAGGCACTTAACACCTGTGTCAATGTGTGTTAGGAAGCAGATTGGTGTGTGGATGTGGGTCTCTGTTTGCTGGTTTTGTAGAGCTGCGGCGAGTGGGCTGGGCAGATGTTGGCTATTGTCTGTCTTTGATCCAGTGGTGCTGGAGTGAGTAGTAGCAATATCTCACTGGGTGAGGCAGCAGGTATGGTGTGCGTGGCTAGGTAGTGTGGATGTGCTCATTGCCCACACCAGATGGGGGAAAAAGAGGGGGAGAAACAAAGAAGGATGACCTCCCCCCATAAAAAGGGAAGTGGAAAAGATGTAGTGCAAACACTTGTCAGCCACCACAACAATGGTGGCATTGTGGTGCCTGATCCACAGGAGCATTTGCTGCTGATCATATATTTGGCAGCAGCATGTGTTGTTGACTGTAGAGATGCAGAAGCATCATGTGTGAGCCTGGAGAGCATACTTTACTGATCACAGAGGCGGCAGATGTGCAGCACTTGATCTGATCAGTGCACCATAGACTGCTGGAGGAATGATGCAAAGGGAATTTAGGCCATCAGTGGGACAAGACAGGCCCAGTGGCCCACCAGGCAAGGTAGGGCCAGTGGGAAGTGTCAGTGGCCACCAGTGGGTCAGTTGGGGGCAGCTGTACCTCTGGTCATCAGGAGGATGTGTGGGGTAAGGGTGGAGAGCATATATATATTTGGTTACCAGTCACAGGCATGGGCACTTGTGAACTCCTGGGCAACTTTAGCCAGTTATCTGATTCCTACCCTGAAACGATATAGGGGACATATTCTGAGTCTGACATCTTCAGCCACAACCCCACAGGCCTCCTCACTACATGTGTTCTGAAACCAAATAACAAGAGACCACTGATAGTGAGTGATTAGATCTTTATTTACTGGCTTCCTCTCTGCTCTGTGGTCATCTAAATCTCTGAAGGTCTCACTTATTTTCTTGCATTTTCCCTCCTTAGGTCTAACTTATTTTATGCTCACCTTGCTTTACTACAGATTTGTCTACGGTGTTTCTCTGTCTTATTTGAGATTTCATAAAATTGCCTTCCTATGACTCAAAATAGTCATGCTTTTCCAGGTTGGCTAGGAAGGCACCTCCACTCTCTCTCTCTCATCTTGTTTGCTCCTTTCATTCAGTTTCTTCTTCTAATCTCTGTTTAAACTACTTCTCAATCCTTTCATTTGAAGCTCAAGCTTCCAGGATTATCATCTGTATCTGTTGTACTTGGTTTCTTGGGTCTTTGTTGTAGAGGGATGACATAGTTCACCATCTTCTTGTTTTGTTTTAAGAACACTTCAGGGAATATTTTTGTTTAAAGTTCAAAGATAATCTCTTGGCAATAGTTACAGAGGTTCATCCAAACTTCATGGCTCTAAGAAGTCTCGATTACAGGGGAATTTGAAATTCTGTTCTACATATTGTACTTTTTGATCAGTATTCTTCTGTGGAATCATTGACCAAAATGTTCAGTAATGATAACAGGGTAATATTCAGCACTTTGGTCTCATGGCAAAAGAGGTAGGAGTTCATGGAGGCAATCAGTCACTCATTCCATATCCTCCACTTATTCCTGACTCTCTTTCTTCTACTGTTGTTCCAGGTAAATAGAGACTATGTGTCTTGCTTGAGGTCTATGTACATATTTTAAAGTAATTTTTATACTTCCTCAATAGAAATGTTACTAAATTTGGTATTCCTTTCATTCTATTTATGTCAGAGAAATTGTAAGACAGATTTCAGAAAACATTCATGATTATAACTAGGGTAATGTCTTAAATGAAACCATGGAAATATATTTGGCTTTATGACTAGGACCATTTATTCCATCCCTGAAATCCTCTAGGTTTATTCACTATAAAAACCATAGTCACTGCCATCACGTCAATTCCAACTCATAATGACCCCCATTGGATTTCCAAGGCTGTAAATCTGTACAGAAACAGACTGTCTCATCTTTCTTCTGTGGAGCAGCTGGTGGGTTTGAACTACCAACCTTTTTTGGTAAGCAGCCAAATGCCTTAACCACTATACCACCAGAGCTCTTTATTCTATATAAAGGCATCACATTTCTCTCAGATTTTAATAATCCAGAGTACTGATATTATAAATACTTGATTTTTGTCTAACTGTTTCATGCTTTGATTTAAAGATAATTTTTAAATGTTAGTTTATTGAAGACTGCATATAAAAACTGTAGGAGAGCAACAGACTTTGGAATTAAAGTATACTCTCAGTGGCAGCTATAATTGTAACATTAGCTTTTACCTAGAAGAGAGCTAGAAGATACCTAGGAGGTATCTTCTCTACCTTACAGGTGTTGGACTATGCAGTGAACAACAAGGAAGGTAAGGAAGAATATTGAGACCAAAAAAACTTTATTTACAAAAACAAATGGATGGCCTGTGGATTGTAGTTTGCCTACTTAATTTTTAATATTACGTTATAATTTTCTTTTTAATCTTAATGATGGGGGCATATTGGTTTGATAATAGAATGGTCACCTTCCATATGGGAGAAATAGCTTTGGTTCCTAGCCACTGCACCTTAGACACAGCCACCAAATGTGTCAGAAGAAGCTTGCATGTTCTATGATACTGAACAGGTATCAACAAAACTTTCAGGCTAAACTATTTACAGTGGCCAGAAGATGGAAACAAACTAGGTACCCATCAACAGATGAACTGATAACCAAACTACAGTACATACACACAATGGAATACTATGTAATCCGAAAGAGTAATGTAGAATCTGCAAAACACTGCATAATGTGGATGAACTTGGAGTACATTATGCTGAGTTAACTAAGTCAGTCACAGAAAGACAAATACTGTATCAGTCTGTTATTGTACAAAGTCAAGGAAAGGTTTATATATGGAAGGGATCTGTCTTTGTTGGTTACCAGATGTGGGAGAGGGCAGGGAGGGAACACTGCTAGAGAGGTAGAGAAAAGTATTGATTTGAGTGAAGGGAAAGACAATGTACCAAATGTGAATGAGCAACATAGTGACAATGAGGCAAAGGAAGACATATAGGAGTGAATGGGAGGTACAGACAATAAAGATGAACCCTTTTGCACCTACAGTACTGCATTGTCAGTGATGGCAAACACTGATATTCAGGTGGATAGATGGGTGGACAGATTGAATGATTAGGTATGTCAATGCAGGGGGGAGTGTGCCCAAGACTGTGTATAGGGTTGGCAGACAATGTTTCTACAAGTGTATTTGTATGTTCTATGAGAATTTCCAGGTATATAGTAGAACTGACAAGGGAAAATGTTGTAGTCACTTCTTGGCCACAACCACCTACCCAGAGGGACCAAGTAGTTGGACCTGTGGGCTTGGGACCATGGTCACAGGGGACATCAAGCTCAGTTGGCATAACACAGTACACAAAAACATCGCTCCATATCCTATTTTGGCGAGTAGCAACTGGGATCTTAAAAGCTAGCAAGTGGCCATCTAGATGTAACAATGGGTCTCTCCTCATCCAGAGCAAAGAAGAATGAAGAAAACCAAAAACGTATGGAAACAATTAGTCCAACTAACTGGTACACCATGTCATCCTCAGCCTATATGACTATGAGATCAGTGAATTAGATGATGCCTGGCTACCACTGTCAACCACTCAGAGGGGGATCTATGTCAGAGATCCTTGATAGAGAGGGAGAACAATGTGGAACAAAACTCAAAATTGTTTTTTGTTTTTCTTTTTCTTTTTTAAAAAAGACCAGGTTGCCTGTCTGATAGAGCTTAATAGAACCCCTGAGACTATAGACGCTAGCTGTCCTTCAGGTGTGGAATTGAACCTACTCTTGTGGCTTCCAGCCAAACAAAAGACAGGCATATGAGCTGAATTTTTACCTGAGGTAGATACACTCCTTGAAGAGAACAATCATGGGAGAAAGAAGGGCTGTGTATGCACAGGGAGACAGCTCAGGGGGCAGGAGTGCATGGAGGGAAGGACACAGGGAAGAAGTAACTATGAGAAGGAAGTGGGAAGAGAGCTGTTGCATTGTAGGAAATTGTAGTCAATGTCATGAGATGAAGTGTATGTGAACTGCCATAGGAAAAACAAGTTTGCTCTGTAAACTCTCACTCAAATCACAATTATAAATAGATAGATAGATAGATAAAACAACTTTCAGGCTAAGAAAGTTCTGGTGATCTTCTGAAATCCAGCCAATGAAAACCCCATGGATCACAATGATCTGGTCTGCAACCATTCAAGAGATGGCATAGCATCTGGCAGCTCTTAGATCCATGGAACATGTTATTGCCACAAATTACTGACTCCAGAGCGGCTAACAACAACAAACAACAATCTTAATTATTGATTTTTTTTTTTTTTTTTTTTTTGCATCTCCTCAGATTTTGCACCTGAGACTAGTGCCTCACTCTCTTTACCCCTAATCCAAGCCTCATTGATACCGAGTCAAAAGGAGTTTCTCAACAAAACTCAAGATCAGGGCACTGTATTCAGGAGAAAGACTTTCGACAATAAGATTGAGAGATAAAAGACTCTATCAGGTCATCAGACTGGAAATCCAGATTCTTTTGGGGAGGCAGGCCTATTTACACCAGGGGATTGGAAGTAGCATAGATCCAGTTTGGGGTATCAAACAAATCTAACCCAACCACAGGAGCATGTCAGTTTGGTAGATTTCCCTAGGCCAATTATGCATTTTTAAAGTTTGAAATGTGCTAAGTAGAAGAAAATAACTTATGATATTTTTAATTCTGAAACTTTGTACTGGAAGTGTAGTCCATGAACCAACAGCATCAGTGAAACTTGTTTGCTTGAAAATGAAAATTCTCAAGCCATACCTCTGACTTAGAACAAAATCTGCATTTTATTTTTTTTTAACCTTAAACAAACAACAAAAAGCTTTGTACTGTGATTTGGGTGAAGATTTACAGAATAAATCAGTTTTTCATTCAGTGATTCATACTTATTTTGTTTCATACCATTGACTGCAATCCCTGCAATGTAACAGCACTCATTCCACTTTCTCCTTGTGTTTCCCATTTCCATTCTTCCTTTTTTCCTATCCCTTCCTGCTTTCTGAACTTTGTCCCTGGGCACATGTAGCCCCTTTGATCCTAGATGGTTGATAAGCCTAAGGAATGCTTACTTTCTTTGTGTTATTTTTTATCTCATGCCCTTGTCTATGGGAGCTCTAGTGGTATAGTGCCTAAAGCCTTTGACTGCTAACCAGAAGGCTGGTGGTTCAAACCCACCAGTCACTCCCCGGAAGAAAGATTGGGCAATTTATCTACTTCAGTAATTATACTGCCTCAGAAACCCAAGGAGATGAGTCAGATCCAACTCGATGGCAGTAAGTTAGGTTTTGGTTGGTTTTATCTCTGTCTATTGTTTGGCTGGAAATTTGAACCATGAGGATGAGTTTAGTTTCTGGCTTGAAGCATGACTAGGCTATAGTCCTAGGGGTTCCACCAGTCTCTATCTGACCAGAGAGCCTGATCTATTTTATTATTTTGAATTTTGTTGCACGTTTTTCCTTCCTTCTATCCAGGATCTTCTATGTGATCCACTCAGAGCTGTCGGCGGTACTAGCCAGGCACTGCCTAGTCTTCTGTTCTCAGGGTCCTGGAGGCAGGGATTCGCATGGTCCATTGTTCTTTGGACTAATTGTTTCAATGTATCTTTGATTTTTGTCACTCTTCTATGCTCCATATGGGGAGAGATGAATAGTTGTACCTTAAAAGGGCACTTACAAGCTTTTAAGACCCCAGTTGTAACTCTCCAAAGTAGGATGTAGAATATTTTCTTTGAGGACTATGTTGTGCCAATTGGCCTTCATTTTCCCTGAGACTGTGGTCCTTTGATTATAGCTTTCATAACTTGGCCCCTGTATCCTGTACTATATTCATGGATATATTTGCAGCATATGTAAATACATAGGTTGAAATATCCTCTATCAAACCTATATATATATTTGAGTGTAGTATCACTCGCCTTCTCACCTCTGTTCAACTTGCATGTCTAGTATATATCAACTCATAGATTAACGCTGTTACCTTATTTCAGGACTATGTATATAATGGTATTTAGCTCTGTGGCCTTTGACTCTTGTGCTCCTCTTGCAGTCCTCCGTTGCCTTGATCACCTTTCCCTTCTTGTGTATTGCCTTTCCCTTCACCCAAGTTAATGTGGGTCTACTCTCTAAGTAGAAGTTACTTTCCTTCCTTCTTCCACCCCTTATACCCATCAAAAAATATTTGTGTGTAAACTTTTTCTTACTTTTTCTAACAGTGGTTTCATATAATATCTGTCCTTTTGTGATTGACCAATTTCACTTAGCATAATGTCCTCCACATTTATCCATGTTATGAGATGTATTGCAGAGTCATCATTACACTTTAACCATTGTGTAGTATTCTATTGTGTATCATAGTTTGTTATGCATTCATCTGCTGATGGCCATTTAGGTTGTTTCCATATTTTTGTTATTGTGAATAGTGCTGCAATGAACATGGGAGTGTATATATCTATTCATGTCATGGTCTTACCTCACTGTAGGATATGTACCTAATAGCAAGACAGATGGGTCATGTGGTAATTCTATTTCCAACTTTTTAAGGAAGCATTATATCATTTTTGACAGTGATTATATACCATTTTACAGTCCCACCATCAGTGTAAGTGTTCCATTCTACCCACACCCTTGGCAGCATTTGTTGCTTTCTTTTTTACAAAACCTTGATATTAAAGCCTTTAGTCTTCATTATTTCTTTTCTTCCAGTGACTGTAAACTTTTTTTGCTGTTCTTATCCTAATGATTGGTGATGTTGGGTTAAGATGTTGCTTTTGATTCTGTCTTTGATATATAGATTTATTGTTATAAATTACTTTCTTAGCACTGCCTTTACTGTATCTCAAAGATTTTGGTATGTTGTGTTTTCATTCTCATTTGATTCAATAATTTTTTTTTTTAATTTGATTTTTTTTCTTCTATTATCTAGTAGTTTTAAAGTGTGGTGTTGTTCAGTTTCCACGTATTTAAATATTTTCCCTTGCTCTTTCTGTTGTTGTTTTCTAATTTTATAGCATTGTGATCCAAGAAGAAGCTTCATATTATTATGATATTTTAAAATTTCTCAAAGCTTGCTTTGTGGCCCAACCTATGGTCTATTCTAGAGAATGTCCCATGTGTGCTGGAAAATAATGCATATTATGTTGTTGTTGGGTAGAGTATTCTGTGTATGGCTATTATGTCAAATTCATTGATTGTGTTGTTTAGCTATTTTGTATCTTTGTTAAGTTTCCTTCTAGTTGTTCTGTCCTTTATCAAAGTGGTGTATTACAGTGTCCTAGTATTATGTGCAGTTGTCTATTTTGCTTTTCAATTCTATTACAGATTGATTTATGCATTTTGGTGCTCTTTCTTCAGCCACATAGATACTTATTCTGGGTATGGACGCCTGTTCAATTGACCCTTTGTTGTTATTGTTATGTGCCTTTGAGTCGGACCCAACTCATAGTGACCTCCCCTTGGGTTTCCGAGGTGGTATCACTGTGGAAGTAGAGTGCCCAACCTTCCTTCCAAGGAGTAGCTGGTGGGTTTGAACTGCTAGCCTTCTGGTTAGGACTCAAGTGCCTTAGGCACTATACAAAAATCACTATATAATGTCCTTCCTTGGCTCTTATGATGGTTTTTGCCTTAAAGTCTATTTTATCAGAAATTAATATTGTCCTTCATACTCCTTTTTGGTTACCATTTGCTTATGTTTTTCCATCCTTTGATCTTAAGCTTATTTTGTCTTTATTTCTAAGATTTGTCTCTTGTAGACAGCATCTTGATGGTTCATATTTTCTTATTCCCTCTGCTACTCTCTGTTTCTTGACTTCCAAATTTATTTCATTTATATTCGGTGTAATTCTCAATTGGTATGAATTTATTGCTATAATTTTACTGTGAATATTTATTTATTTTGGTAGTGCTGATTACTTCTTTGTTCTATATATTTTTCTGTGTTGGGTTCATTTTGTTAAAGGATTTTTTTTTAATCATTTCCTTCATGGCTGTAGTTTTAATGTTTGCTAGATCTTTATGATTCACCTCTTTTATATTTTGATTAGAAAGTTTATTAGTTTTCTTTTAAGTTACCCTATACTCTATTATTTTCTTTCTAAATTTAAGCAGTCCATTCTATCTTGATATCATCTTTAATTCCTCTCCATTTGGATGTTCTGTAATGGTACATTTTATTCCCTCTTTTTGCTTTGTCCTGGTGTTCTTTTAAAAAGTCCCTATTTTCAGTACTGCAGGTTTATTTCACTTTGGATACTACTATATTCGGGTTGGGAGCTGTGGTGGCTTATTGTGTAAGACATTTGACTGCTAAGCAGAAGGCTGGTGACCACCAGCCACTCCTCAGAAGGAAGACTGGGCAGTCTGCTTTGTAGAGATACTGACTTGTGAACCCAAGAAGGGGTCACTATGAGTCGAATCAACTTGATGGCAGTGAGTTTGTTTTTTTGGTATATCTGGGTTGGCTTCTGGGTGACGGTTTCTAATGTGTTAATTTCAGGTTGTTGTGTGCCATTTTTTGTTCTCTGTCTGAAGAACTCTCTTTAGTATTTCTTGTAAGGTTGGTCTGGTTTTTACAAATTCCTTTAATTTCTGTTTATCTGGAAATGTCCAAATTTTCCCTTTGTATTTGAGGGGCAGTTTTCTTTGTTATGTAATTCTTGGTTTGATTTTTTTTTTTTTCTTCCAGGGCTTTATATATGCCATCCCATTCCCTTATTGCCTGAATGGTTTGTGCCAAGAAATCAGAGATAGTCTTATTGTTCTCCTTTGTAGGTAACTTCATGTTTCCAAAGCTGCTTTCAAGATTCTTTCTTTGTCTTGGGTTCTGGGAAGTTTGGTTATGATATGTCTAGGTGATTTGCTTTTGGGAATCTTTCCTATTTGATGTTTGTTTAACTTGTTGAAAGCCTATCTTCTCATCTTGCATAATATCAAGGAAGGTTTCTTCTACCAAATCTACATTTTTTTTTTTTGTCTCTTGCTCTTGTGAAATTTTGATCACATGTAAGTTATTCCTTTTTATGCTGTTCTACATAGTTCTTAAATGTTCTTCATTTTTCTTCATTCTTTTTTCTGATTGTTCCTCTAACAGATTAGTAATGAGAGATTTATCTTCAATTCCACTGATTCTTTCTTCCACTGTTTCAATTCTACTCCTTTGCTCTTTCAATATGTTATCAATTTCTGAAATCCTAGTATTAATCTTCTGGATTTCTATTTGCTATATTTGTACAATATCTAATATTTTCCATTTATTTCATCACTTTGTTCTTGTAGTCTTTTTCTGAATTCTTCTAGAGTTTTGTCTGTATTATCCGTCCTCTTTCTCTCAATTCAGGGAAGGTATTAAATATAATTGTTTTGTATTTTTTTTAGTAGATAATATAGAAGACTACCTACTTAGGGATAAGGAACTATTATTACTTTTTGTTAAGTGAATTTTATTTAAATAAAATCTATGTACAGTGAAATACTCAAAACTAAAGTGAACATGGGTCAATGCATTTTTTTTTTTTTTTACAGTGTTCCCTCCCCTCCTCTCCCACCCCTGGCAACCAACAAAGAAAGTTTCCCTCCATATATAAAAGCTTTCCTTGACCCTCCACAACAGCAAACTAATACTATGTTTGTCCTTCTGCGATTGATACATGTTATTCAGCATAATGTCCTCCAAATTCATCCATCTTACACACTGTTTTGCAGTCTCTACATTATTCTTTAGGGCTACATAGCATTCCATTATGTGTATGTATCATAGTTTGGTCATCCACTCTTCCACTATAAATCTTAGAGATAAGTCCCTTGCCAGATATGTAATTTTTGGCAAATATGAATTTGTTGCTATAATTTTTGTTATGTGCTTTTTCATGGTGTCAATTTCCTTGTTCCATATAATTTTCTTTGCTGAGCTCATTTTGTTTATGAATTGTGTTATCACTTCCTTCATTACTATTGTTTTAGTATTTGCTGAATATTTATGCTGGTCCTCTTTTTTGATGTAAAGGTTTATCATCTTTCTTTGAGGTTACCCTGTGATTTATAGTTTTCTTCCCAAGTTTAGAACAGTCTTTTCTTTCTTGTAGTTGCATTAACTTCCCAACCATGTAGAAGTTCTGTAATGACACAGTTTTTTCCATCTTTTTGGTTTGTAGTTGTCGTCACTTGTCAATTGATGTCTCTGGTTCCCTGTTTACAATTTTGTAGGCTTCTTTGCTTTTGGATACTTCCTTAGCTGAGTTGGTTTCTGGATTATATCATCATGTGTGTTAATGGTCAGTTGTTGTTGGCTGTTGTTGCTTCTCTGTCCAGAGGGCTCCATTTAGCATCTTTTGTAAAGTTGATCTGATTTTTTTTTTTTAATTTTCTTTTTTAATTGTGATTTGGGTGAAGATTTACAGAGAAAATTCACTTTCCATACAGCAGTTTACATATACTTTGTCTCATGTCATTGACCACAGTTTACCACAATGCAACAG
>NW_006921590.1:393015-396354 GCF_000298275.1 Orycteropus afer afer | reverse complement strand
GCAGTACTGTATGTGCAAAAGGGTTCATATTTGTTGTCTGTACCTCCCATGTACGTCTCTATGTCTTTCTCATCCTCAGTGGTGCAATATTGGTCACTCACATTTAGTACATTGTCCTTCTCTTCACCCAAATCAATACTTATTTCTATCTATCTAACAGTGTTCCCTCCCACCCCTGGTAACCAAAAAAGGAAAATTTCCTTCTATAGATAAACCTTTCCTTAATTTTTACAATTACGGACTAATACAATATTTGTCCTTTTGTGATTGACTTATTTCACTCAGCATAATGTCCTCCAAGTTCATCCACATTATGTGGTGTTTTGCAGATTCTACATTATTCTTTAGCATTGTATAGTATTCCATTGTGTGTATTTACCATAGTTTGGTTATCCATTCCTCAGTTGATGGACATCTAGGTTGTTTCCATCTTTTGGCTATTGTGAATAGTGCTGCAATGAACATGGGTGTGCATATATCTGTTCTTGTCATGGCTTTCACTTCTTTAGCGTATATCCTAGTAATGTAATGGCTGGGTCAAATGGTATTTCTAACTAAAGTTGGTCTGATTTTAACAAATTCTCTTAATTTTTGTTTATCTGGAAATGTCTTAATTTCACCATCTTATTTGAGGGACAGTTTTGCTAGGGACATAATTCTTGGTTGGAAATTTTTCTCTTTCAGGGTTTTATATATACCATCCCATTGCCTTCTCACCTGCATGGTTTCCGTCGAGAACTCCGAGCTTAGTCTTATTGGTTGCCCCTTGTAGGAAACTTTTTATCTTTCCCATGCTGCTCTCATGATTCTTTCTTTGTCTTTGGTTTTGGTAAATTTGATGTTGATATGTCTGAGTGATTTTCTTTTGGGCTCTATCCTGTTTGGGGTTCCTTGGACTTCATGAATGGATATATTCTCATCTTTCATCATACCAGAAAAATTCTCTTCCAAAAAATCTTCAACACTTTTATCTGAGGTTTTGTGTCTTTCTGTTCTGGAATTCTGATTACACTTAGGTTATTCCTTTTGATGGTATCCCACATGAAACTTAGGTTTCTTCATTTTTTAAAAAATTGTAATTTGGGTGAAAATTTACAGAGCAAATTCACTTTCCATACAGCAGTTCACATACACTTTGTCTCATGACATTGACTATAAGTTAGCACAATGCAACAGCTCCCCTCCCACTTCTTCCCAATAGTTACCTCTTCCCTGTGTCCTTCCCTCCAGACACCCCTGTCCCCTGAGCTGTCTCCCTGTGCATAAACAGTCCTTCTTTCTCTCATGATTGTTCTCTCCAAGGAGTGTATCTACCTCAGATAAACGTTCAACTGCTATGCCTGTCTTTTTTTGGCTGGAAGCCACAGATGTGAGTTCAATTCCAGACCTGAAGGGCAGCTAGGGGCCATAGTCTGAGTGGTTCCATCAGGCTCTATTAGACCAGCAAACCTGGTCCCTCCTGCTTCCCCCCCCCCCAATGATTTTGAGTTTTATTTCACATTGTTCTCCCTCTCTATCCAGGATTTCCTACAAAGATCATCCTCTGAGTGGTTGACAATGGTAGCCAGGCACCATCTAGTCCTTCTGGTCTCATAGTTGGGTAGATTGCAGATTGCATGGTGTACCAGTCACTAGGACTAATTCTTTCCATGAATCTTTGGCTTTCTTCATTGCATCATTGCATCTAGAGGGCTGCTTGCAAGGTTTTAAGATCCCAGTTGCTACTTGCCAAAGTAGGAGGTGGAACAATGTTTTGTGTAGTATGTTATGCCAATTAAGCTTGATGTCCCCTGCGACTATGGTCCCGAGCCTACTGGTTCAACTATTCAGTCCCTCTGGGTAGCTGTCTGTGACCAAGAAGTAAGTACAACCTTGTCCTTTGTCAGCTCTACTCTACACCTGGGAATTCAGATCATACAAGTACACTTATAGGACCATTGTCTGCCAAACCTATACATGCTCTTGGGTACACTCCCTGCTTCACCGACAAAACTAATAGTTCAGCCTGTCTACCCGTCTATCCACCCATATACCCATATTTGCCTTCACTGATGACACAGTACTGGTATGTGCAAAAGGGTTTATCTTTGTTGTCTGTACCACCCATGTACCTCTCTGTTTTCCTCTTCCTCAGTGCCACCATGTTGATCACTCACATTTGGTACATTGCCTTTTTTTTCATCCAAAGCAATACTTATGTCTACCTATCTAAGTGTTCCTTACACTCCCCTCCCACCCCTGGTAACCAACAAAGAAAATTTCCTTCTATAGATAAACCATTCGTTGACTTTTACAATTACAGACTAATACAATATTTGTCTTGCTGTGACTGACTTATTTCCCTCAGCATAATGTTCTCCAAGTTCAACCACATTATACGGTGTTTTGCAGATTTTACATTATTCTTTAGGGTTGCCTAGTACTCCATTGTGTGTATGTACCATAGTTTGGTTATCCATTCCTTAGTTGATGGGCACTTAGGTTGTTTCTATCTTTTCCCTATTGTTAATAGTGCTGTGATGAACATGGGTGTGCATACGTCTGTTCTTGTCATGGCTCTCACTTCTTTAGGATATATACCTAGTATTGGAATGGCTGGGTCAAACAATATTTCTAATTCTAACTTCTTAAGGAATTGCCATTCTGCTTTCCACAGTGGTTGTACCATTTGACAGTCCCACCAGCAGTGTATGAGAGTCCCAATCTCCACATCTTCGCCAACATTTGTTGTTTTCTGTCTTGTTGAACTTTGCCACTAGTGCTGGGACAAGATGGTATCTCATTGTTTTTTCGATTTGCATCTCTCTAATGGCTAATGATCATGAGCATTTCTTCATATGTTTGCTGGCTTCCTGAATATCTTCCTTGGTGAAGTGACTATTCATGTCTTCTGCCCATTTTTTAATTGGATTATTGTCTTTTTGTTATTAAGATGTTGGAGTTTTCTATAAATTCTAGAGATAAGTCCCTTGTCAGATATGTCATTGCCAAATATTTTTTTCCAATCTGTAGTTTCTCTTCTGACTCTTTTAGAGAAGTCTTTGGAAGCACATAAAAATTTAATTTTTAGAAGGTTCCATTCATTTAGTTTCTCTTCTGCTGTTTGTGCATTTTGAGTTATGCTTGGTAGTCTGTTTATGCCATATATTGGGGCCCCTAAATTTGCCCCTAGTTTTTCCTTGAGGAATTTTATAGTTTTAGGTTTCACATTTAAGTCTTTGATCCATCTGGAGTTAGTTTTTCTGTATGGTGTGAGGTACAGATCTTGTTTCATTTTTCTGCAAATGGATCTCCAGTTTTGCCAGCCCCATTTATTAAATGAACATTCTCTTCCCCATT
>NW_006921590.1:391194-391850 GCF_000298275.1 Orycteropus afer afer | reverse complement strand
TTCTAGGTATAGGATCATATCATCAGCAAATAGGGATAGTTTGACTTCTCCTTACCAATTTGGATGCCTTTGATTTCCCTTTCTTGCCTTATAGCCCTAGTTAGGACTTCTAGTACAATGTTGAATAGAAGTGGTGAAAGAGGGCATCCTTGTCTGGTTCCTGTTCACAAGGGAAATTGTTTCAGTCTCTCTCCATTGAGAATAATGTTGGCTGTTGGTTTTCCATAGATGTCCTTTATTATGTTGAGCAGTGTCCCTTCTATTCTTATTTTGCTGAGTTTTGATCATGAATGGGTGTTGGATTTTATCAAATGCCTTTTCTCTATCAATTCATAAGATCATGCAGTTCTCTCCTTTCTTTTATTTATGTGGTGAATGGCATTGATTATTTCTCTAATGTTGAACCATCCTTGCATACCTAATATGAACCCCACTTGGTCATAGTGAATGATGTTCTTGATATGTTGTTGGAGTCTATTGGCTAGGATTTTGTTTAAGATTTTTACATCTATATTCATGAGGTATAATGATCTGTAGTTTTCCTTTTGCGTGATGTCTTTGCCTGGTTTTGGTATCAGGTTATGTTTGCTACTTAAAATGAGTTAGGGAGGACTCCATCCTTTTCTATGTTTTGGAATAGTTTGAGTAGGATTGGT
>NW_006921590.1:380648-388867 GCF_000298275.1 Orycteropus afer afer | reverse complement strand
GTTTCTTTTCAGTTGTTCTATCTTTCATTGAAAGTGGTATATTAAAGTCTCCCACTATGACTGTTGTTATTGATGTTGTTGTTGTTATGTACCGTTGAGTCGGCCCCGGCTCATAGTGACCCCTCCTTGGGTTTCCAAGGCAGAATTACTATGGAAGTAGATTGCCCAACTGTCCTTCTGAGGAGTAGCTGGTGGGTTTGAACCACCAGACTTCTAGTTAGCAGTCAAGCCTCTTAGGCACTATGCTACCAGAGCTCCTACTATGACTGTAGAGTCATCTATTTGCTTTTTCAACTCTTTTAAAATTTGATATATGTAATGTGGGGCTCTGTCCTTGGGTCCATAGATATTCATTATTGTTATATCTTCTTGTTCAATTGATCCTTTAATCATTATATAATGTCCTTCCTTGTCTCATATGGTGGTTTTTGCCTTAAAGTCAATTTGATTAGGAATTAATATTGACACTCCTGCTCTTTTATGGTTGCCATTGGCTTCATATATCTTTTTCCAACCTTTGATTTTCAGTCTGTTTTTGTCTTTGTCTCTAAGGTGTCTTTTGTAGACAGCATGTTGAGGGATTTTGTTTTCTTACCCAATCTGCAACTCTCCATCTCAAGTGGTGCATTAACATTCAGTGTAATTATAGACAAGTATGAATTGGTTGCTGTCATTTTGTTATGTGTTTTTTTCATGGTGTCCCTCGTTTCTTTGTTCCATATTATTTTCTGTGCTGAGCTCATTATGTTTATGAATTGTGTTACCATTTTCTTTGTTGCTGTTGTTTTAGTATTTGCTAAATACTTGTGCTTTTCCTCTTTTTTATTGTGATATGAAGGTTTATCATTATTCTTTGAGGTTACCCTATGATTTATAATTTTCTCCCCAAGTTTAGAAGAGTCCATTCTATCTCTCAACTCTCTTGACTTCCTCACCATTTATAAGTTCTGTAACTACACAGTATTTTCCTTCTTTTTTGGTTTGTAGTTGTCCTCACTCACCAATTGATGTCTCTGGTTCCCTGTTTACAATTTTGTAAGTTTATTTTACGTTGGGTATCTCCATAGCTGTGGTTCCTGGGTTATGTCATCTTATCTATGAATGGTTGGTTGTTATTTGCTATTCTTGGTTCTCTGTTCAAAGGACTCCCTTTAGTGTCTCTTGTAAAGTTGGTCTGGTTTTAACAAATTGCCTCAGTTTCTACTTATCTGGAAATCTCCTAATTTCACCACCATATTTGAGGGACAATTTTGCCAGGTATATAATTCTTGGTTGAAAATTTTTCTCTTTCAGGGTTTTATGTGTACCATCCAGTTGCCTTCTCGCTTGGATGGTTTCTTCTGAGAAATCAGAGCTTATTCTTACTGGCTGTCCTTTTTAGGTAACTTTTTGTTTCTCCCATGCTGCTTTCAGAATTCTTTGTCTTGGGTTTTGAGGCATTTGATGATGATATGTCTTGGCAATTTTCTTTTGGGGTCTATCCTGTTTGGAGTTTGTTGGACTTCCTGAATGGATATATTCTCATCTTTCATCATATCATGGAAGTTCTTCCCCAACAAATCTTTGACAATTTTCTCAGTGGTTTTAATTTTCTCTTCCTGTTCTGGAATTCCAATGATATGTAAGTTATTCCTTTTGATGGTATCCCACATGAATCTTAGGGTTTCTTCATTTTGTTTTGATCTTTTTTTCTGATTGATCCCTTTCCAGAGAAATGTTCAGGTATTTGTCTTCAATCTCATTAATTCTGTCTTCCATTGCATCAATTCTATTCCTTTGCCATTCTGATGTGTTATCTATTTCTGACAATTTAGTATTAATCTTCTGGATTTCTATCTGTAGATTTAGAATCATTTCTAATTTTTCACTTATGTTTTCATTTTTTTCTTGTATTTTTTTCCAAAATTCTTCTAGGGTTTTGTCTGTGTTTTCCTTGGTAAATGGACAAAAAACACACTGCGTAATCACAGAGGAATAGTAACCAAAAAAAGAAAAAAGAGAAAAAGGGAAAAAAAATGAAATGGGAAGACAGCAATAAGAGAAAAAAGGTAGAGAAAGAGAATAATGAAGGAAAAAATTGGGAAAATGGAAAAGGAAAAACAAATAATGGGGTTATCCAGGAGAAAGAAAAAAAAAAAATTCAAGTAGGAACAAGGAAAAGAAAAAAAAGCTGAAAACTAGAACCTGGGAGGATAAGAATAAAGAATAATAGTAAAAAGGACAAAAGTAATAATAGTAGCTTTAAAAGAGACAAAAACAAAGAAACCAAAAAACAAAAAGCAGAAAAAACAAAACTGGGGCAGGGCGGGCACACATACTGGGATGGAATTCCTGCTGGCCCAGAAGGTGGGTGGGAGTGAAGAATGGCTGCACCTCCATTCACTAAGAGGATGTGGGGTATAAAAGTAACAAGGGGAATGTTTCACCTTTACAGTTGTCTGTATCCAGAATATCCTTGTGGTTCCTGGCAAATGGAGCCTGTTAAGTGCCTGGAATCTTGGAGAACGCTGTTGCTTTAAATATCCAAAATGGTCAAACCACTTGTAAACATTCAAAATGGCTGCACCCCTCAGACAGGCAAAAGTCCACAACTCAGCCTCCTTTCCTCTTTGCTGCTTCCCCTTTTATTCACCAGCCACCAGGGCAGTCCTCCGTGCAGTCCCTGGCTAGCAGGGCTTATTTTTAGGTTAATTCTTAAGTCCTACTACCACTTGGCTATATCCAAGCTGTCTGTGCCATCAGGATCACTGCCAGACTGCAGCTCCATATGTCTTCATTTTTGGTGTTTTCATGCGAATTTTTCTGCTAGTTGGAGTTTATTCCACTTCTATATCCTTCCCTTCAAGGCTCAGGGGTCCAGGATTATCTTTTGTATATGTGATAATTGGTTCACCTTATCTTTGTTGAAGAAGGTCTGTGAAATCTTTCTGTCTATTCTGCCATATTACTGGAACTCTGTTCATTTTGTTTTGATCTTTTTTCTGATTTATCCCTTTCCAAAGAAGTTTTCAGGTATTTGACTTCAATCACCCTAATTCTGTCTTCCATTGATTCAGTTCTTCTCTTTTGCCCTTTCAATGTCTTATCTATTTCTGAAAATTTACTGTTAATCATCTACATTTCTGTGTGTAGATTTTGTAGTGTTTCTAATTTATTTATTTTGTCATTTTATTCTTGTATTGTCTTTCAAAATTGTTCTAGGGTTTTCTCTGTGTTTTCCTTGATCTGTCTCTCTATCTATTGAAGATACTTAAATATAATTCTTTTGAATTCCTTATCAGGGAGTTTCAATGCTGCGTCTTCCTCAGGGATGTGTTTTGGGTCTATATCCTGGTCCCTTGTTTTTCCTACTTTATCTTGTTTCATTGTATGGACTGTGATGCTCTGTTGTCTCCGAAGCATTGTCACATTTTTGTGTTTATATTTAATTGGTGATTGTATGTTGGAGTGACTTGCCACATTTTTCGTTTTCTTTGTTTTGTGTGTATGTCATCTACTCAAGCAGGGTACTCTGCTCCTCTATTAGCTAGTTGACAGCACTTACACACTTACCACCTGTCTCCTTTCCTGTTGTCAGCCTCTCATATGTCCCTGCTGTCCTTGGCAAACAGAGCCTATTCTTTGATCCCTGGAATCCAAATGAGAATGCTGTCCTCTTTTGTATTCTTTATGAGGTATTTCTCATGCCATTTCTTCCTCAGGAGAGTTTCCTGGCTCAATCTATATTTTGGTCACTTCTTTGAGCCAGAATTTCTTATTTCTTTCTGTGAACTGAGGTTGTATGTTTTCTCCAAGACATCATGGTGGTGGTGTATTTTTATTTAATTGATGATTGTTTGTTGATGTGTTTCACTCAGGCTTTTTATTTATTTATTTATTTTGTTTCAATATATCAAGGCACACAGGGCAGGTATGCTACTCTGCTCACTATTTTGACTTTACTTAGGTGCTCACCACCTTTTTCTTGGTGTTTTCTGATAGAGGATGGAAGTGTGTGTAAATCTCTCTGTTTGTTGTTTATGTGGAAACATTGAAGGAAGGATGGGCTTGTGTTCACCAATATCTAATCACTTGTGTGGTGCATGAATAGGTGGTGGTCCTCACCTGTGATGGGGCTGCAGGAAGTGTGGATATATCTAGGTAGTGTGGATGTGGTTGCTTTCTGCTGTTGGGTGGACAAAAATCAAAAAGCAAGAAGCTTGTAAAACAAACAAATAAAATAGGATAAATGAAGAAAAAGCAGGCAGACAGACAAAAAAAGTAAGCAAACACAAAACAGAAAAAAAAAAAAAAGAAAAGGAAAGAAAAAGAAAAGATCCTAAACCAAAACAAGGATGGGAAAAAAGAAAATATATGAGAAATTAAAAAAGAAAACAAGGGAAGGAAAAAAGAAAAGAAAGGAACAAAAGCAGAAAATAGAAAAAGCAGGGGAAGAAAAGAAAAGAAATCTGGATGGGGAGTTGGAATGGGGTGCTCAGTCAACACATCTGCTAGCCAAGGAAGCAGCAAAGTTAGGACACAGTGTTCAGTATGTGATGGTGCACTCTTCTGGCCAAGGAGACCACCAAAGGCTGAGTTCCTACTCTGGAACAATGTTTCTGCTAGCTTAAGAGATGGCTGAGGCAAGGCTGCTAGTCTGGCAATGCAGCTCTATCTACCTAGAAGCCACTTATAGGCAGGATGCCCAGTCCACCAAGACATTTATGCCAGCCTAAGAGAGGGCTGGGGGCAGGGGCAAGGTGTTTTGTCTAGCACAGCTGGTTCTGCTAGACCAAAGATGCAGAGAACAAATGACTCCAAATGCAGGGGTGGCATTTCTGACAGCCAGGAGTTGGCTATGGGTGAGGCATCTGGGCTGGGATGGAGTGTTTTGCTGGTTTAAAGTGGTGGAGAGTGTGTGCCTACAGAGGAGTGGCATGCATGAGGTGTGCAATCCACAAGGATATGCTTCTGGCTTCTGGAAGGGCATGGGTGGCATGAACGAGGTGCCATTATCTGCCAGATAGTTGCATTTGAGGGATGGCCATACTTCGAGTCACCATGAGAGTATAGGGAATAAGAGGAAGAGTGCACTTTTCTGGTCACCAATCACTGGTGTGGGTACTGGTGCAGTCCTGGGCAAGTAGAGATGATTATCAGGTTCCTACTCCAATCAGAATGCTTACAAATGTTCAAAATGGCTGTGCTCTGTGAGGTCAGCTTTCAATCATGGCTCCTTTTTGTCCTTGTTCACTGCTTTGGTTCAGTTTCTTTTTCTAGTTGATATTTGATCTACATTTTTATCATTTCCATTGAAGCTCAGTGTTCTAGGATTACCATTCATATCTGTTTCATTTGGTTTCTCAGGTCTTTGTTTTAGAGCATCTGGGTAACTTGTCTACTTTATCTGCCATCTTGCCAGAAGACAACTGCACTTTAATAATAGAAATTTGAAAAGTGGTCCCCAAAGTGGAATATAAAATTAAGATGAACTTATTGTCCATCTCATACTCTTGAAATGCACAAGCTATAGATGTAAATATATTTTATGATATATTTATTTTGCTGACGCTATATTCTCAGATGATTATTTTTTTTTATCCACTGGAATGCATGATCAAAAATTTTTGGATACTTCTACTTAGAAGATTGTAAGTCTGCAATGGAGCCCTCAGATAGAAGAATTAAAGGGGAAGCAACAAGTCTTAGGGAGCTCTGGTAGCATAATGGCTAAAGCACTTGACTGCTAACCAGAAGGCTGGTGGTTCAAACCCACCAGCCACTCCTCGGAAGGAAGGTTGGGAAATCCTACTTCCGTAGTGATACTGCCTCGGAAACCCAAGGAGGGGTCGCTATGAGTCGGGGCCGACTCGACGGCATATAACAACAACAACAACAACAGAGTGAACTTTAGAATCAATCTGTTATTCCAAGGTCATGATGACAAATTGCTGCATCTAGGAGCTCTGGTAGCATAGTGCCTAAGGCACTTGACTGCTAACCAGAAGGCTGGCGGTTCAAACCCACCAGCCACTCCTCGGAAGGAAGGTTGGGCAATCCTACTTCTGCAGTGATACTGCCTCGGAAACCCAAGGAGGGGTCGCTGTGAGTAGGGGCCAACTTGAAGGCACATAACAACAACAGCAACAATGAATTAATCAGTATTGTCATAGAGCCATCCAGAAACTTCTGTAAATGAATTGGCCCCAAGTGGTTCAAAAGAACACATATATTGCCATTGTTTTCCTTTAATGCCTGACCTTGGAATACTAAAAAAAGTTGGATTTACAAACTTTGCTTTATAAAATTATCAAGTGACAAAGAACAAGGCAAATGCAGAATCTTATACAATCCTTTCTTAGACCAATAAGTGGAGTCATGGCTATCCATTTTAAATTCTCCTTATTGCATTACTTTACTTTTTTCTGAGTAAATAATAAAGCTCAAATTCCATGAACTATTATTGACCTGATAAGTATTCCATCCTCTTCATAGGTCCCATTTCTGAGATATGTCCTACTACAGAGGCAAGTGGGAGCTCTGGTAGCATACTGCCTAAGACACTTGATTGCTAACAAGAAGGCTGGTGGTTCAAACCCACTAGTCACTCCTTGGAAGTAAGATTGGGCAATCTACTTCCATAGTGATAGTGACTTGGAAACCCAAGGAGGGGTCGCTATGAGTCAGGTCTGACTCAATGGCACAAAACAACAACAACAACAACAATAGAGTTAAGTGAACCAGAGGCAGTTTAGAACAGCTAATGGAGACCAGGAAGTGAGCCAGCATCAGTTTAGAACAGTTAAGGGAAACCAGAAAGTGAGCAGAGCAGTTTGGAACAACTAAAGGAGAGAAACTTATCTGTCAGTTTGTCATACTGTGGTGACTTGCATGTTACTGTGAGGCCAGAGACCATGCCATCAGTGTTTCAAATGCCTGTAGGGTTACCCATGGTGGACATGTTTCAGCAGACTTTCCAGAATAAGACAGACTTGGGAGAAGAAAGAGGCCATCCACTTCTCAAAGAATTGGCCAGTGAAAACCTTATCAATAGCAGGGAAACACTGTCTGGCATATCACTAGAAAACTCTATGAATATCCCTGAAACACTCTCCGAAATATCGCTGGAAAATGAGCCCCTCAGGTTGGAGGGCACTCAAGATACGACTGGGGAAGAGCTGCCTACTCAGAGTAAAGCCAACCAGAATGATGTGAATAGAGCAAAGCATTCAGGACCTCCATTTGCTGATGTAGCACAACTTAAAATGAGAAGAAGCAGCTGCAAACATCCATTAATAATTGGAACATGGAATGCATGCAGTATGAATCTAGGAAAATTGGAAGTTGTCAAAAATTAAATGGAACACACAAAGATAGATATCCTAGGCATTAGTGAGGTGAAAAGGACTGATTAAGGCCATTTTGAATCAGACAACCAGATAATCTACTATTCCAGGAATGACAAATTGAAGAGGAAGGGCATGGCACTCATCATCACAAAAAATGTTTCAAGATCTATCATGAAGTCCAGTGCTGTCAGTAATAGGATAATATCCATATGCCTAGAAGGAAGACCAATTAATACAACTATTATTTAAATTTATGCACCAACCACCAATGCCAAAGATGAGGAAGTTGAATATTTTTACCAGCTTCTGCAGTCTGAAAATGACCAAACATGCAATCAAAATGTGTTAATTATCACTGGCGATTGGAATGCAAAAGTTGGAAACAAAGAAGAATTACTGATGGTTGGAAAATATGGCATTGGTGATAGAAATAACACTGGAGATTGCATGATAGAATTTTGCAAGACCAATGACTTATTTATTGCAAATACCTTTTTTTCAACAACACAAATGGTGGCTATACACATAGACTTTGCCAGACAGAGTACACAGGAATCAGGTCAACTACATCTGTGGAAAAAGGCAATGGAGAAGCTCAACATCTTCAGCCAAATCAAGACCAGGATCTGACTGTGGAATAACTAACTATCACCTGCTTATATGCAAGTTCAAGGTGAAGCTGAAGACAATTTTAAAAAGTCCATGAGAGCCAAAATATGACCTTGATTATATCCCTCCTGAATTTAGAGACCATCTTAAGAATAGAAGAATAGAAAAATCAAGAAGGGAGTGCATCAGGGTTGTATCCTTTCTCCACACTTATTCAATCTATATGCTGAGCAAATAATCCGAGAAGCTGGACTGTATGAAGAAAAATATGGTATCAGGATT
>NW_006921590.1:377464-379858 GCF_000298275.1 Orycteropus afer afer | reverse complement strand
CCATGAGTCAGAAACGACTCAATGGCACTTAACAACAACAATAACAACTTAAGAATAGATTTGATGTATTGAACACCAATGACTGAAAACCAGAGGAATTATGAGATGACATCAAGAACATCATCCATGAAGAAAACAAAAGATCCTCAAAAAGATAGGAAAGGAAAAATAGACCAAAATGAATGTCAGAAGAGGCTGAAACTTGCTCTTGAATGGAGAGTAGCTGGATTCAGAAGGGGAGGTGGATGAAGGATATCATTACTGATGTCAGATGGGTCTTGAGTGAAAGCAATGAATACCAGAAAGATGTTTACTTGTGTTTTACTGATTATGCAAAAGCATTCAGTTGTGTGGATCATAACAAATTATGGATAACATTGAGAACAATGGGAATTCCAGAACACTTAATTGTGCTTACAAGGAACCTATACATTGACTAGAAGGCTGTTGTTCAAACAGAACAAGGGGATACTGCATGGTTTAAAATCAGGAAGGGACCATGTCAGGGTTGTATCCTTTCACCATACTTATTCAATCTGTATGCTGAGCAAATAATCTGAGAAATTGGACTATATGAAGAGGAACATGGCATCAGGATTGGAGGAAGGCTTGTTAACCACCTGCGATATACAGACAACACAACTTTGCTTGCTGAAAGTGAGGATGATTTGAAGTACTTACTGATGATGACTGAAGACTACAGTCTACAGTATGAATTACAGCGCAGTATAAAGAAATCAAAAATCCTCACCACTGGACCAATAAGCAACATCAAAATAAATGAAGAAAAAATTGAAGTTGTCAAACACTTCATGTCGCTTAGTTCTAAAATCAAAACCAATGGAAACAGCAGTGTAGAGATCAAATGACATACTTCATTGGGCAAATCTGTTGCAAAAGACCTCTCTGAAGTGCTGAAGAGCAAAGATATCTCCTTGAAGATTAAGATATACCTAACCCAAGTTAGTGGCTAAGACACTTGCCTGCTAACCAGACGGCTGGCGGTTCAAACCCACCAGACACTCCTCGGAAGGAAGGTTGGGCAATCCTACTTCTGTAGTGATACTGCCTCGGAAACCCAAGGAGGGGTCGCTATGAGTCGGGGCCGACTCGACGGCACGTAACAACGACAACAACAACAACCCAAGCCATGGTATTTTCAATCACCTCATAAGCATGTGAGAGCTGGACAATGAATAAAAAGACCAAAGAAGAGTTGATGCTTTTGAGTCGTAGTGTTGACAAGAAATACTGAAAATACCATAGACTGCTAGAAGAACTAACAAATCTGTCCTGGAAGAAGTACAGCTAGAATGCTCCTTGGAAGTGAGATTGGCTTAGAATTTGTGCCACCTACTTTGGTCATGTTGTCAGAAGGGACCATTCTCTGGAGAAGGATATCATGCTTGCTATAGTGGAGGATCAACGAATAAGGGGAACACCCTCAATGAGATGGATTGACAGTGGCTGCACTGATGGACTCAGGTATAGCAAGGATCGTGAGGCTGGCACAGGACTGGGCAGTGTTTCATTCTGCTGTGCAGAGTGTTGCGATGAGTTGGAGATGACTCGATGGCACCTAACAACAATAGCAACATATAGTTAATAATGCTTCAAAGCAAACAAAGTCAAACTTCTTGCTTTCTTCTTTGTTTTCTATATCTCGGTTCTCCCATTTTTCTCTCTTCTCTGTTCTCTTTGCCACATAATCCAGATTATAAATAACCCACATTAGTAGAAAAGAGAAAGATCAGTCAATGGCTCTTGAAAAGATGTTAATAATAACATTTAACTTGAGAACTACCTGAGAATTAGATGAGTAGAAATTTTCAAGTGGTATTTAAAATTATTACTATAATGCATCTGAATATGGCCCTTGGGGAAAATTCAAGTGACAAGGTCTAGGCCAAAATATTTTCTATTCAATATCTATATTTTGATTGCTTATGAATGTACATTTATAGTATAAAGAATCATGTTAAAAAGACTGGGCTTTTCTCTTACAGGAGTACATTTGGGTCCACACATGAATGTTGTTTATAAATGCTTCCCTTTGGCTTTTCAATCACTGCTAATAAACCCCTTTGGCAAGTATCCAAGACTGGCCCAAGTCAGAAAATTTCAGTCTTCACTGCATTACGTTACAGCAAATGTGGTTAGCACTTGAAATCTCCAATTATGGGAAATTTCTCCAAGAAAATTTGAAAGAAAAAAAAAAATGACTAGTATTTGAAAATTGAAATATGAGAGGCAAAATGACACACTGGAAAGAACACAGAATTTGGAGCAGAATAATAAGCTTTTCATTTGGGACAAGTTACTTAATCTCTTGTAGCCTCATGTGTAAAATGGGAACACATTTACCTACCTTATAGGGCTTTTCTGATTCTTAAA
>NW_006921590.1:373711-375879 GCF_000298275.1 Orycteropus afer afer | reverse complement strand
TGTTTCTAGAAATCTGTCCATTTCTTCCAGATTTTCAAATTTGTTGGAGTACAGTTCTTCATAGTATCCTGATATTATCCTTTGTATTTCAGTTGGTTCTGTTGGGACATCACCCATTTAATTTCTTATTTGTGCTATTTGTATTCTTTCCGTCTTTTCCTTTGTTAAATTTGCCAGTGGTTTGTCATTATTATTGATCTTTTCAAAAAACCAGCTTCTGGGCTTGTTGATGTTTTCTATTGCCCTTCTATTTTCTGTTTCATTGATTTCTGCTCGAATCTTGATTATTTCTTTTCTTCTGGTGACTGTAGACTTTTCTTGCTGTTCCTTTTCTAATTGTTGAAGATGTTGGTTTAAAGTGTTGATACTGGCTTTTTCTTCTTTTTTTGATGTGCAATTATTGCTATAAATTGGCTTCTGATCACTGCTTATGCTATGTCCCAAAGATTTTGGTATGTTGTATTTTCATTCTCATTTGATTCAAGGAATTTTTGAATTTCAATTTTTATTTCTTCTCTTACCCTGTTGACTCTTTTTCCATTGATCTTCCTATTGTTGATTTCTAATTTGATAGCGTTATGATCTGAGATGCTTTGCAGTATTTCAATGTTTTTAAATTTATTAAGGCTTGTTTTACGGCCTAACATGTGGTCTATCCTGGAAAATGTTCCATGTGCACTGGAAAAGAATGTATATTGTTGACTATGAGATCAGAAGAACTAGATGGTGCCCATCTACCAATGTCAGCCACTCAGAGGGGGATCTATATAGTAGACCCTGGATAGAGAGGGAGAACAATGAGGAACAAAACTCAAAAGCATTTGGAGGAAAGAAAAGGGGGGGGCCATGTTTGCTGGTCTGATAGAGCCTGGTGGAACCACTGAGACTATGGCCCCTAGCTGACTTTCAGGTCTGGAATTGAACCCACAACTGTGGTTTCCAGCCAAGCAAATGACAGGCATAGGAGTTGAATATTTATCTGAGTAAATGTTCCTTGGAGCTAAGTATATTCCTTGGAGAGAAAAATCATGGGAGAAAGAAGGGCTGTTTATGCACATGGAGACAGCTCAGGGGGCAGGGATGCATGGAGGGATGGACATAGGGAAGAGGTGACTGTCAGGAGGAAGTGGGAGGGGAGCTGTTGCATTGTGGTGAATTGTGGTCAATATCATGAAACAAAGTGTATGTGAACCACTGTATGGAAAGTAAATTTGCTCTGTAAATTGTCACCTAAATCACAATTAAAAAAAAAAAAAAAGAATGTATATTTGCTGTTGTCGGGTGAAGAGCTCTGTAGATGTCTATAAGGTCAAACTGGTGAATTATATTGTTTATCTCTTCTGTGTCTTTATTGCGTCTCTTTCCAGTTCTGTATTTCATTGAAAGTGGTATATTAAAATTTCCTTCTATGACTGTGGAGTCATCGGTTTGCCTTTTCAGCTGTATAAAGTCTGATTTATGTATTTTGGGGCTTTTTCATTGGGTCCATAGATATTTATTACAATTATATCTTCTTGTTCAATTGATCCTTTAATCATTATATAATGTCCTGCCTTGTCTCTTATGGTGGTTTTTGTGTTAAAGTGATTTTACCCGAAATTAATATTGCTCCTCCTGCTCTTTTTTGGTTACCCTTTGCTTGATGTATCTTTTCCCAACCTTTGATTTTTAGTCTTTTTTGCCTTTGTGTAAGGTATGTCTCTTGTGGACAGCATATTGATGATTTATGTTTTCTTATCTGGTCTGCAACTCTCCATATCGAATGGTGCATTTAATCAATTGATAATCAGTATAATTTATGTCAAATATGAATTGGTTGCTGTCATTTTGCTATGTGTTTTTTTTTTTTTTTTTTTCCATAGTGTTCCTGGTTTCTTTGTTCCATATAATTTTCTGTGCTGAGCTCATTATGTTTATCAATCATGTTATCATTTCCTTTGTTGCTGTTGTTTTAGTATTTGCTAAATATTTGTGCTTATCCTCTTTTTTATTGTGATGTGAAGGTTTGTCATTTTTCTTTGAGGTTACCTTGTGATTTATAATTTTCTCCCTGAGTTTAGAAGAGCCCATTCTATCTTGCAACTCTTTTGACTTCCTTACCTTTTAGAAGTTCTTAACTATGCTATTTTTCCCCTCTTTTTGATTTGTAGTTGTCCTCATTTGCCAAT
>NW_006921590.1:352516-373248 GCF_000298275.1 Orycteropus afer afer | reverse complement strand
ACATTGTTTGCTGTTATTGGTTCTCTTTTCAAAGGATTCCCTTTAATATCTCTTGTAAAGGTGGTCTGATTTAAACAAATTCCCTTAATTTCTGCTTATCCAGAAATGTCTTATTTTTACCATCATATTTGAAGGACAATTTTGCCAGGTATATAATTCTTACTTGGAAATTTTTATCTTTCAGGGTTTTATATATATTATCCCATTGCCTTCTTACTTGCATGGTTTCTGCTGAGAAATGAAAGCTTATTCTTATTGGTTGTCTTTTGTAGGTAACTTTTCATTTTTCCTGTGTTGCTTTCAGGATTCTTCCTTTGTCTTTGGTTTTGATGAGTATGATGATGATATGTCATGGTGATTTTCTTTTGGGGTCTATCCTGTTTGGAGTTCCTGAGTGGATATATTTTCATCTTTCATCATATTAGGGAAGTTCTCTTCTAACAAATCTTGGACAATTTTCTCAGTGGTTTTATTTTTTCTTCCTGTTCTGGAATTCCACTGACATATAGGTTATTCCTTTTGATGGTATCCCGCATGAACCTTAGGCTTTCTTCATTTTGTTTTAATCTTTTTTCTGACTGATCCCTTTCCAAAGAAGTATTCAGGTATTTGTCTCATTCTCATTAATTCTGTCTTCCATTCCATCAATTCTCCTCCTTTACCCTTTTAATGTGTTATCTATTTCTGACAATTTAGCATTAGTCTTCTGGATTTCTAGCTGTAGATTTTGTATCATTTTTGATTTTTAATTTATTTAGACATTTTGTTCTTGTATTTTCTTATGAAATTATTCTAGGGTTTTGTCTGTGTTTCTCTTAATTTTGTCAGTGCTTTCATTGACCTGTTTCTCAGTCCTTTGAAGATACACTAAATATAATTCTTCGGAATTCCTTATCAGGGAGTTCCTGTGCTGCTTCTTCCTCAGGGATTTGTTCTGGGTCTGTATCTTGCTCCCTTGTTTTTACCACTTTATCTTGCTTCTTTGTGTGGTTTGTGATGGTCTTTTGCCTCAGAGACATTGTGACTTTGTTGTATTTACATCTTTGTTAACTGTTTGTTAAGGACAGCTAAGGGTGAGTCAGGGTCTTCTCAGTGGTTGTTTATCATTGGCCAGTCAGTGGAGAAGGAAGTGGTGGCTCTCACTCAGTAAGTGAAGCTACAGGAGGTTCAGGTGTAGTTGTGTCATGTGGACACTGTTGCTATCTCCCACTCAATTAGATAAAAACAACAATTAAAAAAACCATCAAAAAAGTAAAAGCAAGTGAGAAAAACCTTGTAAACACATAGGGACAATCACCAAGAAAAGAAAACACCCTGCCATATATGGGAAGGAGACAATAAGAGAAAAAATGTAGAGTAAGAGAATAATGATGAAAAATATGGGAAAAAATGCAAAAAGAAAAAAAAAAGAATGGGGTTAATCATGAGAAAGAAAAAAAGTGGGAACTAGGCACAAGGAAGAGAGAAAAAGCTGAAAACTAGAACCTGGGAAAGGAAGAATAAAAAGGCAAACAATAATAATTTTAAAACAGACTAAAACAAACAAACTGGGAAAAAAAAAAAAAAAAAGTCTGGGCAGGGCAGGGTACCCAGGTGCTGTCCAAGCATACAGACTGGAATGGAATTTCTGCTGGCCCAGAAGGTGGGTGGGAGTGAGGGATAGCCACACTTCCATTTACCAATTGAGTGTGGGGTATAAGAGTAACAAGGTGAATATTGCACATTTCCAGTTGTTGGTGTCTGGAATGTCCTTGTAGTTTCTGGCAAGTGGAGCTCATGTGAAGTCCCTGGAATCTGAGAGAACACTGTTGCTTTAAATATCCAAATTGGTCAAACCACTTGTAAACATTCAAAATGGCTGTATCCTCCAGACAGACAAAAGGCCACGGGTCAGCCTGCCTTCCTCTTCACTGCTTCACCTTTTATTCATCAGCCTCCATGAAGCCCCTGGGTAGCAGGGCCAATTTTTCGGTTAATTCTTAGATCCTAACACTACTTGGCAATATCCAAGCTGTCCATGCTGTCAGGATCACTGAGAGACTGCAGTTCTGTACGTTTTCTTTTTCAGTGTTTTCATGCAGGTTCTTCTACTAGTTGGAGTTTAGTCCACTCTGTATCCTTCCCTTCAAAGCTCAGGGCTCCAGGATTATTGTCTGTATCTGTTTTAATTGGTTCCCTTTTTCTTTGTTGAAGAGCATCTCTGCAGTCTGTCTGCCTATTCCACCATCTGACCTATCTGCTGTTGATGTAATTCTTAAGATTAAGTCATCATTCTAAGCCTCATAGGAGAAGCTTTTCAGAGTAAGCTGGGACCCTTATAAATGGATTGAGTGACTCAGCAACATGTAAGAAAAAGACAGTGTCAAGTATAAAAAGATAAAAAAGCACAGACGGTGTGTACCAGAGGGGAAAAAACAACAAACATTGGTAGCAAGTTTTCTTTCTTTTCAAAGGGAAAAGAGGCCTTAATCAACCAAATTCAGGTATTTCTGATACCCAAAATGACTTGTATGCATTAAGTTATCATAAACTTAACTGTTTGTGATTAAGGTATCATAAACACATGGCAATATTTAAGCTGTTTAATGCTCTATTTTCCAGGCTTGACTGCTCATTATAATCACCTGGGATTTTTTTTTTTTTTTTATTGATTATTGGGCCCTACCTCCTGGAGCTTTTGAACTGATTATTCTTCAGTAGGCCTGTTACTGTTAGTAGCCATCATGTTGATTATGACTCATGGTGACCCCAAGTGTACAAAGTATACCTGCTCCATTTGGTTTTTACGCCTGTGACCTTTCAGAAGCAGACAACAAGGCCTGTCTTCCAAGGTGCTTCTGGCTGTGTTTGAACTACTGATCTTTCAGCTAATAGTTGAGCACTTAACTGTTTGTGTCACCCAGGGAATCATGCAGTGGGCTTAGGTATTGATATTTTGTAAAATATAGGTAGGGTAGTCAGGGTTGAGATCTACTGAGTTAATTGTTCTAATTTTATGCTCATCAATAATCCTCCTAATTGCTGTGTAAGCTGTGTCCATCCAAACAGTGATGGGACCAAGAAAATTTTAAGTATTTCCAGGTTGGTGACTGATATTTCTCATGATGAATCACTAATGTGACTTCTGATTATAACTTGGTTTCCATGAATGAATGTTTCCCAGGACAAATGTTAGTGATAGTACAGTCTAGTGAGAGTACAATTTTCACTGTAAGTTATTATGTGGCTCTAGCTTAGTCTTCCATCTCATACCTCACATGAATTATCTCCTTGAGATTTGATCATGCCTAATAATAAAATGTCTCTTCTTCTTTGTTCTTTCTAGTCCCTTTACCTTTCCTTTAGCTATTTCCTTCTCAAATAATTTAGTCCAAAAGCCATTAGATTCAAATATGTAAGATTGGCATCATTGTGTGTAAGGAAACACAGGTTCCCAGAAGGGACATTGTGGCCAAAGTGTGGTGAAGAGAACATTCATGTAGGGTGAGGAGTGGGTGATGGGCTAGCACAGGTGACAGAGGCCAAGCAGAGTGAGGTGGGTGTCTGTGTGTGTGTGTTTGGGTTTTGGAGGGAGGGTTAGTTGTGACCCAGCACTAAGTGTTAGAGCCATGTGGGATGAGGACGGTGTTCATAAGGCTCAGGTGCCAGATACCAAGTGGAGTGAGAAGAATGTCCCCATGGGTGGGTAGAGTAGTGTATGGTGTCACAGCCCAAGGCGGGTAAGGAGGGTCCTTATGGGAAGTAATAATAAGTAATTCTACTTAACAACTGTAAGGAGAATATATATTCAAATTCACTAATTGACATGTATTCCTTTTAGAGTATTATGAAATTGTTTATGATACGTAAAAATACTAACAATTACGGCTCCTGCATTGATGGTGAGAATGGTTGTGTTAGAACAATATGGTAACAGTATGAGTCACATTATGGGCCAATTACGATCCTGCTTTCTAGAAAATCTGAGGGATACTTCCCCAAATCCTATAAAACTTAACTCTGAACTTAGAGAAAGAAGAAAAAAAATACTACCATAATGCAATATGGGCTCTGTTTCTAGCTTTACTAATAGCTGTTTTGTAAATGTTTTCCTTGCATCACTATCCAAATTCATGAAGTGAGAAATATCCATGTATTGAATCAGCTTTTATTAAGCACTATGTCATAGCCACTGTATTAGATGCAAGCAGTACAGAATAGAAGACTAAATTCCTTCAGTCTTGTTTGGGTTTTCCCAGAAGAATGTCTTAAAGGAAGAACTTGGATGCAGGTAGTACTTGTAGGGTGATTCCAGGAAACATAAGTAGATGAGTGGGAAAAGTGAGACAAGTTAGTTAGAAAAAGCATCCGTGTGTGTTTTTATGAATGAGTTATCGCTGTGGGCAGCTGGGACTCAGTCATTCTGAAGCGAAGAAAGCAGAGTGTGGCATGTTTTCCTTTTCAAATATGACCACAACATTATCGCCCACCCCACATGCTCTTCTTACCATATGATACAGGGGCTCATCTATTCAAGAGCTTGGATTGTGTTCCTTTTCCTTAATATGGATGAACTTGAGACTTTGGTGGAAGTGGTGCTATGTGATTTTACAGGCTAGGACATAAAGGGCAATGCAACTTCCTCCAGTTTCTCTTAGCTGCTTGAGCTTAGAACCCAGACTCTATGCTGTGAGAAAGCTCAAACTAGTCCTCCACAGAAACTGTGTGAAGATGACACAGATGTTTCAGCCATCATGCCCAGCTGACGCCTTAGGTGCAGCCAGCATTGACTACCAAAAATGTGAGCAAACAAGCCTTCCCATGATTCTTGCTCTCAATCATGGGGTCACTCTCAGCCTTCCCATGTGAGGCTCAGACATCTTGGAGCAGAGGCAAGCTGGCCTCACTGTGCTGTTTCCAAATTCCTAACTCCTAGAATTCATGTGCATGACAGATAATTGTTAGTGGTTGAGTCTTAGTTTGAAGGGGTTTATTATGCAGCAGTAGGTAACTGGACACTGCAGTGTCATCTACCAGTATCCAGCCCTTATAGGTTATGAAGCATTAAGTCACCACAGAATCAGGCTGTCTTGCATGACTGAGTACAGTCCTATTACCCTGGAGAAAGCCCACAGGCAGAGAAGTACAGAGATTTAGGAACACAGTGGGAAAGCATCAGGAATTACATTCTTGACCCTGGCAGCTGTGGTTAAGTTCTCAAGTGGACTGAGGACACAGAAACTGAGCAACACTAGCACCAGTCTTACCTGTCACCAAATTGCACACATTATTGGGTAAGATCAACATGTAAAATAACAAGCTAAACCATAAAAATTCACTGTCACAGAGTCGATTCAGACTCATAGCAACTCTTTAAGCCAGAATCTAAAAAACTCACTGCTGGGGAGTCAATTTGACTCCTAGTGAGCTCTCCTTGGGTTTCTGAGATGGCATATCTATGGAAGTAGATTATTGCACAACCTTCCTTCTGAGCAGTGGCTGGTGGGTTTGAACCATCAGGCTTCTGGTTAGCAGTCAAATGCCTTAGACATTATGTAACCAGAGCTCCCTTAAGGCAGAATAAACCAAAAAATGAACATGCTAAATCCAATGATAGAGTTAGCACAGAGCTCTCTGGGAGCTTAAAGGAGAGCCTCCTAATCAGACCTCAGAAAATGAGGAAGGCTTTCCAGCAGAAATGAGTGCTTTGCCTTCCATGTTACCAGAATGCGAGGAAGAGAAATTGGTAACTTCTCCAATATGCTAAACTTTTTTGGAAAAATATTTTTTACAAAGACATCTGTTTTTAGGGTAGCATCATGGTGGTTATAAAACTGAAACCCTAGTAGGTTATAATTAAGCATATGGTGACAACTGACTTCTTTTCATAAGAAAACAATATCTCAACCTTCATAGTATTGATTTAATAACCTGAATATCTTTAAGATGGGGAGAGGGATGCTCTTAATTTTCTGAGCCATAAATAAAGAAAATATGTTATCTAATACCAATATTCCAGGAGCTCTGGTAGCATAGTGCCTAAGGCATTTGACTGCTAACCGGAAGGCTGGTGGTTCAAACCCACCAGCCACTTCTCGGAAGGAAGGTTGGGCAATCCTACTTCTGTAGTGATACTGCCTTGGAAACCCAAGGAGGGGTCGCTGTGAGTCGGGGCCGACTCAGTGGCAAATAACAACAACAACAACAACAATACCAATATTCCATAAATTTCTGTTTAATTCAAGAAAGTATTTATCTTTTTCTTGAAACTGAAGATTGAGAAGGGGAAATAGAAAAGTAGTGTTATCTTAACTATGTGCTGAGTGGTGGAGCCGTGAGTGAGATCCATCCTCTGGCTCTCTACCCTATTTTCTTTAACCAAATTTTGGAGCCTACATACCCAACTTTTTCTAAAATGATGAATAAATGTTTCTGTGTATATGTTTTTGTGTGAATCTATTTTTTAATATTTTTTACCTGTTGATTTCAGGTAAAATCTGATGTTTTTTGTAAACTTTTTATTAAAGTATAAGATAGAGAGATGTACAAAAATCATTATAGCTCAATAACTTTCCACACATTGTACACTATCATATAACCACCACTCAGATCAAGAAACAGAATATAAACACCCCAGAAACAGAACAGTATCTCAGAAACTTTTTGTGCCCATTTCCATTTTGTGCGTGCTACCTCTCCAAGGGTGATTAGTATCCTGATTTCTAACACCACAGGTTAGCTTTCCTAGCTCTGAGCATTATGTGGATGGAATCATACCCTGTGTACTTGTTTGTGTCTCAGCTCTCTCACTCAACAATAGTAAGATTTCTATATCTTGTGTGGAGTTGTTCATTTTGACTTGAATTGCTTAATTTTAAACAACCATGGCAATTACTCACATTTGGTACATTGCCCTTCTCTTCACCCAAATCAATACTTGTCTCTTCCTATCTAACATTGTTCCCTTCCCTCCCTTCCCACCCCTGGTAACCAACAAAGAAAATGTCTTTCCATAGACAAACCTTTCCTTGACTTTTTAAATAATGGACCAATACAGTATTTGTCCTTCTGTGATTGACTTATTTCACTCAGCATAATATCCTCCAAGTTCATCCACATTATGAGGTGTTTTGCAGGTTCTTGGTTATTCTTTAGGGTTGTGTAGTAAAGATAATTTTTATTTATTGATTTTATCAGTCAGTTCTACCACACTGCAGTGAAACTGAGGAATCTTCCATTTTCTTTGCTCAGACAGAAGTGATGTTTTGAGCTAAGCCTTCCTCGATGGGGGAAATAAATTATTTAAAAATGTGCAGACAGTTGGAATTGCAAAAGCAATCCTCCCAGGATGTTGAAAGTCTCTGGAGAATGTGAGCAGCCATCTGTCAAAGGGGTGTACAGAAGACCTCAGTTGATTCACAAATTGAGTGAGAGCACGTGCCCTAGTAGCTTTGGTCACATTACATTGCCACCTTGTTTTCCTAAATTCTTCTTTGCAAGAAATCCCCAACTTACTGAGCCTCTGTATGTACCTAAAATTTCTTATAGTGTTCTGAAAAGCTTTTGGATTGGGTTAGTGGGGATAACTAGAAGGCAAAGAGGCATTTAATCAATGTTTTCTTTAGTATCATCAAACTGCCCTGTGTATACTGTATTTCATTTTCAGTGCTGTACTCTTTGAATCCACTGAGAAGCACCTCAGAAGACAATCTGGCAATCTGTTTCCAAAAGGTTACAGCTTTGAAAACCCTATTAAATAGTTCTATTTTGTACACATGAGGTCAGCTGTAGTCAGAATCAACTCAAAGACAAATAACAACTCCAAAACAGTTATTAACAAAATGGAGTAGCTTCATGAATAATCAGCTACAATAGTGAGAGGACTTGAGATGGCCAATAATGATCACTAACATTTATTATGAATTTATTCCAGATCTTTTCCAGGCATGGTTGTTTTGAAACCTCACATCATCATAAATGAAACCTGTTTCCACTGAGTCAATTCTGACTCACAGTGACCATATAGCACAGAGTGGATGGAACTGCCCCTTAGGGTTTCCAAGGCTACAGATCTTTATGGAAGCAGAGACCCTATTTTTCTCCTGTGGACTGGCTATTGGGTTCAAACTGCCAACATTTTGGTTATCAGCTGAGCACTTAACTACTGTGCCACCAGAGCTCCTAATATACAACAACTTAACAGGTTCTTCTTATTATTATGCTTATATTTTCACACACCAAGAAAGTGAGACATAGAGTGAGTAACATGTCAAAAGTCATGCAGGTGGATGAGCTGGCTTTGAACCTAAGAGGACTGACTCCAGAGACAGTACTCAGAAACACTTAGCTATATGCCCTGTAGTTCAGGGACTCCATGACTGTAAAATAGTAACTGTATCATAAGGTTCTTGAGCTATTTCAATGAATGATTCATTTAAAATATTGACCAAAGGTGTTGACCATAATAAAGTTGTCAATAAATCTTGGCTATTATTGTTATTGACAGAATGATTTTAAGAGCATGAGTAACCTGGAGGATTCAGCAGGAACATGGTAGTGATCTTAGAAATAGTGTTCTTGCAAGTGGTGATGTAAAAGATGGCAGACAGTATGGTGTTGTAGGAAAGATGCAGCTTTAGAACTAGGGCACTGCTATTTCTTTTAGAAAAATCACCTAACGTCTTTGAATCTCTTTCCAAATCTCAGTGATGGAAACAATAATTGCTGCCTTTCAGAATTTGTATGAAGCACATATTAAAAATGTTCTAAAAATGTCTAGCACATAATTGGAAACTATTAGAGATTATATTATTTCTCAACAAGCTCTGTGACTCTGGACCAAAGAATGGGGTTGTTATCCACAAGAGGAAGTTTAGATTTGGTCTAAACACTGACCACTATCCCTAATGTGTTTCCGCAAGATAAAGTCCTGGCTCTTTGAGGAAGTTGGTTATGAATTTTGCGTGAGGGATTGGGTTGGTGAACTATATGACCTGTAATCCTTGAACTAACATGGGACCAGGAAAATATTCACACAATCTTATATTATGTTCTTGAGAATTACTCCAGTCACAGCAGATTTTACTAAACCTCAGCATCTATTAATTTCATCTGCAGCAATAAACACTGGCTAGAAGATGTATCACAGGCATAAGTTCTATTCACTGGCCTATTTCTGGCTATATTTTTGCATGAATCTTGTTTCTCCAGTAATTGAAGGTATTCATCTGTGTCAGTTTTCTAAGTTTACGGCATGCAGGAGGATCTTTTATTAAAATTGTCTTTAATCCCCTATGTTGATTCTATAAGGAGGTCTGGTGGTGCAACACCTGAGGCATTTGACTGCTATTCAGAAGATTGATGGTTCAAACCTACCAGCCACTCCGTGGAAGGAAGATGAGACAATCTGCTTCTGTAAAGATATACTGCCTAGGAAACACAGTGGGGGTCTCTGTGAGTCACAATCAACTTGATGGCAGTGGGTTTGGTATGTGTATGTGTCTGTGTGTGTGTATGTACATATACATATGTGTGTATATATATATATATATATATATATCTCTTTGATTTCTTCTTCTCAGGTTTTTGCTGGATGAAAGGTGATGTGAAATTAGAAAGGAAACAGTAGAATAAATATGAAGGTAGTAAAAGAAAGCAAGGAGATTTGTACCCAGTCCAGGAAGGTGTTAGCAGACATCTGTCTCATGAGCAGGCAGGGGGCCAAACCAACTTCACTTTTGATAGCTGCCCTGAGGAGACAGTGAGACCTCAGAGGAAAGCTGACTGATGGATATAAAGAAGAAAACATGAGACGTTAAAATTCCCAGAATCAGCCAATAATCCCATGAACAGAAACCACAGTGAGCAGATCCAACAACTCTGCTAATAGTCATCTCATTTAGAATCTGAGAGGACCAATGACTCAGGACAGTGACTATCAGCATGAACAATTTAAACTCTTTTCTTTGATATTCCACAATTCTGAGAGAAAATCTTTAGGGTATAGCACCTGTAGTATGACTCATTTTGCCCTTATTTCAGGCCTGCTTTGGCACCTTGAATCAACCACTATTTGGGCCCCTTTGAAGGAGTTCTGGTGATACAGTGGTTAAGGTATTTGGCTGCTAATCACAAGGTTGGCCGTACAAACCCACTAGCCACTCTGTGGGAGAAAGATGAGGCATTTGCTTGCATAAAGACTTAAAACCTTCAAAACCCTATGGGACAATCCTACTCTGTCCTAGAGGGTGACTATGAGTTGGAATTGACCTGATGGCAGTGGGTTGGGTTAGGTCCCTTTTGGGAATGTCCTTGGACATGACCACCATTTTTTCCTTGTGATCCTATCTAATAATTTCCTTGGGACTCATATACCTTCCTATCCCTGTGGCCCCATGTATAGTCTTCTTGGGGACTCCAGATCTCCTTGATAAATAAACTTAGTTACTTTAATGGCCTCCCTCCCTGGCTCCTCTTTTGGGGGGCACCAGAGTAACCATCTACAAATTTGTTAAAACACTACCAAGCTCCCTTTGGCACTAAGGATTCCTGAAACCTGATGAGGCTAGTATCCATTACAGCTGAGATTGAATGTTGCACCGGCTAGGTGAGATAGAGGTGGGACTCTGGTTTAAGTTAGACGTTAAAAAGTAAGAAATAGTAATATGTCTACCGCACCTGATTTTGTGCCTACAAATGTATACCCTCTAGAAATGTAAATGCAGTTGAGAGTTTACAGTGGAAGGTCATGCTATCTAGACCTCCCATAATGATTAGAAAGTGTTTCCATGTTAACTCAGTCAAAGGTGAAGTCAGAGAAACCCTGAGAGATATTAAATGATTGATCCAACAGAAACAAGTGGAGTCCAGGTGAGTGGAATCCATAATTCTATATTTCCTAGATCATAAGTACTTTCTCTCCAGGTTTGAAAACTATTGTCTTGATGTGATTTCTGTTATTTGAAGTAACATTTTATTTCTTCTCATGATATTTATGAAAACCTGGTAGAAGATGGAAATGCAACTCTGCTCCCCTGAGCACAGTTTTAGAGCCTTTTAGAACCCCACTTCCTGCATTTTCTTGAATGCAGGTTACTTTTGCCTGGTTTGAGGACAGAGGCCATAGAGAAGTGATTAATGACTGAAAAGGACTTTGGAATCCTAAGATAAAAGTGCTTGGTGAGCCTGAAGTGCTGTTCCTTGAAGGATTACCTCTGTTTATGTTTGGTTACCACTTGGTTGTGTTTCAGGGAAAGGCTAGTTTCAAAAATTGATCCCTTTACCCTTTGAGCAAGCCAAAGCAGGCAGAATTGAAAAAAGGATTTGAGAGGGCTGCCAGCTGCTTTGTTGAAGAAACCTGTTATCACCCCTATGTGGTGACAGTCTCCTGGGCTTGGCTGGCCCTTGAGCAGTTAATGAAACCACCTGTAGGGTCACCTCAATCTTTTTGTGCTCCAGCTTGAATGCTTGAAGGTGGGTGAGAGAGATGAGCTCCTCTGAGTGAAGAAAAGGGGTAATTGCTTAGCTTCACACCTACAAGGCTCTCTCAGTCCTGCCTTTGATCAGATAGCTTTCAAATCTTGTGATAATCAGGCAGTAGGTGCTCTCACCATGGGTCTCTGATGAAAAGAAAACTGGCCTGGATCGGGTTGAGTTGGGAGAAAGAGCCCATGGGATGGAAAAATGGACTCTTAGAAAGTGCTCATGATCTGAGTCACTGCAGGATAGGGGCCTGTCAGAATTCTTCACAAAATGAACTGTCCCAGAAGGTTGTGTCTACCTGTTTTTCTTTTGATTTATTGCTACCCTTCTCCTCGCACTGAGCTCTGGTAGCATAGCAGTTAAAGCATTTGGCTGCTAACCAAAAGGATTTGTGGTTCCAATCTTCCAGCTGCTCCAGGGTAGAAAATGGAGACAGTTTTGTTCCATAAAGGTTTATAGCTTTTGAAACCCTGTGGCACAGTTCTACTCTGTCCTAAAGATCACTGGGTCAGAATCTAATTGGTGGTAGTGAGCTGTTTTTGTTTTTTTTTAAATCCTCACACTAATTTTCTTGACTTTGATACTTTTCCTTTTTTTCCTATTTCTATTTTTCTTCCTAATGGTTCTGAGTGGAAGCAGAGATTTTTAGAGCTTGGAAGGATATAAGAAATTGTCAATTTTCTCACTTCACAGAAAAAGAAACTGAGGAGTATGAGTGACCAGCTAATAAGCTAATGACAAAACCAGGGATAAGAGTTTGAATGTTCTAGCTCCTCTCCAGGGCTCTTGATAGAAGGTTCTACTGACTTTTCTTTTTCTATCCTTATCTTTCACATCTGCACAGTGGTGTAGGGAAGTAGGAAATTGGGGTTCTTATCTTAACTTTGTCACCAATAAGCCATAATGACTTGCTTGAAATCACTTAGTTTCTGGGCTGCAGTTTGCTGGTCTACAAAATTAGGCATTGGATTAAAATATCTCAGTGGTAGAGGGGTGTTCACCAACTACTGGGCACATGGGGAGACTACCTCTGATCTACACTCAGAAGTGCCTTGGAAGAAAGGCTTAGTTATCTGCTCCTGAAAGGTCACAACCATGAGAACGCTGTAGGGCAGTTCTACTCTGACTCACATGGAGTTGCCATGAATCAGAATCAACTTTATGGCAACTTGACTGGCTCTATTATTTGAGACTAGATGACTGACTTTTGAGTGGTGAAATGGAGTAGAAATGATTAGTTAATTCACAGGCTAGTCATTATACATTGTCTCGCCCTCTTTACTCTCCCTTCCTATTTTATGATGACCTAGAAGGCCACATGTGGAAGCTGGTAGCACTATAACATAGAAAAGTGATCATGTGTGGCCTTATTCCCTCTCCCCAACATACCCCTTCACATCTACATTGGACCATGACATGTGAACACAAATCTTTTATTAAACTACTGAAGGTTAGGGATTGTTTGTTGTAGCAATTGTTATTGTTAGGTGCCGTCTAGATGGTTCCAACTCATAGTGACACTACACACAAAAGAAATACTGCCTGAAACACTGTACTAAAGCTGTACTAAAAACTGTACTAAGCCATCCTCACAGTCTTTCCTATGCTTGAGCCTATCATTGCAGCCACTGTATCAATCCATCTCATTAAGGATCTTCCCCTTTTTCACTGACCTGCTACTTTACCAAGCTTGATATCCTTCTTCATAGACTAGTACTTTCTGACAACATGACCAAGGCACCCGAGACAAGGTCTGGCCATTCTCACTTCTAAGGAGCATTATGTCTGTACTTCTTCCAAGACAGATTTGTTTGTTCTTCTGGTAGTCCATGATATTTTCAATATTTTTCACCAACATCACAATTCTTCTTCTGTCTTCCTTATTCATTGTCTAATTCTCACATGCATATGAGGTCATTGAAAATACATGATTTGTGTAAGATGTGCTTTAGTCTTCAAAGAGATATTTTTGCTCTTTAACACTTTAAAGTGTCTCTTTGCAGCAGATTTGTTCAGTGTAATACGTCATCTGATTTCTTGAATGCTGTTTCCATAGGCATTGTGGTAGTTAAGTTTGTGTGTCAGTTTGGCTGGGCCTGGCTGAGTGGCTGAGCAGCTGGATGTAGTATTCCCCATGATGAGACTGGTAATCAACTCCACGGTGGAACCTACTGTGAGCAGCTGAATAGCTGCCTTAGGAATGTGGTCTGCTTCCTGTGTATAAGGAGAACCCTTGGGGAATTGTCTCTAGGTTATGGCAGGCTTGAAACCTGCATGTAGCCATGTCATTGTTCAGCAGCCTACCATGCTCTGCCAATCTTGGGACTTTCAATGGACTTGAATTAATGGCCTGCCATGTGGTTTGGTAGCATCAGGACTGTGCTTTTTTTACTTGTCAACCTTGGGCTTGTCAGTCTCAGCAGCCAGCAGCTGTCTGAGTGAAAAAAAGCCTCTAGCTTCAGTGGGCCAGGAGCTGGAGGCAGAGCTGAAGGCCAAGGTTGAGGGGCTTTCACCTAACCCCTATAGCCTGGCACTTTGAACTCGGACTTAAAACCTCTAAACGGTAAGAGAATAAACTCCTGTTTGTTCAGCCATCCCATTTGTGGTGTATTCTTGTCAGAATGGTACTAAGTAACCAGAATAGGTATTGATTATGGATCCAATTAAAATAAAATCACTAACAACTTTAATCTTTGCTTTATGTATCATGATGTTATTTATTTGTCCAATTGTCAGGATTTTTATTTTCTTTATGTTGAAGTCTAATCCAAGCTGCACCCTATAGTCTTTGATCTCACCAGTAAGTGTTTCAAATCTTCTTCACTTTCAGCAAGCCATTAGAGCAGATCCTAACTAATAATATTTCTAAGAATCCTTTCAGCCACAATGTGTTAATCTTATACTAATTATTTTCCTTCATTCAACATCTATCAAGGACCCACAGTGTACCAGAAATTGTGCTAAGAAATAGTCTTTGACCCTTGTCAGGAGACTTCTAGTCTCAAATATAATTCAAACACAACTGGGAGAAAGGCATGGTGTGAAGCACAGCTTGCCTTTGATTTCTCAGTTGTTCTTCCCACTACAGTGATTGTTATGGATTGAATTACATCCCCTTAAAATATGTGTTGGAACCCTAACCCCTTTGCTTATGAATGTAATCTGTTTGGGAATAGGATTTTCTGGTTAATGAGGCAATATCAATGTAGGATGCATCCTAAAACCTAATCACTTCTGGGTGACATAAAAAGAGAAGGAGCTCTGGTGGTTTAGCGGTTAGTTAAGGCATTTGACTGCTAACAGAAAGTCAGTGGTTCAAAAACCCACCAGCTGCCCCACAGAAGAAAGATGGGGCAGTCTGCTTCCATAAAGATCTACAACCTTGGAAATCCAATGAGGGTTGCTATGAGTTGGAATCAACTCAATGGCAGTGAGTGTGGTTGTTTTTTTCTTTATTTTTGAGACAAAAGAGACAAATAAGAATAGATGAGGAAGTTAGATGTCATGTGGAGATTAACAAGGAACCCAGGAATACAGAAGGTAGAGAGCTTCCTCTATAGCCAGTGGTTAAGCGCCTGGCTGCTAACTGGCAGGCTGGCAGTTCCAACCCAGCAGCTGCTCTACAGGAGAAAGATGTGGCATCTGCTTGCATAAAGATTATAACCTTGGAAATTGTATGGGGCAGTTCTCCTGTCTAACAGGGTTGCTATGAGTTGAAATTGACTACAGCACTGGTTTGGTGGTTTATTTTTGGTAGCTTCCTACACTGTGAGAAAATAAATTGCTGTTTTGCTAAAGCCAACCACTTAGAGTTTTCCTGTTATAGCAGGACTAGGAAGGTAACATGATGGTTAACCTCAAAGAGGAAGCTGGAGGAAAGTAAAGTGGCTCCTAATTGTCATTAATCAATATAGTTCTGAAGAGATTTCAGCAATTATTGAGTGCCATCAACCCAACTTACAAAGAAATGGGACTGGAGGTGTTTCCAAGTATGGCGCTGATGGACCTAGTTGAAATAATTCAATACTATCCACTTCAGGGGACTATGTGACCCCATTTAGAACTATATTAGGCTTTTGGGGTTCTTTTGAAAACATCTTTATATCAGACCATGGACAAGTACTATCTATCCTCATTAGACCTGTCAGTTCCCTATTGACGGTGGTGCCCACTCCCACTCTTGAATTCTTTAGGTGCATATTTCTTCTGGGCACTGTAGCTCAGCACATCCATCTGGCCAGTGAAAGAATATAATAGGGCATATTTTCAGCATGACCAATTAGATGTTCAACTCCCACTAACAATAACAGGACTTATGCTCCAGATTCTTCCTCAATAAATCTGGCCTTTCCCCTTACGAGCAACAGATGGGTTTTCCACAATGGCTCATTACCTCTGGCTCAGCTCTGCTGCCAGAAGTGAAATATAAAGTTATTTATGGATGGGGAAAGATGCATAAGTCATTGTGGATTACTTTCTGCCATCCTTTCTCATTTATTTAGTTAACGTTTTCTATTTCTCCAGATGAACAAGTTAGAGAAGATGGTGGTGTCCCCACTGGGAATGGAGATGGATGTCCCTTCAGCCTTGTTGCTTTTCCTGATGACCACACATCTCTGGGGGGATGCTGCATTTCCTGCAAGAAATGCCAATTGGGATATTTCCATAGAGAAGACACCCATTCCTCAAAAGAGTCTCTAGCCCCTGACAGGCCATCTCTGAAATTTGGTCAGTGGGAGACACGTCAATGCCACTTAGCCACATGTGATACATTTGAGAAAGGAAAACAAATTGCTTCTTTAAAGTATGCCAATATTTTTCAGCCACAGAGATTATTCCTCTGTCAGTTGAAGAAGAAAGTCGGGGAGAGAGGTTATGCCATGTTGAATGCTATATTGAAAAGTGCACAGCAAAAGGATAAAAATCCATGCATGAAAAGAGAGAGAGACGGGGAAAGGATATAGAAAACAGAACTGAGTGAAATATTCACAGAAAATATGAATGTGGGCCAAGCTTTTTTATGTGAATATACTCCTATTTAGTATAGCTCTTGTCTGTAAAAATCTCTTAAACTCTTTGTGCTTCATTCAGTTTTCTCATGTCTAACACAAAGATAATAATAAGAAGTATGTCACAGAATTGGTTTGAAGATTAAGTGAACTAATATTTATAATACACTTTATAAATAGATATGCCATAGAATTGGCTTGAAAATTAAATTAGTTAATATTTGTAAAATAGTTTATAAAAAGGGCCTACCATGCAGTAAGTGCTTTAAGTGATTATTATTTGGAGAAGTATAAGTCAGTGGATATTAATTGTTTTGTTTTCCCATGTGGTTCAGGGGATTGCGAATTATAAGGACTTTCTTCTCTCTTAGGCCACAGGAGTGTATCCATAATTTAATTCAAGTTCTTGCTTAGAATTTTTTGAACGGCTACAAAAGAAACATGGCCATTTCCTTTCTCAAGTGTGAGGCTGCAAATTAAGACACTTCCAGGGTCCATGTGATGTACTGTGTGGTAAAAGCTTATCAACAACACAAGAGATGTTTCCAGCACAGTCAGAAACAGAGACAAGAGATGGAGAGAGAGAGAGGAAGAGAAAGAGACCTAAGCAATGTTCTAGTTTCTGGTTTCACCCATTTCCAAGCCAGCTATACCTACATCTTTCTTGCATTTTTCTTTTGTAAATCTGGATATCCTCTTTTCTAGAACAGGAAGAAAGGCATAATCAATTTAAACTGGGTTTTAGTTACTAGCAAAAGAGCATAGAGGAGCTCTGGTGGTGTAGTGTCTAGGGCATTTGACTGCTAACCAGAAGGCTGGTGGTTCAAACTCACCAGCCACTCCTCAGAAGGAAGGTTGGGCGATTTACTTCCATAGTGATACCGCCTCGGAAACCCAAGGAGGGGTCGTTATGAGTCGGATCCGACTCGATAGCAGTGCGTTGCATTGTTGCGTTACCAAAAGAGCAAAATTTACTGAAAAATATAGCTCCCTGTACTCCAACAAGCCCCTCACCTCTGCAAGTTTAAAGAGAAGCAGGGAGCAAGAGATTGAATGCAGGATGTAGGTAGAGTGTTATTTTTATAAAGATTTCTAAGGAAGAAGTAATTTTAGGATTATTGTAGCCTAACGTGATTCACAGAATGGTAGAGTACTAAATCTGAGAAGGAACTCCTGATTTCACTCAGATGATATGATTTCAGAATTTGCCTGGATGTTACCAAGGACTGGGAAGGTAATTCTTCTGAGGTGTCCAATTGCTTTACTGGCAAAGAAAGGTATGTCTCACATGGAAGCAAATCTGATTTAGCAAAGTGTTCCTTTAGCACTCGTAGTCCTTGCCTCTGGAAAATTACAAGTTTCTTTTCTCATTTATGTGATTATAATATTTGAAGACAATTTTTATTTCCTCCTAAGTCCTTTCTTCCTTAGGACGAACACCTACACTGGAATGCTCCATTGAGTCTTACTGAGAAACATACTTCGGGACACTCAAGAGTCAACAAGAGTGGTGGAAAGAACATTTGTTGACAGTAAAACCATATAAAACCAAAAAAAAAAAACAAACCCACAACCATCAAGTAGATTCTGCCTCACAGCAACCCCTTAGGCTAGAGTAGAACTGCCCCACCATAGGATTCCCAAGGTTTTAAGTGTTTATGGAAGATATACATCTTTCTTCCCCAGAGCAGCTGGTGGGTTTGAAGCACTCATCTTTCAATTAGCAGCTTAATGCTTTAACCACTGTACCACCACAGAACCTTAGGACCACATACTTTATTAAAATATGGCAATGCTGATTGGAATCTATCACCTGAGGAGAAAAAAAAAAGAACCTAGTCCTGGAACAGCTTGCAGCACACACAGAGTAGGTGGCTATGCAGTTGTGATTCCTGGCACCGGTGACTCCTAACTTTTACCAGAAATTAATTGTTAATACATAAATCCAATTTTGTTTTTCCCTAGGAGAATTTCCTTTAGAACTGTAAATAATTATGACAGATATCACACTAAAGGTATCATACTATTGAAACTCTACCTACTGTACTGTTGTGAGAGTTTTAAAAGGAAAGAACATATTTAAAAAAAAAAACAAAAAAAACTTACTTTCTGGACTTGAAGAGCAGAAATTAAACACTGGAATGTTTGCAATTACTCCTAATCTCAGATTTCATGCTTCTGGACCTGGAGGTCTTAGAAATAATGAAACAACCATGACTACTCTTTTTTTAAAAAAATTACAGCCAATGGAACAGTATGGTCTCAGTTACAGCTGTGAAAATAAAATGAAGGATAAAAGGGAAAGAACAGTACCTACAGCAGTTATTGCATTTCAAAGGACTGACATATTGTCACTGTAATATTGGAAGCTATAGGAAGTACCAGTGAACATCCTGAAAGTGTAATAGATTTTCAGATCTTTCTGAAGGACTGCCAGCATCAGAAATAATTAAGGCATAAATTAACTTTAGTCATTTTTGATTTAAACTGTGATAGTAACACTGAAAGTTCAAAGCACCAGAAAACATTGCACCTGGATCACATTGGCTTAACTCTTTTGTTTCATTTAACTATTGCCACAAAATGCTGCTCAAATTACAATTAGAAATCATTACACATCTATTTAAATGGCTAAAAGCATAAAAGTTGACAATGTCAAGTCCTGGGGAAGATGTGAAGCAACTGGAATTCTCATGTAATTCTGGAAGTAATGTAAAATGGTGTAGCCACTTTGTGGAAAATTTTGCCATTTCTAATAAACACATATTTTCACATGACCCAGAAAGCCCACTCCTATATATTTACCTGGGAGCTCTGGTAGCATAGTGTCTAAGGCACTTGACTGCTAACCAGAAGGCTGGCGGTTCAAACCCACCAGCCACTCCTCGGAAGCAAGGTTGAGCAATCTATTCCCATAGTGATACTGCCTCGGAAACCCAAGGAGGGGTCACTATAAGTCAGGTCCAACTAGATGGCACAGAACAACAACAACAACAATATATTTACCTGCAATATCTGAAAATATACTTCCACACCAAGACTTGAATGTGAAAGCTTACTGCAACTTTATTCACAATTGTCCCAAACTGAAAATACTCAAATGCCCATCACTTGTGGAATTGATAAATTGTGTTTCAACCTCACAATGGAATACTACACGGTAATAGAGAAGGAACAGATCATTGATACTTGCAATAACATGGATTCATCTCAAATGCATTACACTAAGTGGAAATAAGCCAGAAACAAAAGACTACATACTATATGATTCTTCTTGTATGGCAACCTGGAAAAGGTAAAACTAAGACAGAACAAGATCAGTGATTGCCCACCAGCCACTCCTCGGAAGGAAGGTGGGGCAATTTACTTCGGTAGTGATACTGCCTCGGCAACCCAAGGAGGGGTCGCTATGAATCAGGTCTGACTCGACGGCAAACAACAACAGAGTGGTAGAGAGGAATGATTGCAAAGAATTATGCAGAATTTTTTGGAGTGATGTAAATGTTTTATGTCTTGATTGTGATGGTAGTTAAAAGACCATCATGTATGCATTTTTCAGAAGTTATTGACTAACATACCAAAAAAGGATGAATTGTATTATATGTGAATTATATCTTAATATATCTCACTTTCAAAAGGGCTCTACAACAATTTACCCCAAAATTTGTAGTTTAAAATAACATTTATTTTTTAGAACCTGAGGGTTGGCAGTGGGTTGGTGAGCAGATGACTTGACTGAGAACAGGTGGGGCAGCTCTACTTCATGCTATAGGTCTACTGGTCTGTATCTGTCTGATAAGTATGTCATCCTCTTTTGGCTTCAGGATAGCTGTGGTAGGTCCTCTCATGCTGATGGTTGAGGCACAACAAAGCAAGTCCAATCATAGGAGAATATTTCAAATACTTACTTGCATTTCATCTGTTAACATCCCATTGACAAAAGAAAGTCACATGGCCTAGTCCAAATTCAAGAGTCTGGGAAGTAAACTCTACCACTAGTGGGAAGAACTTGGCAAAGATGGGAGTGGAAAGTTGGAACAATAATCCAGTCTTACAGAAAGGCTATTTAATTTGGTAATAACATATCTGACAAGGGACTTATCTCTAGAATTTATAGAACACTCCAACACCTCAATAACAAAAAGACAAACAATCCAATTAAAAAATAGGCAGAAGACATGAACAGACACTTCACCAAGGAGGATATTCAAGCGGCCAACAAACATATGAAGAAATGCTCACGATCATTAGCTATTAGAGAGA
>NW_006921590.1:347854-351466 GCF_000298275.1 Orycteropus afer afer | reverse complement strand
AAAAAAAAAAAAAAGAAAGGCTATTTACCAAACTACAGTTTAATAATATGTCCCTATGTTTCTTCAAGGAGGGTAAGAAAAATGGTCATATGACAATCATTTTTGCTTTTTTCTGCATTATCACTGTTGAAGAATTGGTCTTTATGTTACTTAGTGGTCTAACAGTGAGAATCCTCATTATAAATTCTTCTTAGAATTTAGACCAGAAATTCATAGTCTTTTTTCTAAAGAACAATGAAGTTGCCTTATCAGACATTATTGCTTTATGGATCATCTTGATTCCTTTTCATATTGGTAGCTAGGAAGCCCAAAGTCAATTGTATTACTCAGATGAGACAACCATACTATTTTAGGTTCCTTTAATGTTTCTTTTCACTCTGCATGATCTTTAAATGTGTCTGCCTTATTTTATATGTATGTGATATTATTGGAATATTCTCATATATATTTTAAAAATAGACATATTCAGAGAACCAAACCAAACCCACTGCCATCAAGTTGATTCTGACTCATAGTGACCCCCATTGAGTTTCTAAGTTTTTAAATCTTTACAAAAGTAGATTGCCCTATTTTCCTTCTGCAGAGCAGCTAGTGGGTTTGAACTACCAACCTTCTGGTTAACAGTCAAATGCCTTAGGTACTGTACCGCCAGAGCTTCTTAGGATGCAGAGGGGCAGTCATAAATAATGCAAAGAAGGGTGTCTGATGGGCAGAATATTTACAATGTATTAGTTTCCCTGGAATATACTATGTGACCTTTTAAACCTCTTGATCTCTCTTGCTTTGAATTCTTAATCACTTTAAAGGCTAATTATGTCTATATCTACTTACTTTTTAACATAATGTGAAAAACACATGAAATTACAATGAGGGTTTTTTTTTTTTTTTTTTTTTTTGGCAAAATGGACTCTTTGGATATAAGCCGTCTTTATTAAGTGAATACACAGGTGTGACTTTGACCATGGAGGAAGCCCATGTTCTTCTGTAAATGGAACAAAAATCTACCCTTGCTTTCTTGTGGTGGCTTTGTCTGTAGAGTAGTTGAGGAGATTTGTAATAAGAAAGAGAAGGCTCAGCTTTAGCTCACTCACAGTTTCAAACCTGAAGAGAAAGATGACAGTTCTTCAGTTGCTGACAGTCATGAAATGAGCTGGTGGTCTCAGACTGACTTTCAGTAAACAGCTTGCCATAGTCCCAGCAAGATCCTATGGGATTTACTGTGTCAAAGCCAAGGTTGAATGAAGTGCAGGGATAAAGGACCTTGAAGGGCCACAGAGGGGTTGTTTCTAAGTCAGTGAGTCATTGAAATAGTGTCTATGACAGTCCTTTGGCAAGAGGATACAGAGGTAACTCTGCAATGAGTATAATTAGTTTTCTAACCTATTTGTACTTTCCTCTCGACACACAGTATAACACTGGGCAAATGTCACACTTCTTTGAGCAATATTTTTCATCCTGAAAAATGATAAGAAAGTAACTTAAATGGACAATTATGTAAGTTTAATTTGATTTCTAGAGAAATTTGAACCATGAAATTGGTAATCTTCATGAGGCCAGAGCCCAGTTTTCATTTTACCAAAGCTTTAAGACCCACTTGTATTCAAATGCAATGGTTTATGCAAAACTACTTAAAGCTTGAAGTTCTTAGGTGGTTTAGATGGTTAACATACTTGGCTGCTGACCGAAAGGTTAGAGGGTTGAGTTCATACAGAGGCATCTCTGAATAAAGGCCCATTGATCTATTTCTGAAAAAAGAGCCACTGAAAACACTATGGAATATAATTCTATTCTGATGTAGTTGGTTGTCATGAGTTGAGGCCAATTGTTGTTGTTGTTGTTATGTGCCATTGAGTCAGACACGACTCATAATGACCCCTCCTTGGGTTTTCGAGGCAGTATCGCTGTGGAAGTAGATTGCCCCATCCTTCTTCTGAGGAGTGACTGGTGGGTTTGAACCACCAGCCTTCTGGTTAGCAGTCAAGTGCCTAAGGCACTACACAACCAGAGCTCCCAACTAGATGATAGGTAATAACAAATTAAAGCTCAGTGCAAAATTAAACCTTAGGAATCTGTTTCTCAAAGTGCACAAATTTTTTTGTTGTTGTTATTGTGATCCATAGGTTTTCCTTTTTGTTGTTGTTGTGATTTGGGTGAAAGTTTACAGAGCAAATTCACTTTCCATACAACAGTTCACATATACCTTGTCTCATGACATTGACTACAATTTATCACAAATTCCCACTTCCTCCTGATAGTTACCTCTTCCCTGTGTCAATCCTGCCCCTGAGCATAAACAGCCCTTCTTTCTCCCATGATTGTTCTCTGCAAGGAGTGTATCTACCTCAGGTAAATGTTCAGCTCATATGCCTGTCTTTTGTTTGGCTGGAAGCCACAGGAGTGGGTTCAATTTCAGACCTGAAGCACAGCTTAGGGCTCATAGTCTCAGGGTTCCACCAGGATCTATAGACAAGCAAACCTGGTCCCCCTTCCCCCCCCCCCCACCAAATGATTTTGAGTTTTGTTCCACATTGCTCTCCCATTCTATCCAGTATCTCCTACACAGAGACCCCTACCAGTGATTGACAGTGGTAGCCGGGCACCATTTAGTTCTTCTGGTCTCACAGTCATATAGGCTGAGGATTGCATGGTGTACCAGTAGTTTGGACTAATTGTTTCTATGAATCTTTGTTTTTCTTCATTGTTCTTTGTGCTGGATGAGGAAAGACCCCTCAGTGCATCTAGATGGCCACTTGCAAGCTTTTAAGATCCCAATCACTACTTGCCATGGTAGATGTGGAACAATGTTTTGTGTACTATGTTATGCCAGTTGAGCTTGAAGTCCCCTGCAACCATGGTCCCAAGCCCACAGGTCCAAGTACTCACTCCCTCTGTGTAGCTGGCTGTTGCCATGAAGTGACTACAACCTTGTCCCTTGTCAGCTCTACTATATACCTGGGAATTCTTACAGAATGTACAAATATGCTTGCAGGAACATTGTCTGCCAACCCTATACATGGTCTTGGGCACACTCCTCCCTACATAGACATATCTAATAATTCAGCCTGTCCACCCATCTACCCACCTGTATATCTGTGTTTGCCTTCACTGGCAACATAGTACTGTATGTGCAAAAGGGTTCATCTTTGTTGTTTATACCTCCCATATACCTAGCTATGTCTTCTTCTTCCTCAATGCCACCATGTTGATCACTCCCATTTGGTCCATTGCCCTTCTCTTCACTCAAATCAATACTTGTCTCAACCTATGTAACAGTGTTCCCTCCCCTGCCCTTCCACCCCTGGTAACCAACAAAGAATCTTTCCTTCCATATATAAACCTTTCCTTGAATTTTTAAAATAATGGATTAATACAATATTTGTCCTTCTGTGATTGACTTATTTCACTCAGTATAATGTCCTGCAAGTTCAACCACATTATGTGGTGTTTTGCAGATTCTACATTATTCTTTGTGGTTGCAAAGTATTCCATTCTGTGTATGTACCATAGTTTGGTTATCTATTCTTTAGTTGATGGAGACCTAGGTTGTTTCCATCTTGTGGCTATTGTAGATAGTGCTGTGATTAACATGGGTGTGCATATATCTGTTCTTGT
>NW_006921590.1:323689-339792 GCF_000298275.1 Orycteropus afer afer | reverse complement strand
CATAATATAATGTCCTTTTTTGTCTCATATAGTGGTTTTTGTCTTAAAGTCAATTTGATCAGAAATAAATATTGCCACTCCTGCTGTTTTTCAGTTGCCATTTGCTTGATACATCTTTTTCCAACCTTTGATTTTTTTTAGTCTATTTGTGTTTTTGTCTCTAAGGTGTGTCTCTTGTAGACAGCATATTGATGGATTATACTTTCTTATCCAGTCTGCACCTCTCCATCTCTGGAGTGGCACATTTAATTCATTAACATTCAGTGTAATTATCAACAAGTATGAATTGGTTGCTGTCATGTTGTTATGTGTTTTTTCATGGTGTTCTTGGCTTCTTTGTTCCATATAATTTTCTGTGGTGAGCTCATTATGTTTATGAATCATGTTGTCATTTCCTTTGTTGCTATTGTTTTATTATTTCTAAATATTTGTGCTTGTCCTCTTTTTTATTGTGATGTGAAAGTTTATAGTTTTTCTGAGGATACCCTGTGATTTAAAATTTTCTCCCTGTGTTTAGAACAGTACATTCTATCTTGCAGCTCTTTTGACCTCCTCACCATTTAGAAGTTCTGTAATTACACAGTACTTTCCCTCTTTTTGGTTTGTAGTTGTTCTCATTTGCTAATTGATGTCTGAAAATAAGGAATGCTTCACGAATTTGTGTGTCATCCTTGCGCAGGGGTCATGCAAATCTTCTCTGCATCGTTCCAGTTTTAGCATATGTGCTGCTGAATCAAGCATTCAAAGTGCACAAATCTTGATAAAGTAACATACTATGATTGATAATTTAAACTGATTAGAATCCCTTCTTTGAAGAGAATCTATAAAACCGAAAACTTGTGTCAGAATCACCTAGAATGCTTATTAAAAGTGCTAATTAGGTGCTTTGTTCCAGACCTTCTGAGTTAGAATATCAGAGGTAGGTCCTTGAAATTTTCATTTTAAACAGATTTCTTAGTTGATATTACAAGACATCGTTAGACCAGGAGCTCTGGTGGCATAGTGGTTAAGACATTGAGCTGCTAACCAAGAGGTCAGTGCTTCAAACCCACTGGCCACTCCATGGGAGAAAGATGAAGCAGTCTGCTTTCCTAAAGATTTATAGCCTTGGAAACACTATGGGGCAGTTTTGTCCTAAAACATTGCTATGAGTCATGATCAACTTGATTACAGTGTTTTGGTTGTTGGTTGATCATGGACCATGATATTAAAACAGGGACTATCCTAATTCATAAGGAGCCCTGATGGCACAATGCTTAGGCACTTGGCTGCTAACCAGAAAGGTGGAGATTTAAACCCACCAGATGCTCTGTGGGAGAAAGATGAGTCAATCTACTTCTGTAAAGATTACAGTATTTATTAATTCTATAAAGATTACAGGGTTGGAAACTCTATGGAGCAGTTCTGCTCTAACATATAGGGTCACTATGAGTCAGAATTGACTTGATGGCAGTGGATTTAGTTTGGTTTATCCCAAGCTTTATAAACATAGGTTCTTGCTTTCCCAAGTGAACTCATCCACAGTATAAACATGGAGCATAACCCCACTTTTTTTTCCTTATCTGAAAGCTAATTTAACTGGTACTGTCAAGAGTATTCATTTTAAAGTGCTAAATGGCAAGGAAAAGTAACATGTCTTTTTCCATAAAATGAAAACTTGCAAAGAAATGTGTTTGGGGGAGGTAGTTTTCAGGGATGTTTTCTAGTTTCTTCTGCACTCTTCATCGCTTATGAAGGTATTTGTTCTGAAAGTTTGAAAGACACGGAAAAGATACTTAAGGCTGCAACAATTCCCTGCACATCTATTTATTAACTCTACAAACATTTATGGAGGATCCACTATGTGAGAGGGTCCTCAAAAAATATTAGAAAAGACCTCTCCATGGAAGGAGCCTGAAAGACAACTCGATTATGATGTGGATTATAACTTTAGGGACCCACAGTAGAAGAAATAGAAATTCCAGATGTGGGGAAAGGAGCAGGAAGATAGGGGATTTGGGTAGCTGTGCTGATGGTTAGGAGAGGGACAACTGAATAAAATGGCATTTGGGATGGGCTTTCAAGAGATGAATTGAATTTGGAGCCATGCTCTGGACTAAAATAATGGACATATATATGCAAAGAAGAAATGAAAGGAAAGCAGTATTTATTAAGGATCCTGAAATTCCAGGAACCGCCCAGGTATTTCATAGTGATCTTTGGCCATTTAAACACAGTTAATTGAAGGCTTCCTTTAAAATGCTTTCCCCCACTGTCTCGCCTTTCATCTTGTTATATATTGTTTGCTTTTTCTTTGAAATACGTAATCGCAATGGGTGCAGTATTAGCTTCATCTAATTAAGCATGGTTATTTATCATATGAAATACTCTAATCAGGAAGGCAGTAGTAGCCACTGGGTAGTGCAAATGGTCAACATTCCACTGCCAACTGAAAGGCTGGAACTGTGAGTCCATCTAGAGGTGCTTCTGAATAAAGATCTGGCAGTCTACGTCTGATAAATTAGCCATTGAAAACCTTGTGAAACTCAGTTTTACTAAGGCACACACAGGCCACCATGAGAAGGAGCTGACTGGAGAGCAACTGGTTAGTTAATTAATCAGAAAAGCACATATCAGAGGTGGATGGTTAGCATTTAAAAGCTGTATTCAACAACTCACTTGGTAGGGGCTGCTGTTATCAACTATTTATCTCTGATTGATACCCTGGGGGCTGTTGTTATGTGTCCTTGAGTCAGAAGGGACTCATAGGGACCCCTCCTTGGATTTCCGAGGCAGTATCACTATGGAAGTAGATTGCCCCGCCGGATTTGAACCGCCAGCCTTCTGGTTAGCAATCAAGTGCTAAGGATTGTTAATTTGCTTAATGAATGGTAGAGGTTATTTTTCATCAGTGAAAAAAGTGGTATGCTAAACACAGGGATTGCATTGATACATTATACAGGTACCTTTGACCTTGCAAAAATCGAGCACATTATACCCTGCCAGGCCTACAAAGATTGCACTGTTTTGGTGGAGTTCTGTTGCCTGAAGAGACCAAGGTTGGCTGAACTCACTACTAGAATGTAATTGTGTTATCCTTGTATACAAAAGCACTTGTCAGAGGGCTTGAATGGAAGGAGAAAGGATGTAGGATAAGGAGAGGTCACAGAACTTGCAGAACATCTCTGTGGCATGTGTGTGTGTGTGTGTGTGTGTTGGCTTTCTAGTAAATGTTCAAATGTTTGGCAGAATCAGATTTCAGACTTGCTTTTTTTTTTTTTTAAGACATCACTTGATAATGACGTTGTAGACAAACAAACCTACAGCTTTCACCTTCTCTGACTACTGCAAGTTTCAAATATTTACCAAAAAGAATTTAATCATTATAAACAATCATAGTGGACCATTTCATAAAAAACACCCTGTTTGATTCAAATATGCCTTCTCTATTACCTCATATTTTCCTAAATATACACCTTGAGCTCTCATAGCATAGTACCTAAGGCACTTGATTGTTAAACAGAAAGCTGATGATTCAAACCCACCAGCCACTCCTCGGAAGGAAGATGGGGCAATCCACTTCCATAGTGATACTGCCTCGGAAACCCCAAGGAGGGGTCACTATGAGTCAGGCTAGGAGAGGGACAACTGAATAAAATGGCAATGGCCCATAAGAACAACAACAACCCTTTATGGTAATTATTGAGTTACTCATATGTCTTCTTTCTTTGACTGTAAATCATCTTATGATACAAAGTGATCCAGCCAATTTTATAGGTTCACTTTTTTTTTTTTGGTAAATAAAAATTGTTGTTGTTAGGTGGTGTCACGCAATCTCTGACTCATAGCAACCTTGTGTACAACAGAATGAAACACTGCCCGGTCCTGTGCCAGCCTCACAATCCCTGCTATGCCTGAGCCTATTGTTACAGTCACTGTGTCAATCCATCGTGTTGAGGGACTTTCCTTTTTTTTTTTTGCTGACCCTCTGCTTTACCGAGCATGATATCCTTCTCCAGGGAATAGTCCCTTCTGACAAAATGACCAAAGTAGGTGTATGAAGTCTGGCCATTCTCCCTTCCAAGGAGCATTTTAGCTGGCCTTCTTGCAGGACAGATTTCTTCATTCTTCTAGAAATCCATGGTATTTTCACTATTCTTTGCCAAGAAAGATGCTATTCAAAGGCATCAACATAAATAGAGATAGATATCTAAAATTCTGAGATGGGTGAGAGATAACTGTACCATCTTCCCCCATCTTAACTTACCAGGTTATAATGGGAGGTAATTATTAACTAGATGTTTCTTGATAAATAAGCAGTCACAAAAAAATCCATACAAACTGTTCCAGCAGCTCAATCAAATCCAAGCTTTTAGTTACTTCAGGTGCTTTAACTACCACCTTACATGGGGAAGGTATAATTGAGGCAGTCTGGCCAGTGTGTCAAGGGTGAGATACTGTTGTCCTTTCATTAGGCATCCAGCAGACAGATTCCCTGATTTCACAGAACCATTTAGGGATTACCTTTTGGTATCATTGTTCAGGGTAAAGGTAATACAGTCTGTATTTCTACATCTTGTTCATGCAAAGTTTGGAGATAACTCAGAAACACTTAGGTAATCCATAGACCCTGAAGATCTTTTAGTTCACCAATGCAAATTCATACCTAACATTCATCATGGCATCCAGACACTAATTTCACACACACACACACACACACACACACACACACACACTCACACAAAAGCTTATTTATGATATTCACTATGATCATATGAAAAACCTTCTGTGTTGGTTGAGATAAGGATAACAGATGCACTTTTGTAATAAGGGCATCCAGAGTATAGTCAATTAAATTAGCAGCTAGCTCCACATTTCTGGAGTAAGCATCCTAGAATAGAGTCTCCCTGTACCTGGGCTGTAGCTTTATCCAACTAATGTTCATAATATCACTTTTTCTGTCCCAAAATATTTTAAAGAAAATTATACCAATCTTGAATCTGGCAAAAGGAACTTGATTAGTTGAACTTTGTAACTTCAAGACTTTACACAGTGGCATGCAGTGGGTACCTAATTTTTGTTGAATGAATTAGTAAATAACTGAATTTGTAAATAAATGTATAACACCATTTAATCCTCACCACAACCCTATTATTACTGCTTCATCAATGACACTTGGAGAAGTTTGGCAAGTTTCTCAAGGACAGTCCACTTACAGATAGAGAAGCTTGTATTCTGACCAAAGTCTTTCTTCTTCCCAAGTTCATACTTTCCCAAAGCACAGGTTTACCTTCCAGGTACATAGATGTATGAAAGAATATGGTGTGTTTAACCTTTCCAAGATGAATTATTTTCTGCTTTGAATTTCTTGCACAAACCATGTGTTTTCAGTACTGAAAGACATTTTGAATGAAATGAAAAAAAAGTGTATACATATTTTCAATAATTTTGATACAGTTAGTGGGACACTCATGTTCCAAGGAGTCTCATGCTCAGGTTGGTGAGGTGACACCCATTTCTTCAGATTCATGCAGTTATACAGGCCCCCACCAGATGGCAGCACAAACTAAAATTGGGATAGCAGCTTCTCATTAAACCCAAACCGAAAAAACCAAACCCACTGCCATCTAGTTGATTCTGACTCACAGTGACACCCATTGGGTTTCCAAGGCTGCAAATCTTTACGGAAGTAGATTTCCCCATTTTCCTTCTACAGAGCAACTGGTGGGTTTGAACTGCTGACCTTTAGGTTAGCAAGGAGATGCCTTACTCACTGCACCACCAGAGCTCCTTTACTAAGTCCTAGAGGCAGAAAATGTTGGTAGGTGCTGTATGTCCCATGAGCCATGAAAGAGTTAAGAAACATAAGCTTGGTTTTATTCAGTGTTGGACTGTGGGAATGATTGATAGAGAATAACCTGGGAAGGTAGACGAGATTTATCTGAGAAACATATACTTTATTTTATTGGTAGTAGGTGATTCATCAAAGATTTTTAGGAGAATGGTGATCTAATTACAGCTATTCTTCAGAAAGATGGATCTGGGAGTAATTTTCGAAATAATTTGGAATTGGAAGAAGAAGGAAGAAAGAAATCTAAACAAATGGCAAGGAAGATAGAAAAAGAATAGATGGGAGGAAAATAACTAAACCTAAAAAGACAGAATTTAGTGACTTGCCACATGTAGGATAAGGAGACGGGGGAGACATACATCACTCAAAGCTAGGTCCTGGGTTACTGCAAAAATTAAAAATATAAATATAGACTCATATGAGTGGAAGCCTGTTGGCTGTCTTCTAGTCAAATAGTAATTAAATTTCATACCAGAGTGATACTTTCATTTATATACATCATCTTACTCAAGCAGTATCATGTGTGTCCTATGTGGAATAAAATGAACCCCAACCATCTCAGTGATGTTGAGTAGCCACCAAGAGACATGCTCAGCTGTCATAGATTCTCAAAAGTACAATTATTAAAATGTAAAAAAAAAAAAGTATAATTATACAGACAGTGACCACATGTTAAAGTTTTATTTTAGCTTTTTAGTGGGGATACCAGCAAGATGATAAAGCTAGTTCAAAGGCTAAAGTGAAGAAATGAATGTATATAAGGGTATTATTTCCAAGGAGAAAATAAATGTATTGTCTTTGAATGTAGAATAGTATTTTCAAGTTAAATATAAAACTGATTCATGCCCCACAACACAATAAACCATAACCTTTGGTCTTTTCTAATCGATAAGTAAATTTGCTGTCAGGAAAAACTCTTTTGCTTACCTATGAGATAAAAATAATTTACATCAGCTTTTTATGCTTTTTTTTTTTAATGTCTTTGCAAAAATGTATCTTTACAGAGTTGTAATCTGCATGTGTCCTAATTAATAGTAACAGTGAGCTACATTTAATGTAGAGAGTCAGATTAGGATTGTCATTGTCCTGGCATGGCTGGAATGGACATAAAAATTTTCGAGTTTTATTTCCAAATCTTGGACAAATGTTGTGTTGCTTTCCAAACAGTCCCTCCCTCCGCCCTGTAAACTACCCTTCTGGGAATGAGCCCTTTCCCCAGATGCCATACATATGCTTTCTATACAGGTCACCTTGTTAGTGAAATGAAGCTCTGCCCAGAGGTTGGTCTTCAATTCAAGTTTGAGGAAATGGCCCAGGAGAAGGGTAAAGAGTGGGCTGGAGGAGTGAGATTATCATTTTCCAATTTCTCATAGTCTGCCAGATTGAGTGAAATTGTGCTAAGTGTGTTGCTTTTGATTTTATCACTTTATACTTTGTGGAGCTGGAGTTTTGGTGGTGATTATAATATAAAATGAAATACCTGAACAGATTGAATAGCCAAACTCTATTTTGCACTCTTGAACGTGAACTCAAAAATTGACAAGTTAGTATCAAAAAAGGGTTATATATATTGCCATATCATATGATAATATTTTTATGTTGAAACTTTTATCTTCTATTTTTATTAGCATATGTTTTTGCGGCTGCCTTTTTTTTTCTCCCTTGTACATGAGGTGAAAGGAAACTGATAACTTTTATTGAGTTAACTATTCCAAAATTACGACCTTCATTGTGTGTTAAAAAATGTTTTCCAAGTGATGGTGATATCAGATAATAGGTGTTTCTGTTGTTTTGTTTTATTCCTAATATTCTTTCCAAGGAAAATGAAAGTCAGCTACACTATGCCTGTTCCTTATTTATTTGTTTATTTGCTTACATAGAGGTTAATTTTCTTTGGTAACTCAAGTCTGGAAATCATTCGTCCAGAAAACCTGAGGGAGTGTACCATTGTTAATATTCCTACTTTCCAGAGTCTAGCTCTAACGTTTGCAACTTCACGAAACAGACATTTTTTGTGTGTGCATACCTGGTGTAGATTAGTTCATTCAGGTTAGGCTCACATTAGCCAACATTAACATATAAAATGGAACTTTGTATGTAGAACAACAACAAAAAAGTCAATTGATTAAATTAAAAATCTAATTGCCGAGAGGATGGGATAATTAAACTAAGCATTTCCTCTCCTTGGCCTCACATCATCCCACCTTGGTTGTGCTGCCAAGTTATAATCAGAGGCTACATTCTTCAAGTTGGGCAATGATTCTCAACCATCTTTTCTAAGTTTTTCTTCTCCATTGACATAAACTCACTGCCCTCTAAGGTTCGCATCTAATCTTTTGAGTTGTTAATGTCAATTTGATCTAATATATGCCGTTTTTAAAAGTGTATAATGCTCAAGGCTGACGATCTTTAAGCTAGTTAAGCTGAACTACTGTTTGGTTTTAAGAAGACTTCAGGGGATATTTTTCTTTTAAGGTATAAAGATTGTCTCAGGGCTCTGGTAGCGTAGTACCTAAGGCACTTGACTGCTAACCAGAAGGCTGGAGGTTCAAACCCACAAGCCACTCCTCAGAAGGAAGATTGGACAATCTACTTTCGTAGTGATACTGCCTTGGAAACCCAAGGAGGGGTCACTATGAGTCAGGTCCACCTCAACGGTACATAACAACAACAATAGTTTTGGGGATTTATTCAGTTTCCATGGCTCCACAAAACCTGGATTCCATGAGAATTTGAAATTTTGTTCTACACTTTTTACCTTTTGATCTTCTATAGAATGATCTACAGAAGATCAAAAGGTAAAAAGATTACCTTCTACAGAATACAGATACATATTCTACAGAATACAGAATACAGATTCTACAGAGTACAGATTCTGTAGATTCTTCTACAGAATATTTGATCAAAATGATCAGCAGTGGTAATTGGACACTTTCTTCTGGTCTAATGGCAAAGGAGATAGTTGTTCACGGAGGCAATGAGTCACACATTCCATATCCTTCTCCTATTCCTGAGTCTCCTTCTCCTCTATTGCCCTTAACAGCACTGTGTTAGGTGCTCTCAAAATTCTCCAGGGCTGGAAATTATTCCACCTCTAAGAAAGCTTTATATACTTCTGCTCTCCGTGGATTAATGTTCATATTTGATTCTAAAAGGGTGAGCTTTTTTCTTTCTTTCATATCTCTGATTTTTCAGAAAGGAGCATCCCTTTCCCTTGTCACACTCCCCAGTGCATACAGTAATTACCATTCTTTTTAAAAGTTACAGAGATTGATTGAGGCCTTTTCTAATGTATCAAGATTTCATTCCAATATGGTCTTTCATTTTTTCTATATATTTAACCAAAGACAGCTTACTGATACACTTTTCAGAATCTTGCCACTCCAAAGATACATTTTTCACATTACTGTATTGACTCTAGGTCCACAGGGAACTGGGTGTCTAGTTTTTATAATAGTAGTTTTGCATAACACAATCATTTATTTATCTCACACAACTTTGAGAATTATCTTTATTTCTAAAATGTTCTTTGCTTTTGTATTAAGTTTGAGTTTTTAAAAATCTTACTTGACTTTCTCCAGCATTTCTTTCCTAACAGATATTTTTTACCCTGTAACAAATTAAAGACAAAGAGTTCTAGGGTCTTACTTAACTTTGCAAATACTTGTTGTTTCTTTAGGAAGTAGCTCAGTCCCCAAATTAAAGTTAGCATTTGTTAGCTAACACCCTTGCATACCACTATCTTAGATAAAGTTTTAAAATTATGCAAATCATTAATAATGAAAATAATTTCCTAACTGAAAGTAAGTTAGGTCATGTGAAATTACAAAATTTGGACTCAAAATATTTGGATCTATAACAAAGGAAACTTCACATGGTTCAACCTAGTAGATTTCACATGTAACATTGTATTCTCATAAGCAATAATTCTCTAAACTCCTGAACTATTTATGAAGTTTTAAAAATGCTCATGTATTTGACAAAAGCTAAATGAGGCAGAGAGGGGGATCCTGACCCTCCATCACAGCCATGTTGTTGTTGTTAGTTGCTGTTGAGTCAATTCTGACTCATGGTGACACATGTATGCAGCGTAGAACTATGCTCCATAGAGTTTTTGTTTTTTGTTTTATTGTGGTGAAAACATACCAAGACAATCACCAACATAACTTCCATATTTACAGCTCAGGGACAATGATTACATTTTTTATATTGTGCTGCTCTTATTGCTATCCTTTCCCAAAATATTCCACCACCTATTAGCATAAACTCAATTCTCCCACAAACAAAAGCTTCCATTCCCCCCACACACACACTACTCGTGGTAACCACTAATGATCTTTGGGGGGTGTGTGTGTGTATGTATATGTATATATGTATGTGTTATTGTTGTTATAAGCCATCAAGTGTGCCCTGACTCATAGCGACCCCTCCTTGGGTTTCCCAGGCGGTATCACTATGGAAGTAGTTTTCAACTGTTTTTTCCCATTTTGAGTTGTGTCATATTAGCAAATGGAGGTCCCAAAAGCTTTACTCCATCCACATAATTAAAGTCAGCTCTACTCTGAGGAGGCACCTCTTCTCCATTCATATTCTGAGTGCCTTCCAACCTGCAGGGATAATCTTCTGACACTATATTGGACAAAGTTTCAGGGCTATTCATAAAATTTTCCAGTAATATATCAGTGTTTCACTGCTATTCATAAGGTTTGCACTGGACAATTCTTTACGACGTTGGTGGCTTCTCTTTTTTACTGAGTCTGTCTTAGTCTGGAAGCTCCGCTGATACCTGTCCACCATGGGTGAATCTGCTGGTATTTGAAATACTGGTGGCATGACCTCTAGCCTAACAGAAACATGCAAGCCACCACGGTAGGACAAACTGGCAGACGAGTGGTGGCTGTTACCACTGATTGCACTATGATCTTCAAAATGCACTTCCACCTTCTACACCAAGATGGCTGCTTGATGTTCAGTCATTACAGCTACATCCTAGATAGTCACGAGAAAGAGGGGATAGGAAAATGGAGGACCTTTGGCTTTTAATGACGCCTCCTCAAAGTTGCACGTATCACTTCTGCTGACATCTCATTCACAAGATTTTAGACTTACAGTCAAATCTACTTGTAGAGAGGCTTGTAAAGACAGTCTTTATTCCAAGAAATTAAGTGCCCAGACAAATTTGAGGGGCTTTATTACTAATGAGGAAATAAGGAATGGATATTGGGGACCAACTAGCAATCTCTGACACACTTATACAATTATCAGCACTATAAATTCATAGTTAACATTGTTAGGTTTCCTATTATTTATCAGGTACTGGATCATATCCCTCAAGTAAATTTTCGCATTTTATCCTCCTACAAATATGTTAGGTAGATAATTGTCATTGTTCTTTATTTTACAGATAAGGAATCAGGGGCAAACATAGATAACATTGGTGGAGCAGTGGTTAAAGCATTCAGCTGCTAACCATAAGTTTGGCAGTTCAAACTTAACATGCTATTCACAGGAAAAAGATGAGGCAGCCTGTTTCCATAAGTATTTACGACCTTGGAAAACCTATAGGTCATTCTGTTCTGCCCTGTAGGGTTGCTCTGAGTTGCAATCAACTTAATGACAATGGGTTAGTGGTTAGTAGTTAAGATCATACAGCTCTGAGTTAGAGACAGGATTTGGACTCAGATTAATCATCTTCACAGACCCATGAGCTTAATCATCTCTTTATGCCTTCCCCAGAGCACTCTGTAAAGAATGATTTTTACCAAGATTTCCCCAGCTCTTGGACCCAAATCCTGAGCATAATGAGGTCAGGAGGTCAACCATTGGGTCTAGATTTCTGGAACAGGAGATCTCACATGAATATTATGGCTTGTCAAGTCAGATCCAATTCACAGCAACCCCTCCTTGGGTTTCTGAGGCAGTATCACTATGGAAGTAGATTGCCCAATGTTCCTCCTGAGGAGTGCCTGGTGGATTTGAACTGCCAGCCTTCTTGTTAACAGTCAAATGCCTTAGGCACTATGCCACCAGAACTCCTTTTAAAAAAGGAACTGTATCTGTATACATACCTGTTGTTGGTTGCTGTTGAGGCAACTCTGACTCCTAACAACCATATGTATAACAGAATGAAATATTGTTCAGCCATCTTCACATCATTTTGCCATAGTGTGGTGGGTTGTGTGCTGTTATGATGTTGGAGGCTATATCACCTGTATTTCGAATGTCAATTAGAGTCTTGCATGGTAGACAGGTTTCAGAGCTTCCAGACTATGACAGACTAGGAAAAAAGGCTAAGCTGCCTGCTTCTAAAAATTAGCTAATGAAAATCTTGTGGGGATTATATATATATATTCACACACAAACATAATTTTAACTGAATAAAATTATGGAAGGGAAACGCAACTAACAATTTATAAATAATAAAATATTCTTTATTATAAATTCTATTCTATGCAGTCACTTGATTCACATAAAATGCTTTCAGTGATTTTTGCTGAACTCTTAAATTCATAGTCAATATACAGTTACAAATACATTGCAAGCATGTATTTCTGACCTGAATGCTAGCTGATATTTTCTTTTATGTTAACTAATGAACAGAAGCAAAACAACAAGGATTATAGGTACTCTACTAATTTGTAAATAATGCAACTTCTTTGCTGAATGTTACAATGGTTTTCAAATATTGGAAGAATATTTCCTCAGTTTTTTGTGTTAATTACAATGCAACAGCTATAGACTTGACATACATTTAAGTTTAATCTGCATTATTAACATTTTCTTAGTCATTTTGTTAAGTCTAGAGAAGTGGTCAGAAAACCCTTGGACCAAATCTGTTCTGCTATCCCTTTTGTCAATAATGGTTTATTGGAACACAACCATGTCCATTCATTTATGTATTATCTATGGCTATTTTTGTGGTATGACATCAGATGTGAGTAGTTATGACAGACCCTAAGGCCCAAAAGGTTGAAAATATTTACTATCTGGCCCTTTAGAGCAATATTATGACAATCCCTCATCTCATAGTTTCCACAAAATCAAACCCTCTCCACTGACTCAATTCCAACTTCTAGCAACCTATAGGACAGAGTGAAACTGACCCAAGGGTTTCCAAGGCTGTAAATCTTTAAGAAAACAGACTATCTTATTTTTTTCCCCTGGAGAGGCTGGTGGGTTTGAATCACTGACGTTTTGGTTAGCAGCTGAATGCTTTAACCACAGGGCCAGCAGAGCTCCTTCCCAAAGGAATAAAATCAGAAGCCACTGCCATCAAGTTGATTCTGATTCATAGTCACTCCCATTGAGTTTCCTAGGAGGTTCATCTTTATGGAAGTAGATTGCCCCACCTTCCTTCCATTGAGAGGCTGGTGGGTTTGAACCTCCACCTTTAGGGTTAGCAGTCAAATGCCTTATGCATGGCACCAGGAGAGTTTCTTAAATAAATGGAACATAGCTCTATATTCTCTGTATGCAGAAAACAAGATATTTACACTGATGAGTAACTGTTTTGGGGAAAAAAGATTGTATATAATACCTTAGGAATACCAGTGGGGGAATAATCACCTTTGGTTGGTCTGTGCATGGATTCTGGAATTCCAGGCTATATGGCACATTGTTTAGAGTGTCAGAAGATGTTCATCATAATTTTCCTTGTTATGTGCCTTCAAGTCGGCCTCAATTCATAGTGACCTCTCCTTGGGTTTCTGAGGCAGTATCACTATGGAAGTAGATTGCCCAACCTTCCTTCCGAGGAGTGGCTAGTGGATTTGAACTGCCAGCCTTCTGGTTAGCAGTCAAGTGCCTTAGGCACTACACTACCAGAGCTCCTATAATTTCCCTAGATGCTTATTATAATTTCATTAGATGCTTATTATAAAGAAATCATCAATGGAAAATTTATGGAAGATGAGCCAAGCCAAGTCTGGAGAAATATAAATGGTCTCTTTGCCTTTAATTTCATTATATTAGTATTTGCGCTTATAGTATGCAAAGAGCTGGCAACTTTTGGAAACAAGTATGGAACAATTGCCAGATAAAATACTATTAAAAAAGCTCTCCTTCTCTCTCCTGAAGCACAAAAACCTTAGCTTACAAAAATAGCTGGAAATCTATCACATTTCACAGTTCTTCTTAGATTTTAATGGTATTCAGAAGAGAAAAGAAAGATTGCAAAAAGAAAGATTAAAAAGGAAGATTGCAAGAGCAAAGGAGGGCATATGTGAAAAGATGATTTTTGCAGGAAAAAAAATTGATGTACTCAAAACACAAGTCCTATTTATTTATTTCTTTTCTAGGTGTCCAATCCAATTATTGCTGCAATCAAGCACAAAAAAATTCTTCATAGTGCATTTAGCATTATTTAGTATTATTCATACGTAGCATATTTAATATTAACACAGCAGTATTTATATTGCTAATGACCTGATGACAGATGATACACTGAAATCACAACTTTCAGAGTGAGTATTGTACATTTTGCTACAGGACAAACACTGTCAGGTCAGTGTCATATACTACTATGGGTCTTATAATGTCTTAATTCTTGATTATTTTTCTCTTTTGGAAGTATTTTTGGAATTTTGTTTGTTTTTAGTTTCAGGATATCATATGACCTTAGCCTTGGCCTGAATTAATAAATAAAAATGCAAACAGTGGCACTGAAATCTCATAACTAATTTTCATTATCAGAAGGAGTTTACATAATCTAGAAAATGTTTATATGTTTTTAGATTATCATTACACTAAATGCATAAACTTGAAAAGTTCTTATCAAAAACTCCCAGAGCTTTGAGATTATGTTGAGGATCCTGAGGAATCTATTTGAAAACATATGCTAGACAATATTTTTCAAATGAATTTAAATGAATTTATTTGTGGAGCATCCAATAGAAACATACTTTGGGAAATACTAGATTCATGGAAGAGTTAAATTCTGTTCATTTTGACTTCTCCAAATTGGAGAAAAGGCCGAGTCTACCGTTTGTTTTCTCAAGGTATTGGGGAAAAGCCAATTTAATATCAAGTTCAACCATCACTTTCACACAGACATAAATATTTTTAAGCTTGAAAAATGAGAAATAGATCACTGATCTCACTGGGTCCTGGGAGTACCCCATGCTGAAGTACCAACCTCATGTAAAGGGCTGCTCTTCTGGTGGTCTCTGAGATGACTGGAAATTGACAGTTCAAAATGCTCTCAGGAGAGAGCTTGTTTTTAGGAAACTTGGAGACCAATTTTGCAATCTTGGTAAGTATAGATAAAATGAAGTCCCTTTCAGCCTCTTCAAGGCTTTGTTATGTCTTTAGACAGATGCCATGCTGGTGCAGTAGTTAAAGCACTTGGCTGTAAACCGTAAAGTCGGCAGTGTGAACCTACCAGTTGCTCTGCAGGAGAAAGATGTGATGTTCTGCTTCCATAAAGATTAAAAACAAAAAACTCACTGCTGTTGAGTCAATTCTGACTCATAGCAATCCCCACTGGGTTTCAAAGGCTATAAATCTTTATGGAAACGGACTGCCTCATCTCGCTTCTGTGGATTAGCTGGTGTGTTTGAACCATTGACCTTTTGGTTTAGCCGTCAAATGCCTTAACCAGTACACCACCAGAGGTCCTTTAGCAGATATGTTGTTTTCATGTATAAATTCTATTCACTAATGCTTAGGCACATCATATTCTACACCTTGTAAACTAGACTAAAGGATGCCTGGTGGTGCAGTGGTTTAAGCACTGAAATGTGAACTGAATGGTTGGCAGTTTGAACTCACCAGCTGCTCTGCAGGAGAAAAATGTGACTGCCAGTCTGCTTCTGTAAAGATTGCAGCCTTGTAAACCCTATGTGGCAGTTCTAAACCTATCCAATAGGGTCACTATGAGTTGGAATCAACTTGATGGCAGTGGGTTCATTTTTTTGGTAATCTAGACGAAAGGAAAAGAATAAAAGAAAAATCTGTTTGTGTATGGTTAGTTATTCAAACCACTCAATAGGTATAGAGGAAAATTGCAAAGTGTTTCTAGTTTCTTACAAGGTTTATTCCTCTGTTTTAATATCAGCTCTATAGTTGGTGTATTGCTTTGATAATTAAACCAAATAACACATATGATAGCATCTAGTATAGAACCATAATAGCTACTCATAGTAGATGCTCAGTAAATATTTATTAAAATAGAATATAAATCTTGCTTAATTAAAAGCACATGTATTCTGTTCTTTGAAAAATTATAGAAAAGAATAGTCACCTGTTTTCCAACTTTAGGTTTTTTTTTTTTTTT
>NW_006921590.1:320697-321933 GCF_000298275.1 Orycteropus afer afer | reverse complement strand
TCTAATAGCTAATGATCATGAGCATTTCTTCATATGTTTGTTGGCAGCTTGAACATCCTCCTTGGTGAAGTGTCCATTCATGTCTTCTGCCCACTTTTTAATTGGATTGTTTGTCTTTTTGTTATTGAGGTGTTGGAATTTTCTATAAATTCTAGAGATAAGTCCCTTGTCAGATATGTTATCACCAAATACTTTTTCCCAATCTCTAGGTTGTCTTTTGACTCTTTTGGAGAAGTCTTTGGAAACACATAAAAATTTAATTTTTAGAAGGTCCCAATCATCTGGTTTCTCTTCTGCTGTTCAACTTTTCCACATCAATCTGTGTTAGTTTAGGTAAGTGGTGTGTTTCTAGAAAACTGTCCATTTCCTCTAAATTTTCAAATTTGTTGGAGTACAGTTCTTCATACTATCCTGATATTATCCTTCTTATTTTAGTTGGTTCTGTTGTGATGTCACCCATTTCATTTCTTATTCGTGTTATTTGTATTCTCTCCCTCTTTTCCTTTGTTAAATTTGCCAGTGGTTTGTCAATTTTATTAATCTTTTAAAAATACTAACTTCAGGTCTTGTTGATTTTTTTCTATAGCCCTTCTATTTTCTGTTTCATTGATTTCTGCTCAAATCTTGAATATTTCCTTTCTTCTGGCGACTGTAGGCTTTTCTTGCTGTTCTTTTTCTAATTGTAGGAGATATTCATTTAAAGTGTTGATTTTGGCTCGCTCTTCTTTTTTGATGTTTGCATTTATTGCTATAAATTGCCCTCAGATCACTGTTTTTGCTGTGTCCCAAAGATTTTGGTATGTTGTGTTTTCATTCTCGTTTGAGTCAATGAATTTTTTAATTTCAATTTTGATTTCTTAGTCAGTCTTTCTCAAGGAGGGTGTTGTTCAGTATCCATGTGTTTACTTTTTTTCTGTTGATCTTACTATTGTTGATTTCTAACTTGATAGCATTATGATCTGAGAAGATGCTTTGCAGCATTTTGATGTTTTTAAATTTATTAAGGCTTGCTTTATGGTTGAACATATGGTCCATAATAGAAAAAGTTCCATGTGCACTAGAGAAGAATGTATATGGTAGTGCTGTTTGGTAAAGTGCTCTATAGATGTATATAAGACAAAGTTGGTGGATTTTATTGTTTAGCTCTTCTGCATCTTTGTTGATTTTCTTTCCAGTTGTTCTATCTTTCAAAGAAAGTGGTGTATTAAAGTCTCCCACTATGACTGTGGAGTCATC
>NW_006921590.1:317624-318390 GCF_000298275.1 Orycteropus afer afer | reverse complement strand
AAAAAAAAATACCTTAAATTAAAAAAAAAAAAATTCCAACCATGCACAGGGAAAAGATAAAATGCTGAAAACTAGGACCTGGTAGGGGAAGATTAAGAATAATAATAAAAAGGACAAAAGTATTAACTGTATTAGTTGTTTTAAAACAGACAAATACAAGCTAACTAATCACCAGAAAAAAAGGAAGCAAAAAAGAAAAAAATAAAAAAAAGAGAAAAAAAATCGGTGGAGGACAGGGCAGGGCACCCAGGCTCCTTCTGAGCACACAGACTGTGATGGAGTTCCTGTGGACCCAGAAGGTAGGTGGGAGTGGGGGATGGCTGCACCTCCATTCACCAAGTGGGTGTGGGGTATAAGGGTAACAAGTGGCATGTGTACCTTTTCAGTCTTGCAGGTCCCGAGTGTCCTTGGGGTTGCTGGAAAGCAGAATGTGTTCTTAAACCCCAGAATCTGTGAGAGTGCTGTCTCTTTAAATATCCAAAATAGTCAAGCCACTTTTTAAATCTTCAAAATGGCGGCGTCCTCCGGACCGGCAAAAGTCCACAGTTCAGCCCACCTTTCTCTTCACCTTCTCCATTTGTTCCCCAGCCACCGTGCACAAGTCTTCCATGTAATCCCTGGCTAGCAGGGTGATTTTTAGGTTAATTCTTAGGTGCTACCAGCACTCGGGAATCTCCAAGCTGTCTGTGCCGTCAGGATCGCTGCCAGACCGCAGCTCCATCTGTCTCCTTTTTTGGTATTTTCATGCAAATTCTTCTGCTAGTTG
>NW_006921590.1:312949-317117 GCF_000298275.1 Orycteropus afer afer | reverse complement strand
CACCAGACACTCCTCGGAAGGAAGGTTGGGCAATCTACTTCTGTAGTGATACTGCCTTGGAAACCCAAGGAGGGGTCGCTATGAGTTGGATCCGACTCAATGGCACATAACAACATCTACAATGTAGTATAAGAAAACATAAATGCAATAAAACACGTTTGCAACTTAAGGTGTTTCTTGACGAGTCATATACTTTTCTAAAAGATTTCTTAATATTTTTGAAAAAGAGGTTATGAACATAGTTAAGATTTTGAAGTAATTTTTGTGTTTTTAAGAGGTATGTTTCAATTTAGATTCCTTGCTATGAAAGATGAAAACTGAGCACTTACAATTCTTCATAATTCCTCCTCCCAGTACTTAATTTTTATTACATGTATTTATGTGTGTGTGTGTGCCAGAATTACATATACTCTATTCTGTAATCATAATTGTCTGTGGTTTTTAGTTCCATTTCTCTATAAATTTAATGCTCATCAACAGTTTGTGTTTTTTTTTCATCTTCTGCTTTTCCAAGTTCTCTTAGTTATTAGGAACTTTTAAAAATGCTTACTTCATAAAGAATTCATGAGTATTGTCTGGTTATAATTCTTGCATGTTTAAGAATGTTTGTCGCCTTTAATGCTTGAATGACAATTTTATTGGACATAATATTCATGGGTGAGATATTCTTTCTCTCAGAATTGTATTGACTTTACTTCTGTATTCTGGCTTTGAATGCCAGTGTGGGGAAGTCTAACATCTAGAGCCAGTCTAATATCTCCCGCCCCTTTTAGTGTTGTCTTATTTTTGCTATTTAAATGTCTGGAGAATTTGTTTTTCCTTACGTTTAAAAGTGTAGCCTGAATGTGTCAACCACTTTGAATCTAATTTTTTCTACTAAAACAAATTGTGTTCTTTCAAGTTGTTGATCAAGTGCTCATCACTTTTCAGGTCATTTCTTTGAATGCCTTTCTGTTTCATTCATTATGTTCCTTACATCAGCAGCCACTTTCAGAGATGGTAGTTTTTTGCATTGGATAAGTTTTTCCATCTGATGTATTATTTTCTTTCCAGAATTGCTTTAATCTTTAGTCATTTTTTTTTTTGTGATTATCTCAAGACTTTTCTTATGTCAATAATTATCAACTCTTTATTGTGTTTCTTGCTATGTTTAAATATTTCATTATGTCTAAAATGTAGTTATTTTTTCCCTCAGTGTATTGCCTCAATTCTGAAATCTTTATTTTTATCTCATTCAATTGTTTTGTCATCTAGGTCTTTGTTGAATTCATGTTCTTATTAAATCATTTTTAAACATAAAAGATTCATGAAACTTTTACTTCTGTTATATGGATTATCTTTTTCATTTAGAATATTTATTTTTCATTCATTTATTCCTTCTTGTCTTTGATATTCCCTTTCTTTCAATTTTGCTACATGTTTATAATGTTACTATAAGATTGCTTTTTATCTTGATCTTACTTAATGTAGCTACAACTTGTCTGTCAGTTTGTTGTACTCTGGTGGCTTGTGTGTTGCTGTGAGGCTGCAAGCTATGCCACCAATATGTCAAATACCAGCAGGGTCACACATGGTGAACAGGTTTCAGCAGAGTTTCCAGACTAAGAAAGACTCAGAAGAAGGAAGGGACTGTTCACTTCTCAAAGAATTGGCCAGTGAAAACCTTTTGGCTGATATAGTAATGAAAAACTTTATGAATAGCCCTGAAACTTTGTCTGATATAGTGTAAGAAAATAAGCCCCTCAGGTTGGAAGACAATCAAAATATGACTAGCGAAGAGCTGCCTCCAAGTTGTCAAAGATTCCATATCACTTGGTTCCAAAATCAACACCAATGGAAGCAGCAGTCAAGAAATCAGATGATAAATTACACTGGGCAAATATGCTGCAAAAAGACCTCTTTCAGATGCTGAAGAGCAAAGATGTCTCTTTGAAGACTAAGGTGCCTAACCCAAGCCATGATGTTTTCAGTTGCCTCATATGCATGTGAAAGCTGGACAATGAATAAGGAAGACCAGAGAACAGTTGCTTTTGAGTTGTGGTGTTGGCAAAGAATACTGAAAGTACCATGGACTGCCAGAAGAACTAACAACTCTGTCCTGGAAGAGGTGCAGCTGGAATGCTTCTTGGAAGTGGGATTGGTCTGACTTTGTCTCACTTACTTTGGCCATGTTGTCAGAAGGGATCATTTCCTGGAGAAGGATGTCATGCTTGGAAAAGTGGAGGGTCAACAAAAAAGAGGAAGACCCTCAGTGAGACGGATTGATACAGTGGTTGCAGTCAGTACGTGTCGGAGGCAACTTGATGGCATCTAACAACAACAACTACTTAATGGAAAGCCTTCTTCTCTATTTTACTTTCTTTCATAAACTATATGCATGGATTTACTTTACCTTTATCCAAGATATGCTTGTCTTTCCTGCTAATCTACAATTTGAAGGTTGAGTTTTAGGTTTGATTCATTTTTCATGGTATGAACATATAGGATAAGAAGTTCATATCAGCTACAAAAGGTTTCCTTTTATGAAAAGTTATTAATTTTCTACCTACCGGTAGTGGTGATAATAGAAATAAAAGGTCTTTTATTTCCATGGATGATGATGTTGTTAAGTGCCATTGGGTTGTCTCCAACTCATAGTGACTTTACCTACAACAGAATAAAACACTGCCTGGTCCTGTGCCAGCCTCATGATCCTTGCTACACCTGAGCCCATCTTTGAAGCCACTGTGTCAATCCATCACTTTTTCATTGACCCTCAACTTTACCAAGCACAATGTCTTTCTCCAGAGAATGGTCTCTTCTGACAACATGACCTAAGTAGGTGAGACAAGTCTGACCATTCTCACCTCCAAGGAGAATTCCATTGAACTTCCTTCAGGATGATTTGTTAGTTCCTTTAGCAGTCTATGGTACTTTCAGTATTCTTTGTCAGCACTACAACTCAAAAGCATCAGCTCTTCTTCAGTCTTCCGTGTTCATTTCCATGCATGATAGTTTTAGGTTAACCCACTAATTGAGCACAGAATCTAGAGACTGTACTTAAGCCAGAGTCTCGGATTATTTATTTTCTAATTGTCTCTTTTACCTAGTGCTGCCATGATAGAAATGCCATTAGTGATGGCTTTAAAGAACAGCAATTAATTTTCTCAGAGGTCTGGAAGCTAGATGATCATATCAGTCTCAACTACGTCAACTCATTCTTTGGCCTATCTCCTACTTTCAGGTGTCTACAGGCAGTTCTTGTCATTTCTTTGATTGTAGACGTGTCCTCACATCATGTCTGCCTTCTTCCTGTGTATATCTTTGAGTCTATTCTATTCTTGCTATAACCCAGAAGTAATTAGGTTTAGGATACACTCTAGTCTAGTGTAACCTCATTAATACAACAAAAGAAAAATTCTATTTTTAAATGGATTGCCTGCATATATACAGGGTCCAAGTATTTTGTATGCATTTTGGGAAGATAGAATTCAGTCCATAACAGTAATTTCACTGCATTTTAAGCACTATACACTTGCATGTCATCTGTCATCCCTCACATCATAGTGGTGAAATCTATGGATACTGCCTCACATCTTCTTCTATTTGGATTTGGAGGCAATAGTGAGATTTTTAATTTTTTTTTTTTTCTTGCTTACTGGTACTGCTTTGGGTACAGTTAGGAGCAATGCTGACTCATTTCAGAATTTTCTGTTTCTTCCCTTGCCAAAATCCTTTGGTATTTATGATACTGGAATGTGCCCCTTTGTTGCTCTATTTTTGCCCCTCTCCTTTTTTTTTTTTTTCTTTCTGGAAAAGTTATTTTTGTTTTTTACTGATTTCACTAAATAATTTGAGGAGCAGGGGTGAGAGTTTCTGATCTGGCCTCAATCCTACATAATTTTCCGTAAGTCCCTAAAAATTTGGTGTTAATCACTCCAGTGTAATGTTCTGTTGTCTTCATCACACTCACAAAGGATCTGAATTTTATCAACTAATAATAAAACTTAGGAAAAAAAAACTATGTATATAGGTGATAACTAATTATATTAACAAATTGTTTATTGATATTTGTTGTTATAATACCTAATATAGGATTTGAGGTCTCTAAGACAATTCTATTTATTTTTTTTTAGTAAAGAAAATATTGGCATATATTGGCAATATAAGTGTGTGTGTGTGTGTGTGT
>NW_006921590.1:293915-312619 GCF_000298275.1 Orycteropus afer afer | reverse complement strand
CCAAAAAGGAAAGTCATATACACAATTGCAGTATCTTGATGCAGTGTTGAGCTTTTGCTAGAGCCAGGACTGTGCTTTTAAATGTTCTTTAGGAAGAAATATTAAGCAAAAATCACTACACTTACCACTAGACTGTGAAAAATCTGAGGTGGGGGCCTATGCCATGAAGCACTACAGAACCACCACTGACCCAGGCTGTAAACTTGCAATCTGGACTAATGAGTTTCTCCCTTGGAGGATCAAACACCAGTGTGCACAGAGGTTCTGGGATTTCCCCACTTTTATTGGTTAATGCATTTCCTTTTCTCACTGTGGAATTATACTGGCTTAGAAGCTGCCAAGTTTGTATCTTTTAAAAAATTCAGCACATAATTTCAGTCATAAAAGCAGAAGTCCAACTGATTCCTACCCTAGTGAGTTTTAAAATTTGATTGAAATTATCCAAAGAAATAGCTCTTAATGTTCAGCTTTATTGCATGGGGACAGAAGGCTGCAAAGGGGGATATCATGAGCCCTCTAAGGTGGGAGGAAGACATAGGAATCTCTTCTCTTATTCACTCTTAACCTGGAAAACCCAGCGTAATAGAACCACTCCTCTCAACCCTCTCCTCAGAGTATGGACAGCAAACCAACTGTTTATTAGGAATGCTGCACTTTTCAAGTATCATAATGCATTTTCTTTAATGACCAGCATTATTTTATTATGAGAATTTAGATGCTCACTGACCAGTATCCCTTTGTAGTTCTTGCAACCAAGTAGGCACTTAAAACAAAATGAATGCTGTGTTTTATGGATTGAATGGTGTTCCTCCAAAAGATGTGCTAAAATCCTAACCCTCATATCTGCAAATGTGACTTTGCTTGAAAACAGTCTTTGAAGATAGGTTAAATTAATATGAGTTCATATTGGAATAGGGTGGTTCCTAATTTAATCTCAGATACAGAGAAAGACAGAAAATGTGAGGATGGCCTTATGTTGCAGCCTCCAACCAAGAAATGCTGGGGCTACCTGAAGTCAGGAGAGACAAGAAAAGATCTTCTAGAGTCTTCAGAGAGAATGTGGCTTGGTTATACCCCATATTTGGACTTTTGGCCTTCAGAATTCTGAAATTATAAATTTCTATTCTTATAAATCATCCAGTTTATGATACTTCATAACAGCAACCCAAGGAAACCAATATGCTGTGGTAGATATAATAATGTTGTTAGAGGATACTGAGTCAGTTACAACTCACTGTGACCCTATGCACAACAGGATGAAACATTGCCCCGACCTGTGCCATCCTCACAGTCATTGCCATTGTTGAAGCCACTGTGTCTATTCATTTCATTGATGGTCTTCCTCTTTTTTTTTGGCTGAGCCTTTACTTTAGCAAACCTTTAGTCCTTCTCCAGGGACTGGTTCCTCCTGTTAACATTCCACATTATGTGAGATGAAGTTTTGCCACCCTTAGTGAGCTTCTAAGGAACATTCTGGCTATACTTCTTCCAAGACAGATTTGTTCATTTTTCTGGCAGCCATGGTATATTTTATATTTTTCAACAACACCATAAATCAAATGCATCAATTCTTCTTCAGTCTGCCTTATTCATGGTCCAGCGTTTGCGTGCATATGAGGCAATTGAAAATATCATGGCTTGAGTCATTGGTCCCCCAAAAATGATCATACCCTAATCCCTAGAATCTGTGAATATATTACCTCACATGGCAAAAGGGACTATGCATTTGTGACTAAATTAAGGCTCTTGAGATGGAGAAAGTATCTTGGATTATTTGGGTGAATCCTAAATGTAATCACAAAGGTCCTTATAAGGGAAGAGTGAAACAGGAGAATCAGTATCAGTGATGGAGATGTGATAACAGAAGCAGAAGTCAGAGAGAGAGAGAGAGGTTTTAAGATGCTACCATGCTGCTGGGTTTGAAAATAAAGGAAGAAACCACAAGCCAAGGAATGTATACAACATGTAGAAGCTGAAAAGGCAAGGAAATGGATTGTCCCTTAGAAATTCTTCAGAAGGATCACAGCCCCGGCAACCTATTTTGGATTTCTGACCTCTTGAACTGTTAGAGAATAAATTTTATTATTTTATGCCATTAAATTTAAGGTAATTTGTTATATCAGCAATAGAGAGCTGATATAAATATAGAAATTCATGTAACTGGCATGCTGATTTCAGAGTAACAGGCATGGCTACTTCAAGAACTTAGAAGTAAGTAACACATTCAGTGCCATACAATAAAATCTAAGCCCCTTAGAAGTTACAGGAAAGAGACCTTCCCTCATTATTAATTATGAAAGAAGCATTTCTGTGGGAATAAGGACCTCTTTTTCTTCAGGTGCTGCCACTGGTGTTCAGGGACAGATAAAAGACAATTTTGGGGACACAGGAATAAATAACTGTTTCTTAATGTGTGTATTGAATGGACATGTTGCACCTTTAACCACCAGTGTTTCCATTTCTGCATGAGCAAGTACCCACTGTGCTTTTAAAGCTTTTGACTGAAGCATAACCCCAACAGAATGCTTTTGTTTATGCTGTTTTCCCCACTTCAAGAAGAAGATTGTTAATTTTTTATGCACAGTGTAAATATGCATAATTCAGAGATAACATGATTGTGTTACGCCATAGAGAGAGAAAGGGTCCTCAAAGAAATCTTAAATATCCTTTGTGAGGAATCATTTCTCTTCTTCCTTCCCCCTAAAAAAAAGAAAGAAAGAAAAAAACAAGATTAACAGCCACTGCTTGGGCACTGCTGATGCTGATGCCAACCTTCTCCTTCCAGTCAAGTCTTCAAAGCTCTGTTTGTCAGTCAGCCCTGTAGTCATGGCAACACCATCATGATAGACCAAAATGCTGCCTGGTCTTGTTCCATGGTTGGGTGTAGAATGGACCATTGTGATCCATAGAGTTTTCATTGGCTAATTTTTGGAAATAGATAGCCACACCTGTCTACTTAGTCTATCTTAATCTAGAAACTCCATTGAAAACTATCCCACATTATAGCAACACTCAAGCTGTCACTGAGAGATGGCTGGTGGCAGAGTATGAGGTGTATGGACAGGAAATCAAACATGGGTCTCTTGCATTTTGCTGTTGTTGTTATGTGCCATCAAGTCAGACCTGACTCATAGTGACCCCCTCATTGGGTTGCGGAGGCAGTATCGCTATGGAAGTAGATTGCCCAACCTTTCTTCCAAGGAGTGGCTGGTGGGTTTGAACCGCCAGACTTCTGGTTAGAAGTTAAGTGCCTTAGGCACTATGCTACCAGGTCTCTTGCATAGAAGCCTAGAATTCTACTGAACTAAACAGCGTGCTTGGCCTTTTTTGCAAGTTGCATCTAATACTGGCTTCATTTTTTTGTTTCTATGATCAGACGTTTCCAATAGCTCTTTCTTCCCTCCTGCATCAAGCTTTTCTCACTGTCTAGAGGATCTTTCATAAAAGGCCCATCTTCCAGAGTGTCCCCTACTTATGGAGTTGGGGGTTCAGCCAAATGACAATTCAGATTGTATTTCATCATAGAAACAATATTTTACATGGTGTCAGAGTCAGCCTGCACAAAGTTAATTAATCTATAATGTATTAATAGCATTCATGCTATTTCCCAAATATCTCCACCACTGCACACATTCCCACACCCACCATGAGGAAATATTTTCCACAGTTTTCACTGTGATCACTAAGTGGCATTTTGACTCACTAGTATTGCTTCTGGTTTGAAGGCAGAGGGCTAGGACTAAGATTAGAAAGAATGCTGATACGCTTCACAATCTTCTACTAAAAAAAGAAATTGCTAAGAATACACACCCCACCACTACCTTCTTCTAAGTGGTCAGAATGCTCCTCATAGCAGTGATTCAGACCTTTATTCAACTTGAGTTTAGGTGGCATTACACTAATGTCCTTCCCTAGGCAAAGGTGATTTATTATGACACCAAAATATGTAAATGAAAACACTTTTCTATAACTTTATGGCTGCACAGAAGAAGGTGTCACTTGAATCTAGTCATTTACTATGTGATTAAGAAATAAACAACTGTGGATTCGAACTGCTGCCCTTATTCTGTCAGGGAGTATGTATGGTTGTTTTTACAAGGAGGAGTTAGTATCTAAGAACAACTGGTACTTCTCTATTGGAACCTTCTGCTGCCATGGTGGCTATCTCCCACATTCCATCTTTCCTTTCCCTTCATTCATGATATTTTTTTCTTCTTTTAGGTTACAAGTTGTGATAGTTGAAGTTATGTGTCAATTTGGGTGGGTTTTATTTTGCGTGGCTGGTCAGCTGCTTGTAGTTATTCCCCATGAGTACACTGGCAATCAACTCCATGGTGAAATCTGCCAGGAGCAGCTGAGTAGCTACTTTAGGGATGTGGTCTGCTTCCAGGATATAAGGAGAAGTTTTGACAATGGTCTGAAGCTTTTTGTCTCACTTGGACCCTGCATGTAGCCAAGTCTTCATTTAGCAGCCTACCACATTTCCTGCTGATCTTGGGACTGTCTTTGGACTTGAACTTGTGCCCTGCCATGTTGTTTAGTAATATTGGGACTGTGCCATTTTATTTGTTGACTTTGCAGCTCCCTGAGGGAAGAGACATCTCTAGCTCCAGTGGGCTGGGAGCAAGAGGCTGAACTGAAGCCCAGGGTTGAGGGGGTTACACCCAGTCCCTAGAACTTGGCACTTTGAACTCAGACTTCTAGCATCCAAACTCTAAGAGAATAAACTCCTGTTTGTTAAAACCATACATTTGTGGTATTTTTGTTTACACTGGCACTAGAGAACCAAAACACAGTTCATTTCATTTTAGAACTCCTAGATAGACTTTTTTTTTTTTTTTGGTATGTGTCTAAATCCTATATATTCTTCAAAGCCTGTCTTAGTGCTACCCAGAACATTTCCTCTCTTAGTCTCTAGCTGTGCTGGATAACTTTTATTCTATAAATCTACCACTCTACTCTTCTTTTTGGAGAGCTGCCTCATTTTCCCAACATACTGTCTCCTACTAATCTGTTATCAATGGAAACTAATAAAATCCCATCTCTGCAACCACAGTGAATGACACCTGATTCAGCTGGAAACACATAGACTCCTACCCACTCCTGGTCACAATCGATGGGTCAACCTCTTCCCTGAAGACTGTGCACTGAAGCTTCTAGAATGAGCCTTTCCTTCCTGGTCACACAACATGTGAATGAGACCTTGCAAAATACCACAAAGGAGCTAGAGAAAGCCAGTCCACAGTAGAAGAGAATAAAACTGACAAGCAGAGAGAAAAGACATATAATAAGATATGGAGTAATTCCTGAGGCCAATTTTACTCCTACCTCTCTTGTAGTTGGCCTAAAGAAACTCTTGTGCTTAAAATAGTTAGAGCTGAGTATGTATCACTTACAAGCAAGATTGCTGGCATCCACCAGCCCCTTTCTACAGATCTAGGTCTCATAGAGTCTACATCACTTAACATTGATTTCTGTACCACCTCATCTCAGACTAATGTCTCTTTTTGCTTAAGTTTTGTTTCTAATTGAATTGTGTGACTTGAAGGCAGGTTTGGATTTAGCAAAATGCTTATTGTTATCTTGAGAAGAATCTCGGAAATGCTAGGTGGTTGTTCAATAGGAGAGCTTCATGAACAGATGTGTGTTACGTGTTAGACATCATCAGATATTGTTGAGTTTATGTAAAAAGAACATATGAGTATTCTAGAATCAAGTTTTGCCTTTTCCTGTGTCTTTAGGATATTGTTTAAATTACTTCATCTTTTTGAACTTCAGTTTCTTCTTTAAATTTAAGGATAATACTGTATTGATCATGCTACTTTTGGTTTCAAGACACAGAAAACCTATTTAATTTGTATTAAGCAGAAAGGACATTTTAATGTCCTCTAATTTATAGAATAAGAGTAGGCTTTCAGGTATGGGTAAGCAAAAATGTCAATTTCTCCATCTTTGACTCTAATTTTTCTCTGTGATGGCCACTTACTTAGGTAGAAATCTCCTACCTGGCAACAAATATAGCCACTGGAAACTCCAGCCTTCCATTTAATCCTTAATACAACCCAATGGAAATAAATTTCCTCATAGTTAATAGTTATGATATAAGGCTTATTAAACCAGCTTAGTCCAAATATACCTCCTGATCTATCACTGTGGTTGGAGGAAAGCAGATTGCTCTGATTGATCAAGCCAATGAATGAAGTCATTCCCCATTGGAACCACACAGGTCATGAGTACAGTTCTGTGGGAGGCTGAATAATGGCCATCCAATATGTTCACATCCAAATTCCTGGAACCCAGGTATATTACTGTATATGGCAATAGGGACTTAGCAGATGTGATTAAGTAAGAATCTTGACATGAGATTTCTCTAGATAATAAAATCACATAGTTCCTAATAACAGGGAGGCAAACAATCAGAGAAGAGAAGGTGTTGTGATGACAGAAATAGAGATTGGAAGGTAGAGGAAGGGGCCACAAAGCACGGAATACAAGTGGCCACTAGATGTTAATAAAAGCAAGCAAACCAATTTGTCACTCAGATCCTTCAGAAAAAAATAGACTTGCTGACACTTTGACTTTAGACTGGTGAAACTGATTTCAGACTTCTGACCTCCAGAACTGTAAGAGACTACATTTGTCTTGTTTTAAGCCACTATGTTTTGACAGTTTCTTACAGCAGACGTAGGAAACTAGTACACATTTAGATCATTTTCCTAAAGAAAACTATAGCTGACAAAACCAACAGGTGTCACCTACCATAAAATCTGTTCTTCCTTTCTAAAATGCTACTGCAAAGAATATGTGTGTGTGCGTTCATGAGTGTGTGCTTTTATATATGTAAGTATTTTGTGTTCAAAAATGGCTATCTGAATTTAATAGTATTATTAAAATAAGCAATCAAAAATTATGGTGATTGTTGTTTAAGGATCGCCTTAGCATTATTTTCTGATTAGAGTAGTGCATTTACACAACTGTAGCAAAAAAATTCATTGGAGATTTACTGTAATCAGAATTTTAACCTCTCATTATAACACAGATCCATAACTCTTTGAATTTGAAAATGTTCCTTTCAGTCCTGGAAACTCAGTACCCTTAGACAACAACACATCTGTGAGGGTCTTGGTAATCCCAATTTAGTGAGTGAGTAATGGAAGAGCTGTGAAATGAAGCTAATTAGATAATGGCACACAGCCAACCAGAGCTAGAACAGGACGCAAATTATGAGTTTTCTGCTTTCCAGACAGGGATGAAGGCTCACAGAACTTTCCCCATCCCAGGGCAATGGGAAGGTCACCATAACAAAATCAAGTTGATACAGGGGAGGGAACCTCCTCTTCAAAGACTAAATCCATTAGTTCTATGGATTTTCTTTCACATTCAACTGATACAGCATCATTTGAGCTTGATACAAAAATTGTGACCTTAAAATTTCTGGAGGAGAAACTTGAATTCAACACAACTATTGTCTCTACTCGTGCCATTGAGTATAGTGATAGCAACCACTGTACAAAATAGCAATTAAAATAATTGCAAAGAGTTTTAGAATCACTGCTTCAGGGATCTTCTTTCCTTTAACTTAGTTGGCATTCCAGAGTGAAGCACAAGCAAAGGTTCTTATCATTTCTTCTCAAGTGTAAGTGTGGTACCTCAGCCATGTTTTGCCTTCACAAAATTATGGCAAAGGGTGAGGTCATTCTCCTCACTTTATTATCACAGAACTTCTGTTTCTTTCTGGGTTTATAAGTTTCTGCCGTTTTTGGAAAAATAAATGTGGTCTTGCTCATACCATGCAGAAACTGATGCAGTTAATGAGAGACTAGGGAAGGACTTAGGAAAGGTTGTGGGGGAGAGTGTGGAATTATCCCCTTATTATTCCCCAAAAAGATCTTGTTCCTTTCTTCCTCTGAAATGCCATCGTTCCTGCCACTGTGACCCATTTACCTCTGTAACCTTTGTGAAACATTCTCTTTCTCTGCCAGGTGATTTCTTGAATGCCAAATGTGAAAAATTTCCCCATCTAGTTGCCTCTGGGAGCCAGAATCCAGCCAATTCTCAGATATTTCCACCTGAATGGAGAACTGGCATGAGTTAGTGTATACCATAGTGAAATATATATCGCCCTGTTGACTTGCACTTGAAAAATTCCTACAAGTATCTAAGATAACTAAAATGCTTCTTTAGGACATTTAAAAACTAGAAAATATTTACTAGTACAGTACCAAAGCCTATAATGCTTTCCTAGGCCACTTCTTATCAAATCCATCTTACTCCTACTCGATTGTAATGGACATACAAATGCAAAATGATATTAATAGCACCATTGCAAATAATCCCTGTTACTAAGCACGCATCTGACTTCTTAACCTTGCCCATAACAATAGATAGCAATATCATTTTCAGTAACAATATCTTACAACACAAAGAACAATCACCATTCATATTTATCTCTGTCATTTATTTGTTATGTATTTCAATTCCTCCATCAGTGCTTTTTTATCAGATTAGCTATACAGATCTCTTTTCAGTTTTGCTCCAGATCTAGGATTGTTCTTGGAGCTGACAGATAATTGTGCTTACTAATTGTACCCTTCTTTCTTGGAGACATTGGCCAGACAACTCCTAAGACTGGATGGGAGTAACTAGTGCTGGTATGGAAAAAGCAGAAAACCTGCCAAAGCTTGTCCTTGTCAGTACTTTGGTGATAGCTATATGTCCACAAACTCAGCTGGACTCATATTGAGAGGGCTTCTTTCCTCCAAAGCTGTGGTTCTTATCTCTGGGGAATATTAGAATCAACCACCTTGGAAGCTATAAATAAACAACGAGCAAATTACAATAACAATAAGAATAATAAAAGCAAGCCTAAATGGTACCCCAGATCAGTTAAGTCAAAATCTTGGGGACTGAGTCTTCAAGTAAAAAACACTGTCCACAGTTTCAAACAATCACAATGTGCAAGAACTCACTGCATTTTCAAATGGTGGGTTACTTATTGTAACTGATAGGTAGAGAATCTGAAAAATCCTGGCCTGACACACTAAAGCAATGGTTCTTAACCCAGAATGATTATGTTGTTACAACCTGGGAAGAGGATGCTATTGATAACTAGTGGGTACAGGCCAGAGGTGCCAAACATTCTATAATGCACAGGACAGCCTCCTGCATCAAAGAATTATTTAGCCCAAAATGTTAATAGTGATTAAGTTGAGAAACCCTACCCAAAAGGAAGGTGACTTTTCTTTTTCCCTTTTTGAGAATCCTATAAATAAGGTCAAATGTACTAAAAATCAAAGCTTCCAAAAAGTCAGAGGAGGTTCAGTACATTTCTCTTTAGGGTAGCTGTTAGAGAAACCACATTGATTTCCTTAAACCTTATTCATAGTCTCCTTCACTCTAAGAGAGCATGGTCTTGGTGAAAGTGGGGATGCTCCTGGTTTCCATGAATCTGTCCTTCAGTTGGTTGATGGGAAACCAATTCCTTCATCAAACATGAGTGCAAAAACACTGCAACACCATTTGAGGGTTTTCAGACTTCCAATAGGCTCCAGAATTTAAAATTTCCATCCCCCAGCACCTTGGACATCATCCTTCTTGACAACCTTTCCTAAAATAAATATTTCTTTAAGAGTTGGTAGAAAGCAGACTATATAGAATGAATAGGACAGTCATCAACATGGATGTATAAGTCAGATAATTTTAAAACTAAAGAAACTCATTACCAAACTGTGGCTCAGAGAGGTTGCTAATGTCCAAAGTTCCACCCACAGCTAATGGCAGACGTGGGACTTAGCTACATTTCTATGCAAATAATGTATGTTACATACTTTTGCAAATCACGATATCATCCCCTTGGGTATTAGTCTCCTATGAGCAATATGTGAGTTATTTGCATGTACCACTCCTCAGAAGGAAGGTTGAGCAATCTCCTTCTGTAGTGATACTGCCTTGGAAACCCAAGGAGGGGTTGCTGTGAGTCAGATCTGACTCGATGGCAGTGCATTGTTTTTTTGTTGTTGTTGCTGTGATTATTTACATGAACACATTATATGTGCAAAAAAAATATGGTAACAGTGCTTCTGCCTCTTAACTATTTATACAATAAGCTTTTCACTAAATCCATATATTTTTCAAATGTGAGCATTACAGTCAAAATCCAACTTGGTAATATCAAGTTTAGTCATTTAAAATTGAAGACCCTTTCCCCCCAAAAAATGGGACTAAGAATGTGTTTTTTTTATGCAAGTTACCATCATACCTCCATTGTAAAGAGATGGATACACTAAAGTCTGATAGCCTGATATGGCAGACTGTTTGCCAAAGATGGCTGCCACAAATACCCTATTTGATATGATCTTTTTAAAAATGTGACTGTGACACCACTCCCAAAGAATGGTGAGGTCTACTACCCTTCCCTTGAGCCCTTTGAGGGCAGATCTTCGCAGCTGCTTTCCCCAATAGAGGACAGTATGAATGTTGATGTATATAAACCCCTAGGCGATGGGAAACAGAAAAGCAATGCATTTCTCTTTTTTCTCCCTTCGGGTATTCACTTTGGAACCTAGGTACTATGTTGTGAGAAAGTCACACAGCCACATGGAGGACCCACCTCTAAGTAGTCCAGGCAAAAGTCCCAGCTGCTGTTCCAGTAGACAGCCAGTATCAGCTAGCTATATCAGGCATGTGAATAAGCAAGCCTTCCGATGAGTCCAGCCCTCAGACAGCAAGCCATCTCCAGCATTCAGGCTACTCAAGTTGATGCCATGTGACACAGAGACATACGGTTCTTGCTGAGTCCTTTCTAAATTGTAGATTTTTAAACATCAATAATCAGTGATGTTTTAAACCATTAAGTTTGTGGTAGTTTGTAACTAAGCAATAGGTGGTCGGTATGTCTGACATCATTAAGCTTTTATGAATTGTAAAACTAATTTAACTTCTTACGATCACATTCAATTCACCACATTCAATATTTGTTTAATAATTGATTGAATTTTTCCATGTTCCTAAAGAAATTCCAGATTTGGTTTAACAAATATTTTAAACCCTGTAAGCAATCTCAATTAATAAATTGGCATTTTGTATGTACATCAGTCTTTGTGACTTTGCTAAATGTGAGTCTGCTCTTCATATATAAATATATTGTCTACTGATGAACATATTGGACTTCTAAACCTAAAAGGACTAGAAACTAAAATGTGGTAAATTCATCAATGTAACAAATCCTACCTTTTCAGGATTTAGTGTAGACAATCAAATAGACTATTCTCACATGCATAAACTCTGCTGAATAACTTAAACCTCAACTTCAATTATCTTCTTTTCTCCACATCTGTGTATTTAATGTCTTATGAATCATTATGCTTAGATGAAGAAGTGAAACTAAATAATTTTGACATGCCTTTAAAGAACAACTTGGATATAAAGCTATAAACACTACTTTTCAGATCCCAGTTCTTTTGGTAAATTGGCCAAATCTCTTCACAATCAGTCATATATTTTGTGAGAAGAAGCACTGTCCTTTATGGGTTGACTATCCTCCATTAAAGTGGAATGTGTGTCATCTAAACTTACTGACTAACCCCAGGCCAAATGTCTCTGATTTATGGAGACTTAGATGTGGTTTACAATGAGTTAATTACTCTTGGGAGCAAAATGCTATCATATTAATCAAAGTAATTCTTAAAATTTATTGTTGCTGGTGAAATAACTCACAATAATGTGAGATAATTTTTTCTAAAGCTATGTATGGTCTCAGATTTGAGAAATAATTCCTTTTCTTGAGAGTCAGGGATATAAACTAGAAGTATTTTCCTGGAGAAACAAAGTTTCTTAAAGCAAAACTTATTTTGTAGTATAATAATATATATGAAAAATAGAAAGGAAGAAGAAAAATATGTAGGGAAAAACTTACCCAACCAGAGATAAAAAACTTAATCAGGGTTTCAAACCAGTTTGAACCAGTTCAGTCATTTCCAATGATGCAAGACCGAAACAGATTTTTTTTTTTTTTTTATTTAGGTGATTTGTAAATCCAACCAGAATGGGAAAAATTAGGGTCAAAACCCTGGAATGGGAGACTCAGAAGAGGTGTAGTGAGCCCTTTCAGGAGGCTGATGCCTGAAAGTAGGTTATTGCCAGCACTGTGGAAAGTGATACACATTCAGAGCAATACTTTTGGAGTTAACTTTGAGCTGGACACTGTTATTTTCCACTCAGCTGGTTGAGTTTTGGTTCCTATGCAATGTACATGCTACCCTTGTTTTCTAAGAGGGATATTAAGTTTCCAGCAGGGCTTTGACCCATAATTTTTCCCATTCTGGTTAGGTTTTCAGTTTACCTACATTTTAAAATTCAAGTCTATTCCAATGTCACTTCATTGGCCATGACTGAACTGGGCTGAACTGGCTCAAAGCCCTGATTAATACAAATCTAAATTAACACAGCTTGATATTGGTGCAAGGATAGAAAAATAGACCAAAGGAACTGAGAGCCTCAAAATGGACAAATGCATGTAAGTAAACTTAGTATAAATGGGCAAATGATAAGAACAAGTATTACAAAGAAAACATAACAAATGACCAATAAAAATAATAAAAAAAGATGCTCAACTTAATTAATAATCAGAAAGTACAAAATTAAAACTGCACCAGATTGAACCAGTAGGTTGGCAAAGAGTGAAGTCTGATGATACCAAGTGTTGGCAAGACAGTGAGGCAAGGTGAAGTATTGTCCATTGATGATGGGAGTGTAAATGAGGAAACCACTTTGTTCAACAATTTAGCATCGTCTAGTACATAAGGACATATGCAGATCCTGTAAGCTCAGCACTTTCCATCTAGAAATAACCTTCATACACATTACAAAGAGACATCCTGCAATATGCATAACAGCATTTCTTATAATAACAAAACATGGAACCAACATAAATTACTATGGATTTTAGTATGTATGAAAATAAAGCACTTGACTGCTGAGCAGAAAGCTGATGGTTCAAATCCACGAGCCACTCCTTGGAAGGAAGATGGGGCAATTTACTTCCATAGTGATACTGCCTCAGAAACCAAAGGAGGGGTCGCTATGAGTCGGGTCCAACTTGACAGCACATAACAACAACAACAACAAAAGTATTATAGTTTATTCTCATAATAGAATATTATAAGGCAGTGAGAATGAAGTAGCTATAGATATACATATCAGTACAAATGAATCTCAAGTATACCGCACTGCTTGAAGAATACAGTCACTATGATTTAATATTTTTTTTAAATGATGAAAACAAGTAAAATGAAATGTATTGTTTACAGTTACCTACATAAATAGGAAACTGAAGAAAAATGTGAGAATGAGTAGATAATGACTTTCCAGACAGAAGGCAGTAAGAGGAAACTCTTCAGCATAGATCCAGGAAGCTATAAGGTTACATTCTGTTTAACTGGGTGATTGAGTCACAATGTTTATTATATCATTTCTTTAAATTATTCATATATTCATATTAATAGCTTATGTAGATGATATATTCATATATCTTATCTAAATGATATATTTCATAATACATAAAACATAAAGCAAGTAGAGTGTTATCTGATGGCAGCTAACAGACAGGTTTCACATCTGAACTCTCTGATATCTTTGTAAACTAGGAAGCAGGACTGGGTTGATTAAATTTCATTTCCGAGAGGCATTCAGAATTAATTTCTCTGTGTTAACACAAGACGATCTTGGTTCCTGTTACACAAGCTATAAATAGATAAGCAAAGGTTATTTTGAGAGGACAACAATGCCCAAGATTTGGGATATTTATTTTAAAAGGTGTTCCCTTGGCTTTCGCCCTTTCAGCATAACCTTGTACTAAACATTCCCCAGAGGTTAAAGTCCTTGTCAAAGCCTTTCCTACATAGGTCTACGTGCTTGTCTGTCTTCCCTTCACCTTTCACCATGAACTTCCTGCTTTCTCGGGCTGGCCTTCAACTTGTTGCTTAATTATGAGTACTATCTTTAGTTTCTTTCTCTTCATTTAACAGAAGCGAAATTAAAAGATACCTTCTGATTTTTATCAATCAATAAAGACCTTCTGAAGCAGCTTCCATAGACCTGCTTTAAATGCTTTTAGAAGTCAAAACTTTATACCAAATCTTTGTGCTTAGGGATACCATTTGCTGAGACTACATAAAGTGATCAAAGATAGTATGAAGGCACTGAACTGTGGGGATAACTCAAGTGCAAAAATTAATAATATAATTTTTATTTATTTTTTATTGTGCTTTAGGTGAAAGTTTATAGAACAAACTCATTTTCTATACAACAGTTGATATACATTTTTTTTTTCATGGCATTGATTGCAGTCCCCTTAATATAACAGGTCTCTTCACACATCTTCCCTGTGTCATTCTTTCCTATGCACTCTTGCCCTCTGAGCTTTCTCCTTGTGCAAATACTGCCCTTCTAAGCTCCCATGGTTGATTGTTCTAAGGAGCATACCTATCTGGTTTAAATGTTCATCTTATAAGCCTATCTATTGTTTGGCTGGAGGCCACAGAGTGAGTTCGATTCCAGGTCTAAAGGATGATTAGGAGATATTGTATTAGGGGATTCACCAGTCTCTATCAGTCCAGTAATCTGGTCTATTTTATGATGTTGATTTTTCTTCCAAATTTTTCTCTCTATCTAGGATCTCCTATTTTGATCTCTTTCTGAGTTGTTGACAGTGGTACCCAAGAACCATCTAGTTCTGGTCAGGTTATGTAGGCTGAGGTCTGCATGGTTCACTAGTCCCTTGGGCTAGTTCTTTCCATGCATCTTTGGTTTTCTTCATTATTCTTTGCTCTGGATGAGGAGAGACCAATTGCTGTACCTTAGATGGCCATTTGCAAATTTTGAAGACCCCAGTTGCTATTCAACCAAAGAAGGATGTAGAACAACATTTTTGTGTATTGTTATACCTCTTGAGCTTGATGTTCCCACAACCATGGTCCTGAGTTCATAGGTTCAGTGACTCACTCCCTCAGAGTGTTTGGATGTGGCAAATAAGTTATCATAACTTTGGCCCATTAGCTCTATTATACATATGGACATTATGATAGTACAGACAAATACATATGTAGAAATAGTGTCTGCCGAACTTATATATAGTCATGGATATATTTCCTGTTGCCTAGACATAAAGATCATTTAGCCTATCTACTTATGTATCCACCTGTAGATTAATGTTTGCTATTACTGATAATGCAGTATTGTGTATGTAAAAAGCGTTTATCTTTGTTGTCTTTACCTCTTATGTACCTCTCTCGCTTTTTCTTTTTCTTAGTTTTATTGTGTTGGTCACTCGCTTTTAGTGTATAGCTTTTTTTCACCCAAATCAATGCCTTTTTCTTACCTCTCTAGCAATTTTCCCTCTCCTCCACTCCCATCCCTGGTAACCAACAAAGAAATTTCCCTTCCATATGTAAATCTTTCCTTGACTTTTTAAAATAGTAGATTAATACAGTATTTGTCTTTCTGTGCTTGACTTATTTCACTCAGCATAATTTCCTCAAAGTTCATCCAGCTTATGAGGTGTTTCACAGATTCTACACTATTCTTTAGTGTTACACAGCATTTCATTGTGTATATTTACCATAGTTTGGTTATCCATTCCTCACTGATGGGCACTTCAGTTGTTTCTATCTCTTGGCTTTTGTGAATAGTGCTATGATAAAAATGGGTGTACATGTATCTATTCATGTCTTGGCTCTCTTTAGGACATATAGTGCCTAAGGCATTTGACTGCTAACCAGAAGGCTAGGGGCTCAAACCCACAAGCCACTCCTCGGAAGGGAGGTTGGGCAATCTACTTTCATAGTGAAACTACCTCAGAAACCCGAGGATGGGTTGCTATGAGTTGGATTCGACCCCATAGCAGTGAGTTTGGTTTGGTTTTGAATGGGATTACTTGATGAAATGGTATTTCTATTTCCAACTTTTTTAAGGAATAACCATACTGTTCTCCACAGTGGTTGTATCATTTTACAGTCTCACCAGCAACATACTAGAGTCCCAATCTTTCCACATCCTTGCCAGCATTTGTTATTTTCTATCTTGTTGAACTTTGCTATTAGTGCTGGAGTGAGGTGGTATCTCATTGCTGTTTTGATTTGCATTTCCTTGGAAGGAAGATGGGGCTATCTACTTCCGTAGTGATACTGCCTTGGAAACCCAAGGAGGGGTCACTATATGTCGGGTCCTACTTGACGGCACATAACAACAGCAATAACAATGGCTAATGATCGTGAGCATTTCTTCATGTGTTTATTTGCTCTGAATATCTTCTTTGGTGAAGTGTTTGTTCATGTCTTCTGCCCATTTTTCAATTGGATTGTTTTTCTTTAGTATGTTTAGGTATTAGAGTTTTCTACAAATTTTAGAGATAAGGCCTTTGTCAGTTATGTCTTTGGTAAATAATTTTTCCCAAACTTTAGGTTCTCTTTTTACTCTTTTGTAGAAGTCTTTTGATGTGCAAAAGAATTTAATTTTCAGAAGGTTCCAATCATCTAGTTTATCTTTTGCTGTTTCTGCATTTTTACTTATGTTTGATAGTCTATTAATGCCATATATTTATATGTTTGCTCCTGTTTTTCCTTTGGTGAACTTTATAGTTTTCCACAGTGGTTGTATCATTTTACAGTCCCACCAGCAGTATATGAAAGTCAAACATGGATACTTTGACTTCTTCCTTTCCAATTCGGATGCCTTTGAATTCCCTTTCTTCCCTTATTGCCCTGGCTAGGACTTCCAATACGGTGTTGAATAGAAGTGGTGATAGAGGGCATCTTTGTCTGGTTCCTGTTCACAAGAATGCTTTCAGTCTTTATCCATAGACAATAATGTTGACTGTTGGATTTGCATATATGCCCTTCATTATATTGAGAAATTTTCTCTCTATCCCTATTTTTCTGAGAGTTTTTATCAGGAATCGGTGTTAGATTTTAGCAAAAGCCTTTTCTGCATCAAATGATATGATCATGTGGTCCTTTTTCTTTATTTTACTTTTGTAATGGATTATGTTGATTGTTGTTCTAATGTTGAACCATCCTTGCATACTTGGTATGAATCCCACTTGGTCATGATGATCTTTCTGATATGTTGTTGGAGTCTGTTGGCTAGGATTGGTTGAAGATTTTTGTGCCTATATTCGTGAAGAATATTGCTTGTAATTTTCCTTTCTAGTGGTGTCTTTGCTTGGTTTTGATACCAGAATTGTGCTTGCTTCGTAAAATGAATTTGGGATGTTTCCACCCTTTTCTATGTTCTGAAATACTTTGAATGGCATTGGTGTCAGCTCTTCTCTGAATGTTTGGTAAAATTCTCCAGTGAAGCTGTCTAGCCAGGACTCTTTTTTTTTTTTTTTCTTTTTTTTTGCTGGTAGTTTTTTCATGATCTGTTCAGTTTCTTCTTCTGTTATGGATCTCTTCAAATTTTCTACCTCAGTCTGCAATAGTTTAGGTTAGCACTGTGTTTTTAGAAATCTGTCCATTTCTTCTAGGTTTTCAAATTTATCATGAAACTGACTGTCCTTTTTTTATTTTGGTTGGGTCTTTCATTACATTGCCCATTTCATTTCCTATTCACGTTATCTGTGTCTTTTCCTCTGTTAAATTTGGCAGTGGTTTGTTGATTTTTTTTAATCAACCAATCTCTAGTTTTGGTGATTTTTTTCCATTGCCTTTCTATTTTCTGTTTCATTTCTTTCTGCTCAAATCGTTATTAGTTCTTTTCTTCTGATGACTGTAGCTTTTTTTTTGCTGCTCTTTTTCTAATTGTTTGAGATGTTGGATTAAGGTGTTGATTAGGTTGTTTGATTAAGGTGTACTTTTCTGATATGTACACTTATTACTCTTAATTCCTCTGATAAGTGTTTTTGCTGTGTAACAATGATTTTGGTATGTTGTATTTTCATTCTCATTTCTTTCAAGGAATTTTTTAATTTCATTTTTCACTTCTTCTCTTTCCCAGTAGATTCCAAGGAGGGTGTTATTCAGTTTCCATGTGTTTGATAATATAATTTTTGAATATCTTTGTTGATGATAATTGATGTGGGAGCTCTGGTAGCATAGTGCCTAAGGCACTTGACTGCTAACCAGAAGGCTGGTGGTTCAAACCCACCAGCCACTCCTCAGAAGGAAGATGGCGCAATCTACTTCCATAGTGATACTGCCTCGGAAATCCAAGGAGGGGTTGCTGTGAGTTGAGTCTGACTCAATGGCACATAACAACAATAATTGATGTACAATGAACTGCACATGTTGAATGTGTAAAGTTTGATGGATGTTGATATATGTATATACCTGTAGAAAAAATACCACCATCAAGATAACAAATGTTTCTATAACCTCCCAAAGTTTACTTGTGCTTCTTTGTAATCCTCACTTCCTTTAGAACTCCCCAGGCTATCATGGACCTACTTAATTTGCATTTTTTAATTTTTTTAGGATTTTCCATAAATAGAGTCTAACAAAACCTACTCTTTTTTCCCTCTTCTTTTTTAAGTACTCAGTATAATATGGTTGAGATTCAGTTGTATTGTTTGTATATCAATAATGCATTCCATTTTATTCCTCAGTATTCTATCATATCATCAAATCTATTCTTTAGATGATCTCTAAATTCAGGAGGGATATATTCAAGATCATATTTTGGCTCTCGTGGACTTGTTTTAATTGTCTTTA